>NC_136071.1:509579157-509936657 GCF_964261635.1 Lissotriton helveticus | reverse complement strand
TCCGTCAAGTGGCTGTCTGCTTTTCTGGTTTCTGCGCAAGCAGACAAACGGAGTTTGCTCAGGTATGGGCTAACAGGCAGCCCACCAACTGAGCGCCGATATGCGAGGGACACTGCTTAAGTGCAGACCGTGACTACACGGGAGTGTTGGTGCAATCTCGCCGACCTATGACAAGCTACACGGCGTCCTGCGGGTTAGAACGTTATGCGGGGACTCGAGGGGCTAGGACGTCTAAATAGAGACTTCATCAAGTTTGCCCACCTCTCAAAAACGCCAACAAACTATAAGGAATGACTTTGGTTTCCCACATCACGCAAATCCAGACTTACAGCATTCTGGGAGTTGGAGTCTTACACTGTCTGCAACATGGCGGATGATCACATGGTTGGGTCGGCGTTTGGCAGCGTACTTATTTAAAAGTCACGGACATTCAATCTGGGCACTACGGACATGAGGCGCGGCAGCAAGAGGTGCCTGAAGAAGGAGTCAATCCGAAATGCATTATACCGATGCTGTCCAGTTTCCATTAAAGAACCCCACCTGAATATCCCTGCTTGTGGCTCCTTCCTTTCACTTCGCTGGAGGGCTTATGCTGATATATATATATGTATATATATATATATATATATATATATATATATATATATATATATATATATATATATATATATAATCAATGCTCGAAGGTGTCCACCTTTGAGTAGCACACGAACAGCAGCTTTGTTTATGTAGAGGTGAGGACGGGGATCCACTCGTAGATGCCGCTCCGTACGGGATCTGCCCGACGCGTTTCGAAGCTCCATTTGCTTCTCTCCAGGGGCTTTAACGGAAGCGGTGTGCGCAACCGCCGACCCACTTCCCCATTTTATATATAACACACCCACGATGGGAGGCTCAAATGAGACTGTGCATTCTGGGAAGTGTCGTCCGGGAAGCACACAATCAAGTCCTGTATGGACTCCACAAGTGGGCCCGTCCTCGATTCCAAGTACGACTGCTGCTTCACTTAGTGACCCCCAGGGTACCGGGGTGGTGCATACTCCGCGGCTGGACGGCCACGTATAAATCAATGCTTGAAGGTGTCCACCTTTGAGTAGCACGTGAACAGCAGCTTTGTTTATGTATAGGTGAGGACGGGGATCCACTCGTAGATGCCGCTCCGTACGGGATCTGCCGACGCGTTTCGAAGCTCCATTTGCTTCTCTTCAGGGGCTTTAACGGAAGCGGTGTGCGCAACCGCCGACCCACTTCCCCATTTTATATATAACACACCCACCGATGGGAGGCTCAAATGAGAGATACTCCTGTAGCTATTCCCAAACAACTCACCTGCAAGACAGAATTTGCAGTTTATGTGTTGCAGTGTCCCTGTGAGCTCCGGTATGTGGGGAGTACTCGACTGCCGGCTCATAAGCGGATAATGCAACACATAAGAGCAATTAACACCAAGGACCAGTCTTATCCGGTGGCACGCCACTTTGAACGTGTACACAATAGTGACCCCAAACACTTGCTGTTTTATGTCATAGACTGTGTAATGCCATTAAAACGAGGGGGTGATAGAGATGCACGTTTACTGTTACTTGAAACTCGCTACATATTAGAGCTAGATAGCCGTGCCCCCAATGGTCTTAATGCAACTGAAGATCTTTACACATGTTTATGAACCACATATCATCTTCGGTCTTATGACAGGATCATTCAAGTGAAGGAATATTCGTGTTTGCACAAATAGGCTGCCACCTTGAAATGTTTCCTTACAATGTAAATCCAATTTTCTATTTGTACATTTGAGTTTTGCTTTATAGTTTTCAGATTATATGATTGTAATTTTTCTTCCCTGGTTTCTTATCTGTGCAATTATTCTCAAATAGAGGGGCTCCTCGTTTTCAGGATAATTTAGAAATCAAGCACAATAGAACAGAGGAAAATGAAGATACAATTTGTTTTTAAAATTCATAATAAGCACTTTTGCACTTGTTTTGTATTATTGCACTAAGCCTTAATAGCTGCTCTTAGTCACTAAGTGGGATACTCATAGGGCAATCCTATTTAACTGGTACATGTACTTTTTATAGATCCCCACTTGGGGTGCATTTACACAAGATTTTTGTACAACAATGAAAACAATGGGTCTCCAATGAATTAGGAGTCTTCATATTTCTATTGAGATTTATATTACTATAAAATCAAATAGTTACAAATATTTGATTATAAAAGATGTATTTTACATTAATCAATTGTGAAATATATTGTTCTACATGTAACATTTAATATGTTGAGACTTAACTCACTATAAGTTTTATTTTCTGACCTACAGGGTAAAATGTTGAAATTATTTCTTCAAATTTGATTTTGCACTTTAAGTCTGTTTTTCATTTCATTGACAACTTGTGACGTATTTTAAGTATGTACCATTAGTCCGCCCTTTGTTTTGACCATATATAACTCACCTGTGACTGGGCAATCACATCATGTGATCAAGACTGTGGACACAGTCGAAACGCGTCGTGGCGGCTTTTTAAGCTCAACTTTGCACAAAATAAAGACACCTTGATTTTGGCACCAATCCTGGGTTCCATTCTTTGTCATTTGTCCGATTCTTCATTTCTGATCGGTGACGCCGGGAGGCGTCTGGCGAGTATTTCCTCATATATATATATATATATATATATATATATATCTTCAAGCAATTGAAAAAAGACACCGCACTCTTCTCGGATGATTAAAGCGATTTAATCCAGCTCAAAAACAACTTCCTTCACCTACGCGTTTCGAGCAGTAAATGTTCTTGATCACGGTAGTTACAAGTCCGTTTTTGCTTTCTGTTATTTATACCCTGCTACCCACTGTGTCAATTAGGAGGCATTGTGGGAGTGGTAGTTCATTCTTGGCTTATAATTAAGCCATTATCGAATTCCCCTCATACATTATAAGCCACATATTTATCTGTATTTGACAAATATATGAGAACGCCAACATTTTTTGGGCTTGTCTTGGTTAACGGCTGAGTGCCTTTTTGACTGGAAGAACCAAGGTTTCTTATTCATAGTTCAGAGAGTATCTTGCTAACTTAGTGCTGTTACTTGATACTTGTGTGTGGCTTATCTGTTTGTACGGGAAGTCGATAAAAACATACTTAATTTATTCTGAAGACAGTTTTTAAGAAAACCAATTATTTTACAATCTATTTTCCGAACACTTCAATCTATTTACATTCAGTCCAAAAACTGTGAAATTTCAGACACACGCTCCACAAGTGATGAACCAAGCTGCATATAAGGGCCACCAATGTAGACTGATGTTAGTTTTTTTCTTTTCTCCTTTAGACATTAAGTTGAAGCTCCACAGCTTCCTTCTTCACTCTGCAAGCAGATTTTTCTTCATTCATTTTCCAGTATGCAAGGGACATCTACTCCTAAATGACAGGATTCAGACCTTGTAGATATTGTTGCAAACAGATGATTAAGAAAGATCTGTGCCTCTGGTGTTTAGGTTCTTCACATGACTCCATGGCCTGCGACAACTGCTTGCAGACAAACCCTAAGTCAGAACAGAAAGTGAGGCTAAGCTGTACGTGCTGAAACTCCTGAGTGACCCATTACAGTCCCTTTCCAGGTCAAGGGCAAGGGCCAGCTCCCACTTTCGCTCTCAAAGCCATTCTCAAGGTAGATGTTTCTTGTGGTCAAAGGCTTTGGGTGAGTCATAGAAAAAACACAAGAAGTTCAAGTGGGACTCAGCCTCTCTTCACTCTCTTCACTACTCTAGATCTCAAGGCGCAGTGCTTCAATGTGCCTCCAGTTTTCGCTCCCATTTTACCGAGGTGCTAATTCCATCGCTCATCCCCCGTCACCTCAAGTTCCCGGGTCCATCGGCGGTGTCACCAGAGGTGGAGGCCTTTCATGGAGCCATTCTGCACATCTTTGGAACATTTATGTCTCCTTCTGGTGCACCTTTGTGCCGCAGTGATATGTAGGGAATCTCAATCGGGGTACCGCTTGCAGGTTTTACTTCTACACTGTCTGAGCCACTTGCATCATTTGGGGTTTCGTGCCAGCATCGGGACGGTGCCATAATCTGCAACAGTTCCTCGACCATTGACTCCAGCACCAATGTCAATGGCAAAGGAGGACACGCAAATCATTGTTTTTGTCCAACTCCGACCCAGCATTGTCTTGACCTCAATAGCGGCCATGTCCAGATCTTTGTATACCGCAATCTCTTCTGAAACCATCTAAATCAGACACAATACCCCAGCTCTGAAGCGGCGAACAGACATTGCACCTGCGTGAAGAGAAGACATTGTACCTACTTTTCTTCTCAGACTCTTACCAGAGACAGCCTAATGATGCCCCATCCCATGATGACCATGATTTGTATTGGGACAACAGTTACATGGAGATACAGGATGCTAGTGAGCTGGACAACTCCCAAGATACTGGGCCACCAACATAGGTATGCACTTTATTTGTTACAGTAATACAGAGGACTGCTGAGGTCCTTGTCCTTAACCTCCCCATGATGGAGGTAAAACCTAATGTGTCACCAGAGGTCCTACAGCCTAGCTATGCAGCAAGCTAACCTCTGTTGCTCTTCAATGAAGCCCTCATGGACATGCTGTTGGGTACTCGTTCTAAACCATTTTGTGGCCCACTAGTCAACCAGCAGCTAGTATGCTGCCATAGACGTGCTTCAGGAAATCTGGTCTTTCTCACACAGCACCCAACCCTGAAAGTCATGTGGTCAGTGCATCCACCAGTAAAGTCACCCCTAAAACCCTTCAAACCATGTTTGAATAAGAGTTAAAATAAAAGGACACTTTTGGAGATATTATGTTCTCATTAGCCAGCCTTTCCTTGAGTTCAGTCATTGAGAGCTGTTTATTATGCTGCTACACCAATGCACTGTGGGACATAGTGGGTGAGATCTTACCCACGGTCCAAGACTTGTGGCTTCTCTAACCCAAAGTATTCAGGATGATCAGGATACTGCCAAATATTTCATCTGCTGGGGCCTGGACACTACAGACTATCAAGGTAGAGCTATGGGAACCAGCACGGTGCTTCAACCCCACACCTCGAAGAGTTCCACTGGCTTCTCAGGAGACATGCACCTATCTTTAATGGACATATCTTTCAACAGATACTGCCAGTTTAGTGAGAATGCTGATTCGGGGCTAGGGTGCTATAAGGAAAGCTGGGCCATCAAACACTCCTTGGGTCTTATCAGCCCCAGCAAGGCAATCCGCCCAGCCATTTTGTCCTTTTTAGGAATATGCTAGGGGCTTGACATTTTGGCAGCATCAAACAGGCCCCATAAGACTTTCAAGATGTGGGTCATGGGCCCAATGGTCAGCAGCCTGGCCACCAAAGGCAACATTAATTCCAATCTTTCGGCCATCCGGCCACAACCCCATGTCACTTTAGTGCACCTTTACCAGCAGACAGCTACCGAGTAGGAGGCAGGATCAGCAATTTCCTCCTGTAGTGGTGGCAAGAAATCACATCCAACAAACGTTAAACATTTTTTTTTTTTTTTATTGAAGCCAGAAATTTAAAACAAACACATAGAAATATTGCATCATTACACCAATAAAAGAATCTCCCTTGGGGCGGTGTACATAACAAATTTCATAGTACATTTATAATACACACAGCAGGGATCAACAAATGCATTTACACAATCATTAATTCATAAAATTCAAAACCACAACCCTACCTACTAACACATCATAAAAACAGTCTCCCCCCTGTTTTAATCAAAATAACTACCCCATTCTTAGTACCTCCCATCCGCAGTGCAAAAATACGTTCACTTTTCTTAACTAATTTTATCTTGTGACCCCACTCCAAAGCCGAAGGAATCAAATCTGTTCGCCAATTTTGCAATGAAAGTGACCTTGCTACTGCCATTGCTATATATAAGAATTTCATCATTAGGTTCATAAAAGAAAGCTCAGGATCAAATCCAACAAGGATTAATTTGAGACCAATTAGCTAATGGATGATTCATACAGCGAAAACATTGAGAGGACTGGTTAGTGTACATTTTGGATAGAGAATGAGGAGTTCGATACAATAACCATTTGCTAAAAAACAGCATCCTACGCCAATTTGCCCCTCTCAATGTGCTAAAACTAAATGTATTAATAGTTGACCAAGTGTGAGATGACATCTCAAAATGTTCCTGATCTGACCATTTTTTAATAGCTTTTGGCTCCAGATCCACTCCCTTGATTGAGGCTAAGTATTTCTGCCAGGCGCCTTGTTTCTTATCCAGTGCTCTCACTAGAAGTTTGTCGACCAACTGGCTTTGTTCAACTAACAGAGAAACATCTATTTCTGTAAAATATTTATATAATGTGCTATATGAATTTACCTAAATAAAATCATTTGGAATCAATTGCAACATTTCAGCTACTGTCACCCATTTTCCATTTCTCACGAAGTCCATCATTTTAGTGAATCCAGCCACTGCCCATTTTGACGCAAGATATAAAGGTTGTCTTACCCCCGCCTGAAGCAGGATTCCTTCTAACTATGTAGCTGAATTAATTGCAGGAATAGAGTACTTTTTTAAAAAAGCCTGTCGTTTAAAAAAAAAAAAACAGTGAAGGCACTTATAACGAACCAGTTTTCGGGGATCTAAAAATCAGTAAGGGGGAATGGATTTGACTGTCTTTACAAATTAGGTTCATAAAATTATTACAATAAAAGCTTGGTTGCGGTGAGAATTTAAATCTAGATAGATATTGTGCAAAATACGCAGAGTAGTAATCCCTACGGTTTGAAAGAGCTAACCCACCTTGATCCAAGTCTTCATATAAAGTGCTGAGTGCTATACGAGGTGTTTTCTTTGCTCAAAGGAAGGCTGAAAACATAGACTCTACCTGAGTAAAAAAGGAATCAAATAACGTGCATGGTATAGTGGAAAAAAGAAAATTAAATAGCGGAAGAACGGACATTTTAATTAAAGCCACTCGTCCTAAAATAGAAAGGGGGAGCATGTTCCACCGAGAAAACAAGCCCCAAAGTTTCTTAAGAAGAGGAGCAAAATTCAATTGATATAAATCGTTGACAAATTCACTAAAAAATACCCCTAAATATCTCTTTGGACTAGTGGGTGCAGATCTAAAGCTACCCTCCCACATTGCAATACTTCGGTCTTCCCTTTATTAATCCGATAGCCGCCTAAAGCCTCAAAGTCTTCAAAGAACTGGAAGACATTGGTTTGTATCTCAATTCTTGGTTTAATTATGAGCATGATGTCATCTGCATACAATTTTAATTTTGGCATTGATGGACTTGGGGGGCAAATATCAGCACAGTTCCGAATGGCTATCGCTAGGGGCTCGATAAAAAAGGCAAACAGAACTGGCGATAGAGGGCACCCTTGCCTTGTGCCTCGTTTAATTTGCAATAACCCTGCCACAGCCGTATTAATAACCATATTGGCAACAGCATCAGCATACAGATTACGGATCAAAAATATAATCTGTGATGGAATACAGAAATGCTGCAAAACTGTAAACAGAGTCTCCCAAACCACGAGGTCAAAAGCCTTCTCGGCATCTAATATTTTTTTTTATTTTTTTTTAATTGTTTTCTATAGCGTGAACATGACCCTGCACAGGGTATCAGAGCGCTTTACAGTAGAATATAAAACATAATTTTTACATATTACTAGCCATTGGTGAATGAGATATAAGTAATTCCGAAATGGCAGCACCATTAAAAGTTCACAGAAAGATAACCTATCCGAAAGTTCACAGATAGATTTCCATAGAGTCTTTAGAACTTAACTGAGATAAAAACTAATATAATATACCATTCCAAACTTAGTACCATGGCTGCTTGTGTGAAAATTCTGCCAGCCCTGTATAATGAAATACTTGAAGTACAGTTGTAAGGATTAAGGGAGAAATTTCCTCATATAAAAAGATTTTGCTTCCTTTTTAAATTTTGCGATGGTTGGAATTCTTCTCAAGTTCGGGGGGAGGGCGTTCCAAATTCTCGGTGCAGCCCCTGAGAATGCTCGGTCAAAACTAAAGCTGGTATCCTCTGTGTATCAAAATATGAGTGGCTAATTGTCTGCCAGCAATAAAGCCATTTTGATCCGAATGGATCAAATTCGCCGCATACTTATTAAACCTAAGTGATAATAGTTTGGTGAGATTTTGTAGTCAGAATTAAGTAATGTTATTGGGCAATAGGAATTAGGATCCACCCTATTCTTACCCTTCTTCACAAAGCTCACTATACTCCCCTGTCTAAAAGATTCTGAACCTACCCCTCCTTCTAACATAGAATTTATCATTTGAAGAAATAAATCAGAAAAAAAACTTTAAAAACTTTATAAAATTCAGAAGGGAGCCCATCCGGGCCACAGGCCTTACCATTAGGTAGGCTTTGGACAACTTCCTCCAACTCTTTCAGAGAAACAGGATTAACCATAGATAATTTCTCTGTTTTCGAAAGTATCGGTGGCGGATTATCCTGGAGAAATTTTTCTAATAAATGGTCATCCACCGTCTGAAGCTTGCCAAAGGTAGACGTGTAATGATTAAGCATTATATCCCCAATTTTCACTGGGTCCTCTGTAGACAAGGCAGTCAAGGGGCAAGTTAATGCTGTAATTCGCCTGCTCCCTGGCCTGCCACGCCAGAAGTCTACCCGTGAAATTGCTTTCCTCGTACGTCTTCTGACAATACTGTTGATAAATGGTTTCACTTTGAGTGTAATAAAAAGAGCTAAGTTCTCGTTTGGCCTGATCAAGCTGGGTTCTAATAGAAGCAGAGGAATTATGTAGGAATGCCTCATGGAGTACTTGGATCTTATCTTCCAATTTTACTTTATCTGACCTGGCTTTTTTTTAAATTGTTGCATCCTTTCCAATTATTAACCCCCAAACAAACGCCTTGAATGAGTCCCAGACTATATTGATTGCGGCGGACTGATTATTCTGAATTAAAAATTGTTTTATCTCCAACCCCATAGACTTCACCCAATCCTCATCATTAAAGTATTGTTTATTTAAAATCCAACGCCTAGGGAGTCTCGTACCCGCCCCGAAATTGATTTCCAGTGCCAGCATCGCATGATCAGAAAATCCATTATAAAAGAATTCCGCTGAGAGAAATTTAAGCACTGAGAAATCCCCAAAAAATCAATACGTAATGAGGAACAAAACTGCCCTGACCAACACGTATATTTAATTCTAGAAGGGAACGCTGCTCGCCAGCGGTCACATAGATTTAACATTACACCATAATTTTGCAGGGCCTTAAAAGACTTAGGTTTCGTATGTCTTTTCCCATGGACTGAGGAATCTAATTGAGAGTTCATCAAAATATTGAAATCCCCTCCTACAATTTTATCCCCAGGAACCTGAATCAGCGATTGACACAACTCCTCATATGCTTTAAGACTGTCTTCCACAGGTACATAAAAGCTAACACATGTCAACGGTCTAAATCTCTCTCTAAATGAACATGTCACCCAACACCACCGCCCCGTTGATCTTTACCAGAATTAACCATGTCAGCTTGTAAGTTTTTACTTAAAAATATAGCAGTCCCTCTATCGGAGGCTGATGACGACGAAAATCCTCTATAAGCTGCCCAAGATTTGAACATAGAAAATTCTGGAAGTTTTTTGATCGGAATGTGGGTTTCTTGCAAAAGAATCATCCCCGGATTTTCAGTTGTTTTTTTTTGGGGGGGGGGATTTTCAGTTTTTTACCACATTTCAGTTGCACGCATTTTTCTACGATTATTCAACCCGTTGACATTAAATGAATCGACTTTCAACATTGGCCTTTTAGCCATATGTAAAATAAAGCAAAAATGTTAACCCACCCACCATCTTGCCTAGAGTCATTTGGTAATGAATACAAATAATCAACACAACTAAAAAAATAACAGGCTCATTTTTCCCCTTTTTGTACTGTGGCCTCCCTCTGAAAAGTGGACCTTCCTCCCTCCACCAAACCCACCACTTCTCCCTCCCCCTACTAATCTAGGGTGTCATGTAATTACACCCCGGTGATGCTGCCCTACCTGCCCAGCAATGTGACCTTCCCTTTCTACCATAATACATTTTGTGAGACCTTAATAATTAAACCTAACATTCTTTTTATTCCCCCTATTTAACCTCATAACAATCATAGTCAACACACCACAGTCCTATATTACCCTTATCCCCGTAATAGGCCAAGGAGGCGAAATAAATCATACAGAATATTTTTCCTTTTTCATCCCTTCGGAACTTGAGAAATCTCTTTTAAAAATTCCTGGGCTTCATATACATCAGTGAACATAAAGAATTTCCCCTTCACCAGGACTCTCAACTTTGATTGCTGGGCGATTGAAGCTTGCGCCCCATTCGCCTTGAAAAGGTGAAACACTTTAACAAACTACTTCCTACGACGAGCCGCTGCGGCTGTCATGTCTGAAAAAATTCGACACTTGGTTGTATCATTTATTGCAAATTGCAGCTGTTGAATCGCTTTTGTTGATTGTTTCTTTTATACGGAAGTCAGCAAAATGTATCAATATAGTACGTGGAAGTGTAGAATTGGGGAATGGATGAGCCGGAACCCGATGAGCCCTCGTAATCGTGAGATCTCCTTGAAATTCAGGGATGACTTTTTTTGTTTAATAAAAGTATTCACTCATTGCAGGGTTTGAGACCCTTCCAATCCCTCTGGCACACCCATTATGCGAAGGTTCGATCTTCGAGAGTGGTTTTCCAATTCTTCCACTTTATTTTCCAATGAATGCTTGCTTTTGGCTACTGCTTTAACCTCCTGCATAACAGATGATAGCTGGCCCTCTAAGGCTGATATCCTCTCTTCCGCTTCCTGGAGCTCAACTGGGAAACTTCCCATTGTACTTTCGATCTTCTCTAAACGTAGGTTGAGAGAGGCCAGTTCTGCTTTCTGAGTTTTTTTAAGTCACAGACCTCCTCTAAGATCAGATTTAACATGTCTTTGATGCTCATTTGAAATTCCCCCCTGACTCAACCATTAGATTAGGATTGAGGTTAGGACTAAGGTTGAGATTGGGGCTGGCACGTTTTACAGCTGGAGATAAAATTCCTTCCCCCAACTCCTCCTGTTGATGGGCTATAGACTGAGCCAAAGTTCTAGCTGAGGGTATCGGGGAGCTATCCAGACTCTTAGAGGCAACTGCAGCCTGATCATAAACTTGCGCTTTTTCGGGAATTGTCAATTTTGCTGCAGGCATCCCGCTTTGGATAGGCAATAGAGCAGTTTCTTCGTCATGGCGGAGAATTAAACCTGGTGCTTTTTCGGGGGTTGCCAATTTTGCTTCAGGCATCCCGCTCTGGGTAGACATTTGAACAGTTTCTTCGTCGTGGTGAAGAATTAGACCTGGCAGGCTTTCAATATTAATAGAAGAGTCAGCATTTAAACTTACTTGCGAATTGCCCTTTCTTGGGACCACACATCCTGTTTCTAGTGCATCAATCCTGACTGTGGTTCCTGCAATACCAGGATGCTCCTTAGTGTTCTGTATGCCCAGGAGAGGAAGCTTGCGACGTTTTTTTCAAAAACAGTGAAAATTGCTTAATCTCCTTCGCGGCGATCTTTTTTTGGCAATCAAGTTCGCCTTCTTCTTGTGGCCGCAATGGAGAACTCCCAGAGATTCCTTCCTTCCCAGGTACACCCCCTACCTGGACTGGATGTTCTATAACCTCTGCTGTGGCAGCGGAGTTTCCATCCTCCCCCTCCGAGCTTTCAAAAGTGGAGTCAAGACCATGTAAGGGAAGGGCGCTTTCCATCCCAGCCATCCCAGCTAGGCAAGCTGCCTCTTTTGCCTCCTTCACGTCTTTGGCTAGTAGCCGCCGAGTCTTAACTTTAGGAAGGCGGGTATTTAATATCTTCCCCATTTTACAGATTGTTGCGCCTTGGGACTCAATCTCCCAGAGTGCAATCACTGCTTAGGGATACACCAGTCCTTACCGCCAAATACCTCTTCCCCACTCTGTTTAATGCTCCTGTCGAGTTTTTGTCCCGGGGGGGGCCCTTTGCCGGGAATAACGCTCTGCTCTTAATTAGATTGGAAAAGGTCGAGATCTCTCCGACCCGCCGAGCGCAATGCAGCAGTCCGCGCAGCAATAGAAATGGCCCAACCTCCACGTCCTCAGATCGGCTGCAGCTACATGGAGGAATTTTCTTCCACCTTTCAGCAATAAATACTCCACCCTCCAAGACTTGCAGGCAGTGCAGACCAGTAAAATCCGGGTAGAGGCATGGGGGGGGGGGGAATTATGCTGCAAGCCCTTCTAAATACTATTTAATTTCCTGTTGCAGTGTCCCAGTGATTGCTTTAATACTTTAATACAGGCCCCCCACCAAGTCACACCAGCCACAGTCCCGTACCTTCTTCTTGAGGTGTTTCAGTTTCCGCCGCTTTGTTAATCAAATGCTATTGCGTGAAGCGCCCGCTGTGCAGGCGTTGTTTTAAATCCAGGCAATGCCGGTCTTTCTTGCACCCTGCTGCCTATGCCGCTCAGCTCAACGGCGCTCCACGAGAGCTGTTCACCGCCTCAACGCCTTCCTCCTCCCTCCATCGAAATCTGCCACTTCATCCCACACAGATGCGATACTCAAGGGAGATCGACAACACTTCTCAAGAACTTCAAAGAATTTCAAGGAGGCGGACACATATGCAGCTGCCTGTCTCGCAGCATTTAAAACCTCTTAATCGCCTGCCCTGCACTGCTCCAAGTTTGGCCATTTTTTTCCAGATTTTCTCAGAGGACAACAGCCTGCCTGCCTGCTGCACGCCAATACACCAGGGAGATCGCCATTACTGGGGGGCCGGGCAACAAACACCTGTGGCTATGCGGCGTGGAACTCTGCAGCCATTCCGTAATGCATCCAACAAACGTGTCCTGCAGATATTTGAATGGGGCAATACTCTGCCATTTCTTTTTGACCCACCACATTTGCCATCTACTTCCGACCACTTTGAGGAGGACAATGTGTCCATTTTATACCAGGACAAGCAGGCTCTTTTGGCCAAAGGAGCCACAGAGAGGGTAACGGCATCGGAAGTAGGTAATGGGTGCTATTCCTACTACTTCCTTATGCCCAAGGATGCATGCCTCTGTCCAATCCTGGATATTTGCACTCTCAATACATTTCTGCGCAATGAAAAATGTTAAATGCTCACCCTGGCCCAGGTCCACATAAATTTGCTGGAGTTACAGGTGATTCAATTGACATTGAAGGCCTTCCCATGCTCCTCAAGGGACAGCTGGTGAAGGTACTCATGAATAGAACCACCACCATATTTTACTGCAACAAAAAGGGTGGATTTCAGTCCTTGGTCCTGTGCCTAGACACTCTCTCCCTCTGGAGCTGGCTGAATCAATAGTGGATCTCTCTGATGGTACTCTACATGGCGGGATCTTTAGATACCAGTGGACAAATTTAAACTGATGCGCCCAATGGATCACAAATGTCAGTAACGGATGTACGATGTTACGACGCGTTCCATTACAAGGCGTGCTTTCACAACGCGTCCCTTACAACGCAAGTCGTTACCACGACTTGCGTTGGGGGCGCGGATTGAGAATAGTATAATTTACTATTCCAACACCAGTCCCCGTGGACACTAGGGAAGGTGTTGGAATAGTAAATATACTATTCTTAATCCTCTAGCGCCCTCCAGCGCAAGTCGTGGTTACGACTTGCGTTGTAACGAACGCGTTGTGAAAGCCTTGCGGAGTAAAATCCGCGTTGTAAAGGTTGTTCCCCATCAGTAACACCAGGTGACTCAGGGCATCTTCTGACAATGAGGAGAACCCTGGCTTGATCTCCTCACCACTGCTGAGAATGTGCAGTGTCAATAATTTTGTGCACTGGAGTTCCCAAGAAGGCTCTCTCATGGAGATGCATTCCGCTTGGAGTGTAGCACAGGACTCCTGTATGCCTTTATGCTGCTACGTCTCTTGCCCTGAGATCTGAACAAGATCAGGAATGACTGGGCCCAGGTGTTTCTAGATTGGGCCTGGAAAGGTTGGTACTCAGACCTTGTCGGCTTGAGCATCCATCCTCCGATCCGGCTACCACTTTGACAGGATCTCCTAGCGCAACATCAAGCAGAGTCCTGTACCATAGCCTGCATACCCTACACCTCCATTTGCAGAGTTGAGTAACAACAGTTGATCCCCTTAGACCTTCTGTGGTAGTTGATGACAAGAAGTTTATGGCTTGGAGCACTGCTCATTTGGCCCACTACAGGCATGCGGTGTTATTGTGTGTGGGTGTGTTATTGTTTGCTTTGTTTTTAGTCCAGCAAGGACTAGTCTAAAAAGGTTGCCTGTTGACCATTTCAACCTTTTTACATTTGCTGGACTAACGGTCCTTATTCAAATCACCTATCACAAAGGTTTACAACACTTGTTTCCACCTAAGCCATAAGTGATTCTACAGTGTGACTTAAATATGTTTTTCAGGATTTTAATGTGTACCCTTTTAAACAAATGAACAGATGTCTGTTGCACCTACTCTATCTCAAAATGGTCTTCCAGGTTCTGATAACATCAATACAATGGTTGACTGAACTCCAAGCCGTTTTTGTCCAACCTCCCTGTACAGCCTTTTTTCTAGACAAAATGGTGTTGAGCACTTGAGCTGCATTCCCACCGAAGCGTTGGCGCCTCTTCATGTTATACAAGCCATCACGCTTCTGACCTTCTTTGCTATGCCTCATCTCTCGAAAGAGGAGAAACTCCACTGATTGGACTCCAAGAGAGGACTCCGTTTTTATTCCAGTTATACTAGAGAACATCACGTGGATGATCAGTTCTTTCTGCGGTTCTCTGTGGTGAAGAAGGGCAAAGGGGTGTAGAACAGAACATATATAAAAAAATGTTTTTTATTTGTTTGTTTATGTATAACCACATCAACAATAAGCTCACCACTGTGTTGTGTACAATCTGCTTACAGTTCACAGGATAACAGAAGTCAAACTCAACGAGGCTCCACCAAACTCCAAAGAATAATGTTAACAAAGGTAACCCTATGTACTGACAATGGCTCCCAATACTCCATTCTCCATTATCCATCAGGCTGAGCTCTTTGTACATCCCCCTCGCTTGTTGGGTACACAATTGACCATTGGGTTCTTAGTCTTAGCCATGATGAGCGCATCAGGTCCCCCACATCTTGAGGAATTTGTTTGGACAGCCCCTTCTAGTGTACACAATTCTCTCCACTTCCATACAGAATGTCACGCCATTGACCCATTGGCCTAGAGTAGTGGGGAGTCAGGGCACCCTATTCTTTAGCAATGTCTCACTTCGCTAATATAAAACCCAATGCACAGAATAGGAGCTGTCTCCTGGGTAGATCCACCTCACTGGGGATGCCCAATATGTGGAAGTGGGGGGTGCAATGAACTTGCACCCCCAATATGGACATCCTGTCTTGAGGTTATCGCCTTTCAGTATGCTTGTACATAGGGCAGTCCCAAAGTATATAAAAGTCGGAATCCATTTTTTTACCCCCTATCTCAGACATTTGGGTAAACGTGCCCTGCTCCTTTAAAAGATTTGATGCCAAATACTGCGGAAGACTTTTAACTGATTCTCAGGCTCGTTTTTATTGCTTTTTCTCTGGAGTGCATCAAGGCTGTCTCCCAGTTCACATATTCCAAGGGGGGGTACTCATACCTCCCATCAAGTTCTGAGGGAATGGAGGTTATCATGTCTATTATTTATCAGATTGCGATAAGTATGTGATATTGCCCTGGGGTCAGTTCCTCCAAGAGTATACTGCTGTTGTCTTTCAGATCCCCCAAGGGATATACTCCGCGTGTAGACATTGTCGGAGCTGTAGGTATCTGCAGTGCTGGGATTTGTGTAAATCGTATTCCTCCTGCACTTCCTAAAAGGACTTCATGACCATCCCCAGTTAGATTCCCAAAGGTCGAGATACCACTGAGATACCAATCTTTCCACCAGAAAATGACATTTTCTTCCTGGGGGAAGTTCACAAGGCAATGAATCGGCAGTTAGATAGCGTATCTACCAGAAAGAGTGTCACTAAAGGTAAGTAACTTGTTCATCAAAGCCCTTTTCTGAACCGATCACCCAGAAACTTAACACTATTGATGATTTAGAAAAAAGTGCAACCACTAGTGCCAGGAACTGGACACACCACAAGTGCTTTAGCATCCTAAAAGAAGTGTGGGGGGCAGGAATGTCTCCACCCCTATGATACACAGGTGTTTACCCATGTTGTAAGTTACTGAATGCATGTATAACTGGTATTGTGATTTTAATTCTGGCCAAGCCAACACACTAATCATGCGTGTGGATTGAGACCTAGGCAAATCCATGGTACAATCGAGCCTCAGAACCTGTTCTATGATCTAGGAGAGTACATCAAGAAGTTCCTCTGTAGTGACATGGGACTACTGGCCATTTCCTGGGTTGATTGCATACAATGGTGGTGGCAGTGTACCAATTCTTTAGTCATATTTCTGGGAAGAAACATTTTTTTCTGGGTCAGATGAATGCAGGCTACCTACTCTCTCATGAAAAGTTCCACTAACATATGACAACCCGACCCTTGCACAGAAATGTCAAGTGTTTGTAGAGTGAATGTGTGCAAGTGGATAAATGGCACATGTGTTTTAGCAAGACTCCACACTTAGTTTAAGTAATGTAGCTGTAATCAGTGGGATCCATTTTTCCTAGCCCCTCAATTCAGTGGCATAAGATGAAGGGTGTGTTAACTGTCTTAAGGCAGTGGAAGTGTACAGCCTGCATTCCTGTGACTAGAGAGTGGAAATTCAGACACTGAAGTGAGAAAGGTTGGAGACCTTGAAGGTTGGATACCTATAGAAATTCAGTGATGGCTTGAGCACTGCCATTTAATGTTTTATAGAGGAGAGGAGATGAATCAGCAGATTATTTTGTGAAGAAGTTTTGAGTCAGGACCAGTTCTTTTGTCAGTCCTTGATTACCACATCAGGAAGGGTGACGATATCTAGGTGCAGAGAGCTCGCACTTCCTTATGACCTTTGTTTTAGATACACCTGTTTGGAGCTAGTTTCTGTGAGAGCTACCATGATGAGAGCTACCTTAAAGCTACCTCCTGTGAGAGCCATCAACTGGGAAAAATACTGTGTCATTCCACTGCAATGCCCAACAGGCTCCTAGAAACTGGAATTCTTTGACAGAGATCTTTTTCCTCTGTTCTGGCTCAGTGTTAGCAAGAGAAGAGGAAAAAGATTTCAAGTTTCAGGGGGCTCCCTGGGTATTGCAACAACCACCCAGCGAAGAGGCCGCCTGATGATGAAGCTTGCCACCTAGATGAGTGAGGGTTATTTCATCTTTAAAATAAGGTTCCCTAAGATCTGTGGAAAACTAGTATACCAAAGTTTAAATGTATTCTTGGACCATACAGCGACACATCATACTACTTATGGGTATGAATTGATAGCTTGTGGAGACTTTGTGTCGTACCACATTGTATATTCTTTCTCCATTACTAATCCTGGGCAGTAAACTCCAACTTCCTGTTCCTGTCCAAAAGGCTCCTCCCATTGCTTTGGCCCTCTCCTTGTCACTTGTCATTGGGATTTGGAGCTGGAATGATCACTCTCCTTGTCTGATTCATGTATACCATTGGATTAAAGGATTTGTTTTGAGATTTCACAAGTAAGTTGAAAAATTCTTGTAGAAGGGTGTTGTTTATTGTATTGGGTGCATGCACCTGGATTTATATGTACTTTTATTTGATTTACAAAATGTATTGTGGTGGGGAGGACTGCAGTTTCAGAAGGGGCCGAGTTATTTTTTTGCATTAACATTTTTCTCATTGTGTGAAGGAAAAATGTTGCACAGTTCACTACATTTTCTATACGTGTTTTTCAAATAAATTGGCAATATTGATTTAATTCACTTTATGGCCTAGTCCGGCCATGGGCCTTCCAGCCAGTAGGCCCTGCACTATTCATGGGTGCATGAAACAACTTTTTATGTGGTGTCTGTTGAATTGAAACATCATTTAGGCCATGGATGGCATTGAATTAAAATACAAATTTTGTTTTACTGGTATTTCACGTTTTTTTCTTCCTGCAAGCAGTGTATAGGAGGGGTAATGGCTTTGTCGGATGTGTATTTTGTAAATATTTTTAGCCCTGTTAATTTTCATTTTTGGCATTGCTGAATTAATGCGGTGTTCTCTGTGTTACCATTCCTTTTTTGCCGAGCCAGTGTGTGTGTGGGTGTTTGTGTGTGTGTGTGTGTGTGTCTTTATTCGCCATAGACCACCATTTGCCTTTGTTGTTCCCCATGCCATGAGGACAGGGACCATTTTGTATAGTCAGTGTCCATAGGCCTGCATCCGTTATTTCTTTTCCAGGCCTCCTGCTTGTTGTTGTGACCATGTGGCTGGTGGTCATGTTTTGTGGTCAGCCAGTGTGCTTTCCCCATAGGCCTGCATGTCTTCTTTGTGTGTGGCCATGCCTTCTTGCTAGTTGTTGTTCTGGCGGCCATTTTGTGTATCCAGCCAGTGTGCTTTCCCCATAGGCTTGCATGTCTTTTTTGCTTGTTGCTATGCCTTCTTGTTGGTTGCTGTGACCATGTGGCTGGCGGCCATTTGCGTAGCCAGCCAGTGTGCTTTTGCCATAGGCCTGCACGTCTTCTCTCTTTGTGGCTATGCCCCCTAGGTGGTTGTTGTTGTTCTGACCATGTGGCTGGCTGCCATTTTTGTGTAGCCAAACAGTGTGCTTTCCCCATAGGCCTGCATGTCTTCTTTGGTTGTGGTCATGCCTTCTTGCTGGTTGGAACCATGAAATATGTTCTGGAATCACTTCACATGGGTATCGCATTAAATGCCGCACATACCAAGTATGGATTTTCCAATTGGTAGGCTGGGACGGAAGAACTTAGGAAAAAATGAAGGAGTGAAATACTAAGAGGCAACTGAGTGGGCGAAGGGATAAACACTGTGTGTGTTTGGTTTGCAATGCATTTTAAACATTGTAAATGGTGCATAAACTGAAGCAGATGCACATTACACAGCAAACACTGCAGTCACAAATTTATTGACCCATACTGCACTTCGGTCATAGTTGGCAAAAATACCATGGGCGGGGAGGGGGGATGATGAATGATAGGTAGGATAGATCAGGCTCACTTAACAAATACAGCGGTCAAGGGAGTAGAACAAAGAATAAAAAATAACAAATAACACTCACTTAGAACAATAGCTTTGATTGATAGTGAATGATAACTCTACATAAACCAAGTAAGCAGACTAGGTGAGCAGCAGCATGCTCCTCAAGAGAAGAAGAGCGGCCTTGCTTAGTCATCCAAATAATCCGAATATTCATTCATCCTTTCATTCTAATTCACTGATAGCCACCATGATTAAGCTTTACTTTTTCCCATCTAGTTTTTCACCAAAAGTTCCAGTACATTATCCTCCCATTCAATAGTTACCCTTACTTTAAACCATCCTTTCGGATGAAGGGATGAGTATCCCTTCATCCACCCACACATCCTTTCACCCACCCACCCTTTCACTCTTATACCATTTCCTTTTTTTTAAGTTACATTCCATTCTTTAATGTCTCACTCAAGCCATCAAAGCACATTATGTGAGATTGTGCTGCGATGCAGATAGAAGATGCCATAATAACTCAACCACTGCAGTTGCTGGTAAATCTGGGGGTGTTTCACTTCACGTTCATTTTTATTGACAACAAGCAACGCCATGGCAATAGCTAGTGAGCATAGTAATTTCAAGAACTTATGTGATTTACCAGTGCCAGTCCCTGCTGCCACTTCTCCCCCTCCAACCGACCGTCTCCTCTTGCAGAGGCACCAGAGCCCAGCATCACGAATGTTCTGTGTGGCTAGAATAAAACATTACACATAATTTAAATCCCAGATGCGCAACCCCAAATAAAGCTGCAATGAAGCACTACATCTCAGTTAGCATGTCAGTATCTTCCAAATATCACTCTGGGCATTTCATTGGTTGGTTCACAAAGTTAGCCAAGGCAGGCGTGGAATAAAATAAAATGAAAGACATATGGTGTTGGATGGCAAATGCAATAGGAGTGGAGCCTCATACATTTTTTCCAGCCTTGCTGCACTGTCATGGGTAGCTGCTGGTATACTGTAACTATAAATGAACTGGTCTGCAGGACACTTTATTGGGGGGTGGGATGTGGTCCATGATGACCATGACCACTGTCTTGTGAACTGAACTGTGTTAGAGCTAGGCATATGCAGGAGAAGGAAAGCCTTCTCAATAAACATACATGGTGACTTTTTAAAAAAAAAAATACGTGCTTACATGAGCCTGCTATCTGATTCTTCAAAATAGGCAGCACCAACATTCCAATATCCCAAGATTGTACCCTAAGAAGTGTACAACAATCATAAAAGGACTTACCGGGATCAGCAGAGCCCTTGGCAGTGCCACTGGTGGTCGGCGCCCGCTGACCAGCTTCTCCTGGACCCTCAGAAAAGTCCCTCTTCTTGCCCTTGGGTGCTGATGAACGAAATTAAGAAGATAAATAAAAATAGATCAGTGAGTCTATTAATAATCTCCACAAAATATTTTATGTAAAGCAAACGCAGTTGCTAAAACAGATCACCTGTAGTGCTACTAGTTTTGACCCGGGTCTATCCACTGTCGTTAAATCCATATTCCAAATCTCCTTAACAAAAACTACAATTTGGAATTAATGTAGTGCAGCGAATGATCTTTGATTCTATCTAATTTCATATCTCAAAACCCTTGATGAGCCAACTCAGTCTCCCTTTTTTCAATGCTTAGATGAATACTTCACATCACTGTGAATTCAATTTAAAAACCTGGAACTGTACGAGCTACATAAACAAAGTCACAGAGAGAACGCGCTACTCAGTGATTCTCTATAGTGACAGGAAAACATTCTGCAATAGCTTCTTAATTACTCATCCAAAGCAAGCGCCTGATGAGTGCGATCAGGTAGCGGCACCTGCGTTGCAGACACAAGAAACTGGGTCACAGAATAATATACCAGCGTAAACTAAACATAACTTATCTCTGAGTGTGAGAAGCATGCTATTAGGATTTTGTTTTTAGCATTGTAGAACACAAATACAACAAATATTTAATACACACTAGCCCTGGAATCTCATTACCTAGCATCACAAGAAGGTCCTATGCCTGGTCCAGAAAGTTTGCCCAACGGTGCATCAGAGATGCGCCGCATACACCGGGGCACCATCCTCCAGCACTGCCGAAGCTCCAGCAGGTCGTAGCCTCTACCGGGCCAGCTGCCTGCAGCATAGGGGGAGGTGGCGCTGCACAAAAAAAACTAGAGCTTCCACCTCCTCCTCTCCAAAGATCGCCTGGGGCTGCACAGCTGGGCGGCTGCGCCACCATCAAGGAAATCACCCCTCTGCCATGGCGCTGGGTGGGGAAATAATAAGAAGGAAAAGGAAGGGAAAGTAAAAAACAAAGAAATGAGGAAAGAAAAGGGAAATAAAGTCAAATTTACAAAAACAAGGAAAAATGTACACAAAAATGTAAAATACACAAAGACACACACTATTATAGAAAATACAAATTAGGGGTAGAAAAGTAATAAAGGAAAAGGATTACAAAGATTAAAGACAGATACAATGTAGGCCCTGCACCATAACAGAGAGAAGAAAAACAAGATGGCCGCATCCATGCGGAACACGTGGTGCTGTACGTGCATGATTTTGAACGCAAGAACACACTTGAGTACTGTGTAGTGCCGTTCACAAGCGATTTTGGAATGCACAAACGCACTCCAGGTCCCAACTCAATGCAAACGGGCATGCTGGCAAACTCTGCCCGCAAGCGGAACTCCGACTAGGTTGGCAAAGTTTTTTCGACTCTGCAGACTGCCACATAGTAGGACTCCGCGAACTCCACCCACCCCTATCCATTACCCTCAATTGGGCTTCATACAAAGGGCTATGTCCACACTACAGCCAGAAAATGACATTTGGAATGGAAATGCCTTAGACAGTGAATCAACATCTCTCATCAGAAAAATAAGTAGAAAAGTGGGATTCAACCCATCCCACTTTGTTCCAGTGCCAAAGTCCTCTTGACCAGAGAGAGAGATGCTCTACAGTATACTTTAAAAGCTGCTGTATGACCAGGGCTGGTGACTAACTGACAGCTAGTCACCCAGTGGTGAGGGGACATCACCTGGAGTCTGCACAACTTGATGGAGTAGCTGTGGGTCTGACTAGCACCTAAAAGCCTACCTGCCTGCTCAGAGATGGAAGGAGAGTTCTATACCATTCAGGAGGAGAGGATTTCCAGGAATAGAAGCCCAGCCTTGTTCCTAGTATGAAGAAGACCCAGAAGTCAAGTTGTGTGTTGGACTGTATCCGGTGCTGCCTAGAGCCAAGAGAAGTCCCCTGACTTCCCTAAGTAGTTGATTTGATGATCTACATGTAGTGACAATAACAGTTATCATCAATGTGCCATTGGGCATCTCTGACATCACCTGAGGGGACTGTCTCCACCACCAATGAGCTGTTCAAGATGTCATTGCCCCTACAGCAGAGCACCTCCGAGACAGCCTAGAGTCCACAACTGGCAGAAGCTAATTTTTGGCCTATTATGCCACAACTCTGAGACCCAAGAGGATGCGTGACTGAGTGACCCTGCTTTCTCTGATGTAGGATTTTAGCATGCGACTACAAAGAGCTTGGAACGATGGCCACAACACCGAGAGAGCCTCACCGGGCAGGAAATATCAGACTATGAGGCATATGTACAATCCCCTATCACCACGCCCTATTTACAAGGCAACATTAAGCCTCTTAACATGGCTTAACGCTGCCTTGTAAATAAGGCCCCCTTTCATGCTATGCTTAGCGTGAAAGGGGTCGGCAGTGGGTGTTGCGATGGGCGTTCCACCGCAACACCCATTGATTTTGACGAATCCCCCTATTTATAAGTGCTTTATTTCTCCTCGTTTTTGCTTTTTCCATGCGTGCTGCCTTGTGCAGCACACATGGAGTAAGCCAAATGCCTTGGATTGTTCTAGTGTAGGAAGGTGTCCCTTATATTCTGTTTGCTGTACCTTGATTTTTAGCCTTCAATTTCAAATTCTTTTATATTTACAAAACTTTTTCAAAATATTCATTTGCTTCTTTATTTAAATATATATTATCATTCAACAAGTAGTTTTGGACCCCTGAGTAGGTGTCACAGACACAGAATGTGGAATCAACGCCAATGGCCATCTTAGAATGTGATATAAAATGTTGAAAATGCATTCAAGGATGCACGTTTATCCACAATAGCTATCTTTGAATGCATTTGTAATGTTTTAACAAATGCCATTCAAAGTAGGCCACCCTGGATGCAAACATCAGTAAAGGCTGTTTTTGAATGTATTTTGGTTTATTTTAATAAACCCCATTCAAAGATGGCTGCCATGGATGTGCGCATACCTACTGTGACTATTTTTGAATTGGATTTGTTGAATTAGAAGAAATCCATTTCTGGTATCTGCTGTACATGCAAAACTCATTTTAAAATGGCTGCTCACTAATAGTGTAGGGGATAGAAAAAAACTAGAAAAAGGTTTACCTATAAGCAAGGGGGCAACAAGGGCAAGAGATAGCTGGGTAGTGGGGAGAGAACAATGGAAGGGTGGAGGGCGGGGGAGCAGAGGTCAAAAACAATCCCTACCTGCCATTGCAAATAAAGTACTGACAAAAGCAGTGGAAGGATACATCATACAGTCATAGTTCAAAATGCACCTGGGCAAGGAAAGCACAAGAATAGGGAGGAAAGCCATCGAATCAAGAGCAGGGAAGAGAGATAGACAACTAAGCCACCCAGTCATGAACAAGGGGCTAACCCAGTGGTTCCCTATCTGTGCACCGCGCCGCTAAAACTAGCCAGGGGCGCCGCAAACTATTCACAACTGCCTGGAAACCACTACATTAATCCCTTCCTTTAGCATCGCTTTACTTTGCATGTCATAACTTGAACTTCGTGCTGATGCGGATGGTTCAAGTCTGGCCGAACTTTCCAGTACGGTGCACTCACCTCCTTGGTTACAATGGCACATCCAGGCGAAGCGCTGCCCCTCCCACCCGCTCTTGCACTACGAATGACATCATCTAAGAGAGTTCAGGGTGCGAGGAAAGTAGGCAGTGCTGATACTGGAAAGTAGCAGTTGCACCAGCAGCAAAGCCACTGCCAGCATCAGCCACAGGCACTCCACAAAGGTCGATTTAGGGGCCATGCCCACCAGGGTCCGTAGCACGGCCCGGGTAGCTGACTTGCATAGATAGGTACAGGGCACGAGTCGGGGTACCACGCGGGTGGACGGCATCCCCCCACTTATTTCCGAGGGTTTTTCAGGGTGGACGCCGTCCACCCTGCTAAATCAAAACCGCGTCCATCATTACAAACGGCAGTCCCGCCCACCTGCAACATGCCTTTCCAGCCTAAAGTCCTCTCAGTTTACAACCCAAATATCGCCCTTCCTTAAGACACTTTACACAGCAGCAAAGGAGGAAGGTTAAAGTCAGTCGTTCCTCACATCCTTAATACCGCCTCCTCCTCCTTTTCCTCAATACACTCCCCTGGGCCATCTCCCGGTTTCGTTTCCTCGGAAGCAAGGCGTTTCTGCCCGCGAGTTTACCCTTATGCGTCACAAGACCTACTTGTTTCAATTCCTCGCTGTCACTCCGAGGCAGCCGGACAAAGCGCACCGAAGCAGCTCTTTAGACATAGGTACCAACTTATGTACGGCCCTGGGTCCTCGGTCCCGAGCGCCCATGATGTTTCAGCTGAGGGAACCACCGACCCCCAGGCATTCCCCCCCCCTCCCCCTAGCAGCAGCAGTGTCTCAGCTGAAGTGCAGAGAGGGCAGTGTGCAAATGAGCTGGGTGACCAAATGGCTCCATGCATGGTGGACTGCGTCCCCCCACTTATTTTACCAGGGGGACGCTGGACTTCACTCTCAGGCCACTGGGACGAGATCGGAGCGCACCTTCCGTGACGTCACTTCCTGTCGTGACGTCACTTCCGGTGACAGCGTCCCCCCACTTCCCTTTTTAGGACTCGTGCCCTGGATAGGTAAGCGTGCGTGTGGTGGAAGGTGCCTCGCTGTTTCATTAGTCAGCAGGAAAAGATCAGCGTGGAAGCCCTTTCCTTGGCGCAGGCTTGTTTTACCCTGTACGTGGAGCCTGCAGGCTGTGATACTGTAAATACATGCGGCTTCATCTCATACTGTGTTATTAGCAATTAAAATGGAATATATTTTTTGTACTTTCTGAAGAGTTGTGCACTTGCTCTGCAGTCCTAAAGCAGAGAGATCCCAGGAACAAGATCTGAGATTTAGAAAACACATTTTTGCAAGTGCGAGAATTAAGAGTTTCTTGCATCAGGGGCGTGCTTTCGAACACCATATTACCAGTTTGTAACCTGTCCGTTATTTGCAGATACACCTTGAAACCAACTACCTGTAGCAATCCAAATTTTAGATTCTCATAATTAAAATACATTTTTATGCCAGTGGGTATAAGTTGTCCTCTGGAATTTCAGCACTGTACAAGTGCACACGCAGTTGGATTCATTCAAAATATTGCAATGAGACTGTGCTCCAAGATGTTATGCTTGCTCCCAGTTAGTAAAACTTGACTTATCTTTGTATGCTGTCTTCGTTACGTTTTTTTAAAACACACAACCACATTGCACTGCTCAGACTCAGGAGCGTGCATTGGATCTGCTATTAATAATGAACATATTCTAAGCAAATGGGTCTTAAACTGTTTTTTAACAGATGTTTTGTAATAGGTGGAGAGTGGGTGAATGTGGTTTGGGATTTCTTTTTGTTATGTCTGCGTTTGTATGGATTTTTGAGTATGTCACAGGTAATGCATACATAGTTGGAATTTTGCACTGATAATAATACAGTTAAGTATAGGTCAGTTAAAATAAAATATGATCACTTTATCAGCATAAAACAAGCTTGATTCATACAAGTTGTTAAAATAAAATTGGAGGGGATAGGCTACTGGCTTTTCAAATAAGGGACTCAACAAGTGGAATTATGATGGAATAATAGTAGAGGGGAGAGGGACAGCGGACCCAAGTTAAGCCTCTGCTGCAGCAGCATTGAGAAAGTGCTACTGTCACTATGAGGAGGATAGAGAATACACTGGCAGAAATTCCAAGGTGATTACCTTCTTCCCTGAACAAACTGATGGGGCAGCAGGCATAAGGGTAATACCTCCACACTGGGATGTAGAATGAGGGCTACTGGCATACTGTGTGAGCTTTAGTGGAGAAGCAAGAGCAGTCCTAACATGGCGACTGCTCAACATGCACACAGTGTGTGCCCTGCAGATATACGGAGAGGAGGCCAAAGGTAAATACATTATCTCTGAGATGCTGCAGGAACACCGCAATACAAAAGGGGATGATGGACCCTTTGGTATTGCTTTGTTCGCCCCAAGTCGGCAGGGTATGCCCAGACGTGTGTCCCTTGCTCACTCTACCACTGGATTCAAGATAACCTGGCTGATGAGGATTATGAATCCAAAACCGGTCCCAGGATGCTTGTTTCCTGTCCAGGGAAGACATGGCTTGGCAGTTCGGGCAGGACTGTTCCCATGGGGAAACATCCTTTACAACGAAACTTTTACCACGCAGTGCTGTTACAACGCAAGTATTACAACGAAAACCTTTACAACGCATTATACTGGGGGGCACTCTAGGATAGGGATTAGTTTTAATTTACTATCCAACACCTTCCCTAGTGTCCACGGAGACTGGAGTTGGAATAGTAAATTTAACTATTCACTATCCAGCACCCCTAAGTGTAATGCGTTGTAAAGGGTTGCGTTGTAATACTTGCGTTGTAACAGCATGCGTGGTAAAAGCATGCTTTGTAACGTCATACATCCTTCCCATGAGGCACAGGGTCAGACTGATTTGCATATGGCCATGTTTGAACTGAGGCTGTGGAGTGAGCTAAAGAATGGTGATGGATTAAACCCAGATCAGTTGACTGGGGATGAGTGTTTGATTTGCTCAAACGCTCCGGCCATCATCCCCTTTGGTATTGCTTGGAACACCACTGGCACACAGTGTCCATCAAAGGCTGCAGAGAAGGGCCTAGCTTGCAAATGCATCATGAATGTGCACACTGCTGCCAATATGGGAGCTGCAGGCAAGAGGGAAGCCATATGATCATTATACCTTCATCGTCTTCAATCCCAATTATTTACAGGGGGAAAAATATAAGTACTCACAAGGCCAGGCTTACAACCCTCACCCCCAATTTAAAAAAAAACATAACTTGGGAGCCGCAACCCATGGCAAAATAGGTCAAGGGAGCCAGGGGTCGAAAAAGTTTGGGAACCACTGGGCTAACCCGAAGCCCACATTAAATATGTATAAATCATTGGAGATAATAGGTGTTTCCAGCAGTCACCTAAACCTGTATGTAGCCAACACCTAAAAAGTGCCCATAAAAACAAGGCAGCCTGAGTTTGTCCCTCTATAATTGCAAAAAATAGGAGGAATAAAAAAATATGCTGTCACTGCCAGTTGCACGATCACAATACAACTCATAATTTTCAATTTATGTTCCTACTCCTAAGGATTGCAAAGCCATTGGTCTCTGAGAGAATATTCTTTTATAGATGAAGGGATCCTGAAAACTCCTCATGGATCAACTAATGTTCTAATGCCACATCTTGCCACTGGCGCCTTCTCATTGGCTCTCCCTATAAAATACATATTCTGCCAATGGAGCTTTGCAATAGTTTTTTATCTGAATCCTCAGTTATTCTGTTCGGAGACTAAAAAAGTGTAGTGGGTAGGACTGTCGCTGATATGCCACCTTCCCATTTAGTATAATCTAATCTGCATTATGTATTATAATTTTTGATGATCTGTTGTACTAAAGCCCCATCGTTATGGGAACCAGAAATAATTAATATATCCAAGTTAGTAAAAATTTTATTGATCTGATCTTATTACATCATTATTAACTTATGCAAAAAGGTCCTTAGGCACTTCTTGTCACCATAATCCATTGTCAGGTCCCACATGAATTTCCCATTTTTTTTAACAGGGTTAAAAGTATTGGTCCCTTAACACTTAAAGCACTCTTATGTACCTCAACAGATTGGAGAGCTCAAAAATATCTGATCACAATATATTGATCCAGCATGTAAGATAGTGAAATACCCTTTCTAATAATCTTTTTCTATGTATCAACATCCGTTTGGGAATGGGTAAGAATGATTTCCATGTGATGGGGGAAAAACACCAGTGTAATCACAATTCCTGCAGCAGTTCTTACACACAGCTACAATTTGTGATATTTGTGCCCTGTGGCCGGGTTGATTTGAATTAAGGTTTTCCTCAATTCTTTGGTAGTTTATTTATTTAAAGAACCAAATACAGAATTGTGATTTCTGGAGACAGCACACTCTGCCATTGGCCCTTCATTCCCATTAGTGATCCCTTCGTTTGGAGGCCTCAAATTCATGCTCAACTAGCCTGAAATGAAACCAAGACACCAACATCACATGTTGGCCGTAGATATGTGTGAATATCAAAGTGCTGCCACTTTTAATGTAATATGTGACGTCATCAGCAGTGCATTGCGGGGCCACAAATTATAGTTAGCTCAGCTAACTATAACGGCTGAATTTCTCTGGTTTTGTGTGAGTGAAATGTCAGCCTAACTATAATGTCCCTGAAACCTGTGTTTTTTTCAGTGAATTTTGAAGGTTTTTTAAATGCTAATTCCTATCTATAACATCCCTAAAACCTGTTTTTTTCAGGGAATTTCAAAGTTTTTTTAAATGTTATTTACTAACTATAAAATCCCTGAAACCTGTGGTTTTTGCTGTCATTTTCTACGGTTTTTTAAATGCTAATTTCTAACTATGCCTACATAGGTATAAAATGTACAGAAAGAGGAAGAAAGACACAGAAGGAAGCAAGAGAAGTGCAGAAAGAGGCAAGAGAGGTGCAGAAAGATGAAAAAAGTTGCAGAAAGAAGCGCAAAAAATGCAGAAAGAGGAAACAGACTTCCTGAAAGAGGAAGAAAGGTGGAGAAAAAAGCAAGAGAGGTCCAGAAAGAAGCAACAGAGGTGCATAAAAATGCCTACTTTGACTGTACCTTTCCACAGACTCATCCAAAGTAGGCTAATCACCAATTCTTTCCACAAGATGTCTTAAACCTCACTTTTCTCATCAAGGTTCACTATTCAGCGACTGCTCAGTTTGTTACGCCTACCAAATGTAAAACAGCAATCCTAACCATATCGGTGTGTAAGTCTCACCAAGTTTTTGAAGGTATGCATGCATGTGTGTCTGCTTTTACCCAGTGACATGTTACATACAAATAAACATACAAATACTTGAATACCTGTGTTCCAAACTGCATACTCTGTAAATTTGTGCACAAAAAGGTGTATGCATTTCTTTCTCCTCACAATACAGGGTACATGGGTATTCAATAGTATATTTGAGGGGCTCTATAACTACTATATACATAAGACATGTCTGCCTGTGCAACTGAATGACAGAGCGGAACTGAGAAGATTTGACCACCTATACGAGAAGTTACCCTCTTTTTAAGCTTCCATCTTCAGATGTATAACACATGTAAGAATACATGTACAAGTAAACATATACCTCAGCACTGAGAGCATGCAGACATATAAACTTGAGAGCTTACACTTTCCATGTGAGTCTAGAAAGAGGCGAGAGAAGTACAGAAAAATTAGGACTGGTGCAAAAAGTATAAGAAAGAGGCAAGAGAAATGCAGAAACTAGCATGAAATGTGCAGATAGATTCAAGAGAAGTGCACAAAGAGTCAACAGAAGTGCAGAGAGAACCTAGAGAGAGGCAAAAAGAAGCTAGAGAGGTGCAGAAAGAGGAAGAAAGGTGCAGAAAGAAGCAAGGGAAGCACGGAAAGAGGCAATAATAGTGCATAAGGAGGAAGAAAGATGCAGAAACAAGCAAGAGAAAAGCAGAAAAAAGTGACAGAGGTGCAGAATGAGGCAAAAGAAGTGCAAAAAGAATCTAGAGCAGTGCAGAAAAACCAACAGAGGTGCAGAAGGAGGCAAGAGGAAACAGAATGAGGCAAAAGGAGTGCAGAAAATTGCAAGAGAGGTCCAAAGAGAAGCAAGAGCAGTGCAAAAAGAACCAACATGGTGCACATACAAGAGGGGTGAAGAAAGAGGCAAGAGAAGTACAGAAATAAGCAACAGTGTTGCAGAAGGAGGCAAGGGAACTGCAGAAAGAGGCAAGAGAGTTGCAGAAACAGGCAAGAGAGGTGCAGAAAAAGGGAACTGGGGTGCAGAAAGAAGCAAGAGAGGTGCAGAAAGAGGGACGAATGGTGCAGAAAGAGGCAAGAGGGGTGTAGAAAGAAGCAAGAGGGGTTCAGAAAGAAGCAAGAGAAGGACAGAAACAAACAACAGAGTTACAGCAAGAGGTAAGAGAGTTGCAGAAACAGACAAAAGTGGTGCAGAAAGAAGCAAGAGCAGTGCAGAAATAACCAACAGAGGTGCAATAGGAGGCAAGAAGGGTGCAAACAGTTGCAAATGAGGTGCAGAAAGAAGCAAGAAGATTGCAGAAAGAAACAACTGAGGTGCAGAAGGAGGCAAGAGGGGTATAGAAAGAGGCAAAGGAAAGAGGCAAGAGAGGTTCAGTAAGAGGTAGGAGAGGTACAGAAAGAGGGAAGAAGGGTGCAGAAAGAGGCAAGAAGGGTGCAGAAAGAAGCAAGAGAGGTGCAGAAAGAAGCAGAGACGTACGGAAACAAACAACAGGGGTGCAGAAAGAGGCAAAAGGGGTGCAGAAAGAGGCAAAAGGGGTGCAGAAAGAGGCAAGAGAAGTGCAGAAAAAGGCAACAGAGGTGCAGACAGACACAGTAGAAGTACAGATAGAGGCAAGAGAGTATCATAAACAGGCAAAAGAGGTACAGAAAGAAGGAAGCAGGGTGCAGAAAGAAGCAAGAGAGGTACCAAATGAATAAAGAGAAGTGCAGATAGAGGAAACAGAGGTGCAGAAAGAAGGAAGAGGAGTAGAGAAAGAGGCAAGAGAAGTGCAGAAAGAAGCAACAGAGATGCATGAAGGGGAAGAGGGGTGGAGAAAGAGGCAAGAGAGGTGTAGAAAGAAACAAAAGAAGTACAGAAAGAAGGAGCAGAGGTTCAGAAAGAGGTAAGAGAGGTACAGAAAGAGGGAAGAAGGGTGCAGAAAGAGGCAAGAGTGGTGCAGAAAGAAGCAAGAGAGGTGCAGAAAGAAGCAAGAGACGTACAGAAACATGCAACAGAGGTGCAGAAAGAGGCAAGAGGGGTGCAGAAAGAGGCAAGAGAAGTGCAGAAAGAAGCAACAGAGGTGCAGAAAGACACAGTAGATGTACAGAAAGAGGCAAGAGAGTTTCAGAAACAGGCTAAAAAGGTACAGAAAGAAGGAAGCAGGATGCATAAAGAAGCAAGAGAGGTGCCAAATAAATAAAGAGAAGTGTAGTTAGCGGCAACAGAGATGCATTAAGGGGAAAGAGGGGTAGAGAAAGAGGCAAGCGAGGTGCAGAAAGAAGCAACAGAGATGCAGGAAGGGGGAAGGGGTGGAGAAATAGGTAAGAGAGGTGAAGAAAGAAACAAAAAAAGTGCAGAAAGAAGGAGCAGAGGTGCAGAAAGAGGCAGTAGGGGTGCAGAATGATGGAAGAGGGATGCAGACAGAGGCAGAGGGCTACAGAAAGAAGCAAGAGGGGTACAGAAAGAATTAAGAGAAGTGCAGATAAAAGCAACAGAGGAGCAGAAAGATGGATGAGGGGTGGAAAAGATAGAAGAGAGGTGTAGAAAGAGGCCAGAGTGTTGCAGAAAGAAGAAAGAGAGGGGCAGAAAGAAACAAAAGAAGTGCATAAAGAATGGACAGAGGTGCATAAAGAAGTAAGAGGGGTGCCAAAAGCGGTAAGAGGGGTGAGAAAGAGGCACGAGGGGTGAAGAAAGAAGCAAGAAAAGTATAGGAAAAGCAAAAGAAGTGCAGAAAGAAGCAACAGAGGTATATAAACAGGGAATAGGGGTGTAGAAAGAGGCAAGAGAAGTGTAGAAAGAAGCAACAGATGCAGAAAGGGGAAAAGGGGTGGAGAAAGAGGCAAGAGGGAAGCAGAAAGAAGCAAGAGAGGTGCAGAAAGAAACAAAAGAAGTGCAGAAAGAAGGAACAAAGGTGCAGAAAGAGGCAACAGGGGTGAAGAAAGAGGGAAGAGTGGTGCAGAGAGAGGCACAAGTGTGTAGAAAGAAGCAAGAGAGGTGAAGAAATAGCTAGAGAAGTGTAGAAAGAACCAACAAAGGTATAGAAAGAGGGAAACGGGATGGAGAAAGAGGCAAGAGTAATGCAGAAAGAAGCAACAGACATGCAGAAAGGGGGAAGAGCGATGGAGATAGAAGTAAGAGTGGTGCAGAAAGAAACAAAAGAATTGCAGAAAGAAGGAACAGACGTGCAGAAAGAGACAGAGGGGTTCAGAAAGAGGGAAGAGAGGTGCAGAAAAAGGCAAGACAGGTACAAAAAGAGGGAAGAGGGGTGCAGAAAGAGGCACGAGGGGTGCAGAAAGAAGCAAGAGATGTGCAGGAAGAAACAAAATAAGTACAGAAAAAAGGAACAGATGTGCAGAAAGAGGCAACAGAGGTACACAAAGAGGGACGAGGGTGGAGAAAGAGGCAAGGGGGTACAGAAAGCAGCAAGATTGTTTAAGCTTAGATATTAGTTGATGATATTGTATGTTTTTATTATTCATTTTCTTTTATCTATTTTGTATTTTGAAATTCAATTTCTTAATATCATGTATTAAATTTTTGTAAAAAATGTGAATTCTATCCCTAACCATAACTGGTGTAAAAGTGGATTTTTTCATCTTTTTACAATCCCTTAAAGTAACTGACATATTGGGCTTGGTATTTTTATATATATAAATGTGGCTGGCTGTTACAGTGCAACATCTAAAACAGATACATCATTTCAGAAAATGAAAATGATTAATGAAAACATCACACGGCTTGTGCATCTTTATGCAGACACTGCCCTGTGGCTACTACTTGCATTCTAGTTCTGTCTGCAGGTTTTTGTCTTTATACCGGGGACGTTTGGATAACTGATTTCCGCTGCAACTTTGCCTTTCATTTTCATTAATAATTTTCATTTTCCGAAGCGATGTGCCTGTTTTAGATGTTGCACTGTAACAGCCAGCCACGATTAGTTGTAATGGTTTGTTAAACAGGATTCAGGTACTATTGAATTTATTTATACACTTTGTGTCTTACATAGGCTACAGTACACTGACATGTTTTAAGATGGCCACCACCTTTATTCATTGCTTGATGCATTATGTGCCAGAAGCCCTTTCTTTGTGTTAACTCACCTCTATGTAATGCACTTTCAAGAAATCACTTCTTGGTGTGATCAAGACAGTGTTACTGTCGAAACGGACAGCAACTGAGTAATAAAAACTCTGCACGAGCAAATCATCATTCGGAGTGTGCGCCTTATTGGACTTTCGTTTTTATAGATATATAGATAGATCTTGTGGGAGCGCAGGTTTGATATACAAGCGAGGAGGCTGTATGTGTTTGCCAAAGGATTGTGTTTTATTTTCAGAAGTACCAAGGGTTGGAGAATCAAGATGGTGTTCTTCCGGTTCCCCTTCTGATGGTGTCCTCATTGAGCTGGATGAAGATGTAGAGGGCGATGTTTCTTGCTCCTCGTCTTCGTGGTCAAGGGGGTCTCCCCGGAGGCTCATAAGAGAGGGAAAGAAGGAGCCGTCATAATACAAGGCTTTGGATTACTCCTGTAAGGTCAACCCGTCATCACAACTTAAAGTGCTCAAATAGTATCCCTTTTTAGGGTAGAAGTGACAGCGGAAGTTCTAGTGAGTGCCTAGGAAAGTGACTAGGTGAAAAAGGGGGTTGGGGGAAACAGAATTTTATCAGAAGGGGCCGGTTCTTAGACTACTTCCAGCAAAGAAATATCATTAAATGAGGCCACACGTTCCTGCTACTAGTACCACACGGGAAGAACTTGCCCGTGCTTTGACCCTCACAGTAAAAAAAAAATGGAAGAAACAACAGACCACCCGACATATACTCGGGGTCACGTCCAACTGCTTACTGATGGTCGTGTCGCATGCAAACAAAGAGGAAAAAACAATGCTCCACCTTTCACACTAGCTAAAGAATAACCCTTAAAGAACCCCTAGTTACCAACCCGCCTCCCTCTTTCCTCCATCTGTCTCCCGTGAGATGCTTTCACTCACCAGCTCTACCGCAACGCTCCACAGCATCCTCCGGAGGACTCCACCACTCCTCACACCAACACTCGTTCGGTTCCAAGTCCACGTCGTCTCCGCTCCTCAGGTCTCCTTCGGTTGCTCCTTTGCAGGGTCCGTCTTCTTCGGTCCTTTCTCCCGACATCCTTTCTCCTGTTCCCGTGCCACCGGTCTGAACTCCTTCTCCTTCGTTGTATTCCCTTTTCATTGGCTCCGGCCAGGAACTTCCGGGGTAACATCCGCCCACTTCCCGGTTCCCGCTGACATCTCTCTGTGGAGAGACAGGAGAATGGCATGGATTTTGTCTCTCGGCTGGATCCTGTATGTCCCGACTGGAGAGGGCAGATGAGTATTACGGTTGGACATCCGCCCACTGCGTTACACCGGTGAGTCCCGCCTCACAGATATATTACCTACTGGCGATAGCCAGTAGGTATATATAGTTAGGATTGTTTTCCATAGGGAAATCGCAACATTCTATTGGGAATAACTTTGGCGCGGTTGAGGAATCTTCCTGAAATTTTCCTTAACTTTGCCTCGCGGCGCTCCGCTCCTTCCCTGAAAGTTTGGGGGGGATTCGTCAAGCGGGGGCCGAGATAAAAAGGGGGTCCCAAAACGTGTTTTTAACATTGAGTTTTCCATAGGGCGGTTGGACTCACTTTTAGCTCGAACGGCTGAATGGATTTCCACAAAACTTGGCAAAATTGTAGGGACTGGTAGCCCGATGTGCCTTTGCTATGTCTCAAGATATATGCTCCAGTGGTTTTTACGAAAATTAACTTTGAAAAATATATATTGGGCTACATTGGGCTATATATATGTTAGAGCCCAAATGTAGCCCAATGTAGCCAAAAGATGGCCACCAGAGACAAAAAAAAACAAATGTAGCCCAAATATCAGCCAGATGTAGCCCAACTATAGCCCAATGACAGAATGTCCCAGAGTGTTCTAAAGAACAACTAGAGCGCTAACAGTCTTACTTATGACAAAAGTATGGCACACCTGAAGTCATCTTGATTGGAATAAAGTGTTAACACTTAAAACATTTAATTTGCAAAGGAACAAAATGAGGGGGTTCATTTTGCCATAGAAATTATGATTAGTGCTGAAGAAAGAAAAATTAGGGCACATTTTGAGTGACTTCTCAAATCCTCTTATATTTCATTAAAAAAATTCTGATATGCAGTCTCCCAAGATGGCCACCAGAGACAAAAGAGCCCAAATGTAGCCCAAATATCCGCCACATGTAGCCCAACTATAGCCCAATGACAGAATGTCCCAGAGTGTTCTAAAGAACAACTAGAACGCTAACAGTCTTACTTATGACAAAAGTATGGCACACCTGAAGTCATCTTGATTGGAATAAAGTGGTAACACTTAATACATTTAATTTGAAAAGGAACAAAATGAGGGGTTTCATTTTGCCATAGAAATTTTAAATATATATATATTCACTGAAAAAAACATAGGTTACACACCAGTTACAGTTAGGAATTAGCATTTAAAAAAACTTTGAAATTCACTGAAAAAAACATAGGTTTCAGGCCTTATATAGTTAGGAATCAGCATTTAAAAAACTTTTGAAATTCACTGAAAAAAACATAGGTTTCAGGCCTTATATAGTTAGGAATTAGCATTTAAAAAAGCCTTTGAAATTCACTGAAAAAACCATAGGTTTCAGGAGTTATATAGTTAGGAATTCGTTTTTAAAAAACCTTTGAAATTCACTCCAAAAACTATAAGTTTTAGTGGTGTTATAGTTAGCTGGACATTTTACTCATACAAAACCAATGAAATTGCTCCTATATAGTTAGTTCTACTAGCTACATTTCGCGCACCCTCAATCCACTGCTGATGATTTCACATATTAGATCATTCATGACATGGTCAGTGACATCACTGATGACATCTCAAATGACATCACTGATGACATCACTGATGACATCATCCACGTGACAATCACATACACCTTTTCATACACTATTACAATTTTTCATCACTGTTTGTAAAATACAGAGTATCATATTTAAATCCATTGTCACAGCAATACAAGTATCTAAAAATCCACTCAGTGATTCATAGATGTATACACACATCTAATCACTTACCTATGGATTCACTCATACATGCTGTCAATAAACAATAGAACACTATCAAAAATACTTATACATCTATATCGACATTAAACAACAGCACGCATCATATTCACATATGAAGTCATCCTACTCACTTATGCAAACAATGGATCATACTTACATATTTACTTAGCAAAACACTTATACAAACACCACTTCTTCTATTCATTTAGATAGTAAGTCATACTTAGTGAATTATAAAATCATTATTACAAGTATACAGCTATCCATACAGTCACTCACACAATCATTGTGTCTTATGTATACTTATTTATATACAACAACTGACACATACACTGCCTTTTATTTTTCTAGTTTGTTGGACCTGTACCTTTGAGAAATATATTTGCTCATCACCACACCCATAAAGAGATTCCCTCACCCAAACTGATAGAACATGTAGTTTTAACTTCATATATCTACTGAATCAACTATTCACACATCTTTGGACAGTCACACACCCCCCACCGAACCACACACACTTTCACACTCCCATACAAATACTCAGTTAACTAATCAATAACTAATATAGACTTTCACATAGCTAGTAACCAATTGTAGAATCAGTTTACACAACAACTGACAAAGTGATACAGATATTTACACAGTTTAGTCACTATCCACTATATTTAGTGAGACATTATAAATTGGTCAAGTAAAAAGTCAATTACACTGCTACTAAATCCTCCATCCAAATATTTATTTATATATATCCACTCATTCTTCAAAGTAAATTGCTATATATATAATGCATATTTAAATAACGAAGCAAACCACATTCACTGGATGATGTCATCAGTGATGTCATTTGAGATGTCATCAGTGATGTCACTGACCATGTCATGAATGATCTAATATGTAACATCATCAGCAGTGGATTGCGGGTGCGTGAAATATAGTTTGTACAACTAACTATATAGGAGCAATTTCATTGGTTTTGTATGAGTAAAATGTCCAGCTAACTATAACACCACTAAAACTTATAGTTTTTTGAGTGAATTTCAAAGGTTTTTTAAAAACTAATTCCTAACTATATAACTCCTGAAACCTATGTTTTTTTTAGTGAATATATATATATATATATATAATCTTAGACCTAGTGGAAGGCGGAAGCTGAAATGCATCGGCTAAGGACATTTATTTGTTTGCTGGTTTTGACCTTTAAATTATGGCTACTTTTGGAAATGTTATGCAATGGTGAAAAATAAAGAATGGTGAAACTCACGGAGGATGGTGTTTGATGAGTTAAGTGCCACTGTGCCACAAGCTGTGAAGTACGACTATGCTGTGTAAGTATATATATATATATATATATATATATATATATATATATATATATATATATATATATATATATATATATTCACTGAAAAAAACATAGGTTATAGACCATATATAGTTAGGAATTAGCATTTACAAAACCTTATTTTACTCACACAAAACCATTGAAATTCGCATATATAGTTAGTTGCACTAACTATATATCGCGCACCCGCAATCCACTGCTGATCATGTCACATATTACATCATTCATGACATGGTCAGTGACATCACTGATGACATCACTGATGACATCTCAAATGACATCACTGATGACATCACTGATGACAACATCCAGTGACTGTATGTTTCTGTAAAGTTAAAATATGTCTTACATATTGAAGAATGAGTGGATGTATAAGTGTCTGGATGAAGGATTTAGTAGGTGCATGACTGACTGTATGAGTGAGTGATTAACCCCTTCGACGCTGATGACGAGCTGGGCTCGTCATGAGGTAGCCTCCTCGCACGCTCATGACGAGCCCAGCTCGTCACGTAACATGCGTTTTTAAAAAACTCAGCGTACGGGCGGAATTCCGCCCGCACGCATGCGGTTAAATGTGTCTCACTGAGTGCATGGGTTAGTGACTAAACTGTCTTAATTTGTGCATCATTATGTCTGTTGTTCTGTAAACTGCTGCATGTGTTGATCAGTAGCTATATGAGTAACTATATGGGTTATTGATTGGTTGCCCAAGTATTTGTATGGGAGACTGAGTGTGTGTGTGGGTGGCTGGGAGGTGTATGACTCTGTGCATAGATGTGTGAGCAGTTGATTCACTAGATGTATGGGTTCAAAAGTGCATATGGAAACAGCTGTATGGGCGGTTGACTGTGTGCATGAGTGTATTGGTGAGTGAATGGATATCTCAGTGCTACATGTCAAAGTAAGTACATATGTAAAACACAGTACATGTGAGAGTTGACATATATAAATAACTGTGCTTAAGAGCCAGTGAATGTGTGAGTGGCTGTATGGATCATTGTGAACTTGTATCAGGGATTGTATAAGAGAGTAAATATGTGTTAGTATATGTTTGAATAAGTAAGGTGTGTATAAATGTATAGTTGAGGAAATGGAGGTGTGATTGATTCTTTGCATGACTGACTAGGTGTGTGAGTAACTCCATGGATAAGTGACAGTCTGTGAGTGTCTGTTTACACTGAGTGTATCTAAGGTTATATTAGAGTCTGAAGAGGTTCATCGTATTATCACATGAATGATGTCATCAGTGATGTGATCAGTAATGTCAAATGAGATGTCATCAGTGATGTCATCAGTGATGTCATTTGAGATGTCATCAGTGATGTAATCAGTGATGTCATCAGTGATGTCATTTGAGATGTCATCAGTGATGTCATCAGTGATGTCATTTGAGATGTCATCAGTGATGTCATTTGAGATGTCATCAGTGATGTCATCAGTGATGTCACTGACCATGTCATGAATGATGTAATATGTGACATGATCAGCAGTGGATTGCGGGTGCGCGATATATAGTTAGTGCAACTAACTATATATGCGAATTTCAATGGTTTTGTGTGAGTAAAATAAGGTTTTGTAAATGCTAATTCCTAACTATATATGGTCTATAACCTATGGTTTTTTCAGTGAATTTTCCAGGTTTTGTAAATGCTAATTCCTAACTATATATGGTCTATAACCTATGGTTTTTTCAGTGAATATATATATATATATATATATATATATAACATTTCTATGGCAAAATGAAACCCCTCATTTTGTTCCTTTTCAAATAAAATGTATTAAGTGTTACCACTTTATTCCAATCAAGATGACTTCAGGTGTGCCATACTTTTGTCATAAGTAAGACTGTTAGCGTTCTAGTTGTTCTTTAGAACTCTCTGGGACATTCTGTCATTGGGCTATAGCTGGGCTACATCTGGCTGATATTTGGGCTACATTTGGGCTCTTTTGTCTCTGGTGGCCATCTTGGGAGACTGCATATCAGAATTGTTTTAATGAAATATAAGAGGATTTGAGAAGTCACTCAAAATGTGCCCTAGTTTTTCTTTCTTCAGCACTAATCATAATTTCTATGGCAAAATGAACCCCCTCATTTTGTTCCTTTGCAAATTAAATGTTTTAAGTGTTAACACTTTATTCCAATCAAGATGACTTCAGGTGTGCCATACTTTTGTCATAAGTAAGACTGTTAGCGCTCTAGTTGTTCTTTAGAACACTCTGTGACATTCTGTCATTGGGCTATAGTTGGGCTACATCTGGCTGATATTTGGGCTACATTTGTTTTTTTTTGTCTCTGGTGGCCATCTTTGGGCTACATTGGGCTACATTTGGGCTCTAACATATATATAGCCCAATGTAGCCCAATATATATTTTTCAAAGTTAATTTTCGTAAAAACCACTGGAGCATATATCTTGAGACATAGCAAAGGCACATCGGGCTACCAGTCCCTACAATTTTGCCAAGTTTTGTGGAAATCCATTCAGCCGTTCGAGCTAAAAGTGAGTCCAACCGCCCTATGGAAAACTCAATGTTAAAAACACGTTTTGGGACCCCCCTTTTTTCTCGGCCCCCGCTTGACGAAACCCCCCCCCAAACTTTCAGGGGATGCTCAGAAACAAAATGTGCAATTTTCCTGAAAATTTCAGCCAATTCCGTCCATCAACGCCAAAGTTATTCAACATAGAATTTTCAGAAATCCCTATTCAAAAAAATCCTAACTATATATACCTACTGGCGACTGCCAGTAGGTAATATATATATATATATATATATATATATATTGTATGCTGGAAATAAAAAATCTTTAAAGGAACAAAGATCCTGGGAGTGCGTATTCATTTTCCTGCGAAGGAGGTGTGTGCATAAATTACGGCGGGGCTCTGCCGAGGAATACTGCACCGGTCGAAGAAGCGCCAGGGGTCGACAAGGACGAGCCAATCTGGGGAAATATATATATATATATATATATATATATAACTGTGTAAATGTTTAAATTAACTGCACTTCTCACTTTATTGTATTCTGCACATGACACTTTAAGAACTATGCAAATTTTTACATTGATTGCACTTCGCACTTTATTTTATTCCGCACCTTGTGTGTGGACAATTTCAGTGCTTTTTAAAATGGTTCTATACAATAACCAATGAGGGTGACTAAATGATATTATTAACTCTAACAAATTTTGAAGCTGCTGAAGCTGTACAATTTTCATTTAAATCGGACCAAGTTTACCACCAAAGCGCTAAAGTATATAATCAATTGCAGTCAAGAGGGAGTTAGTTTTAATGGGCACTTCACCATACACAACATCTTCAAGTAAATGGGAAAGATGGTTGAAAGTGATTTCGCCTCTTATTTAACCTCTTTTGTGTGTGCATAACTTTTTTGTAAACAAGTGGTAGTGTTAACATCAGTGCATAGAGCTGGCCAGTGAAAAAGAAAAAAGGAAAGCCTAAAAAAAGTCTAATGTTCCTTTAATAGCTAACCAGTACCAATTTTTGTAACGGAGGGAGGGTCTAACCAACCTCTATAAAATCACTTTGTACACTCTGACCCGGACGAAGGCCTCAGGCCGAAACGTGTAGGTCGTTTTTCTGTCTCCATTTGCACTGACTGCACTATGCATCTAAAGAAAATGAAAAAATAAAAGACTTTTGTAAACTACAACCTGGTGTCAGTTCGCTGCCTTAAGTGCTACCTTTCTGTGTCCTTCAATGATGGTGGCGAAATGCGTGTGAAGGCAGTCACAGAATTGCACTTTCCAAGTAAAATGAGGTGTCGGACCACGAATGACGAGCACCCGAACGTGGAGTGGCAGGCTCGTTCTTCCGACTCTTGTGTGGTGTGTCGGAGAGTAGGGTCTGCTTCCTATGGTTACCCCCAGTTTTTGCTGTGATTTTCTGGTTTTTCGACTTTACTATGGCTGTGGCCCTGCTTATCAGGCCCACAGCCTAGCTATTCTCTCTCTAAATTGATACCATGTACTTTAGGTACATCCCAGATTGGTTACTGGGTCCCCCCTGTGAGCCCCTGTATAGTGTATCATAGGTACCCAGGGCATAGGTGCACCCTAGGCCTACCAGGGGCTGCAGCATGTGTTATGCCACCCCTGGTTAACCTTCCAAACTGACACCACAGGTCTGTACTTACAACCTGGGTACGGTGGTGCAATCACCCCTTACTTAGATATAGTATATCTATATCTACCTTATATATAGACACATAGTAACCTATAAGTCACTCCTATGGCAGGCCTTGACAATCCTGGTGGCGGAGTGCTTGGTTTTGTGTGAGAGGCTGCCCTAGCATGAGCTTAGCCTCTCTGCAGCTTTCGGAACCATCTCCTTATAGCTGTTGTATGATATAGCCATACATATACTCTTAAGTGCATTATAATCCTCGCGGTTAATGCTACCTTTGGTTTGACTTTATCAAAACATGGCGTGTAAGGTGTCAAACACTTTGGAATACTACCCCGCCCCACCAGTTCTGGCAGCGGGGGTAGCATTCCACCGTTCTAGAGGGAGAAGACATGTAGTTACTGGTTTACCCGGTTAAAGTTAAACAGAGCCCCAGCATCACAAAATGGATGCTGCTGCCACAGATACGAGTCTGCCCTCCTGCTGCTGGACGAAACTCCGGCTGGGGAGGCTTGGACAATAGGTTTCCTGTCCAGGGAGGTGCTGGCACCTCCCCAGACAAGCTTTAGTGTATTGGGGCAGGGTGGGTTGCATTCAGTGAATGCTTTTTAGACACTGCCTGGGGCACACAAGGTGCTCCATGCATTTCCCAGTTCAAACCAATTGCTGGGGCACTCAGCCCCAGCTCTGGCGCGAAACTGGACAAAGGGGAAGGGGTGTAACCACCCTCTCCCCAGGTATACCCATAGGAGGGACCTTGGAGTTAGTCCAACCCCTAAACTTACTATAAGTATAGAACCCCGGTACCTAGGACTTTAGATTACCCTGGACAAAACTCTGCAACATATATCCTGGACCTTCGACATTCCATTTCGACTGTAAGATGGAAGAAATCTCCCTTGTGGTCAAGGGGTGACCACCCTGTTCAAACAGGCACCAAAAGCGTCTTTGCCAGTCTGCATTATCGAGGCTCCTGCTGGACCCTGAAGAATCTGTGACACAGGACATGGACTGCCAGACATCTCTGACACCGACCTTCGCTCCCAGCAAAGCTGAGATTCGTGGCGCACACGAGAGACGTGGGACCATAACTCCTGGACATACTGCATTTTGCTACCTGCATCGACTTTCCGAGGTATCCTAAAGTTGTGCGTTGGGGTGCTTGAAGCCCAAGCCACGAGCACCTTTTGCACTGAAGCTCAGAGGCACACACTCCACGAGTGTCCCGTGGGCCCGCTTTGTGCATTTCAGCCTGACGCATCTTTGTGGTTCCTAGTCTGTTGGCTAGTGAGCCCCCAGGAAGACCACTCTTGAAACTACTTTGTGTTCCTGGTTGCTCCAGGCTTGCTCCAGCTTCCCTGCAAAGGAGAAGCACTCCAGACCTTGCTGGTCTGCAACAAAGCCAATCTTGACATCTTGCGTGGATTGCGTTTGCCAAGGCTTGTTGGGTCCAATCCAGATACCGCAGTCAACTAGATCCTTTGTGGGACAGCTTGAATCCAGCTCCTGGTTGTCGTCGACACCTCCTGGTCCTCGTGGCTGAAGAGACAAACTTCAACTTTTCACCTGAAATCACCCGACATCTGGTGACATCTTTCTATCGCCGCCCTGATCAGTGGCTAATGACCCAGACTCTTTCTCCTCTGCTTTCAGGTTCTTCACATCCCCGATCCACCCAGACACTTTTCCTCTGGTCGCCTGCAGCACTTCTTCGCAGCTCTCCATTGGAATTGACGACGAAACCCGACACAAAAAGACACCTATGCATCCGGCTTCCCTGGGTGAGGTAACACGAGTACTCCGGTGCTCCCATGGGTACTGACTCTCCAAGTGTCCTAGTCTAAAAGGGTTCCATCGCAGTTCACCTCCTTGTACCCTTAATCTTTAAAATTGTAACTTGTTAATTCTCCATAGAAAGTCAATGGTAACCCGCGGCTGTGTTTAGACACTGCACCCGTCTCCCGAGGGCCTCCCACACCCTAACCTTTGGTTGTCCTGAGTAGCCCCTGCGATTCTACAGGCCCTAGGCATGCTTTTAATTCCTCATGTGGTTCTTATACCACTATTTTAGTATATGGTTTGTGAGGCCCCTAGGGCAAAATGTATACTGTGCAACTTATCGTATGCTAATTAAGTTCCTTGTATTGTACTTTTACCTCTGACCTCATAAAGAGTCCAGAGGGGTTGTGTTTAGAATAAATACATATATGTTTGATATATACCTTGTGTGGTGTGCTTTCATTTGGCACTCAAGTGATTATAAATGGTAAAACAACTTGCTTAACTCGTCTCCAAGTCTTAGCCTGAAAGCTGCTCTTCACTGCTACCCCTAGGATAGCTTTCTATAAGGTTGACTTTATAACCTACCATCAATAACGGTCGATTGGACTGGTGCAATGTGCCCACTAGAATAGTGGACATCATGTACCAGGCCAACTTCTCACATGGTTCAATCCTGAAACGGCGCCTGCTTCCGGGACGAAAAGTTCCAGGAATAGAGGAAAGCAACTGGTCTTTGGTGTTTGACAAGGTAGGAGATGATGGGGGAGAGGGCTGTTGGTGGCTCGGGGTGGTTTCTCTGGATAGAGGGCACCAGGAGCTTACCGCCACGGAAATCTCACCCGCTGTCACCTGCTTTTTAGTCAAGATTCCAGCACTGTTTGCCCCTCCAAATAGAAAACTTGAGGTTTTTTGTTCCCGTAGTTCGGTCTATGGGGGAAAACAACAAGGAAACCGAGGGAAAGCGAATTCCGGTAAACACCACGTCAGTTTTCCCAGCGGAGTAGTTACAACGATAACCTCACACGGAAGTAAGCTTACAGAGAGAAAGTCAACTTGTAGTGCAATGGAGACACGCTATAAGGAACATTAACACGGCAATTCATGTGTTAATTTGAAAAAAGGGAAAAAATAATCTATCATAAATCAAACCACAAATACAAAATATTATTGAGAAAACAATCTGAAATATGGCGGATCAATGGACAAAGCGAGAACAGTTGTTGAAAGACATGGTTGATGAAGAGGGTGAATCAACTGCAGCGCACAGTAAATCAAGCGTCAACAACTCAGGAATTGCAAGCATGCCAAAACAACTCATGAGAGAATTAGAACAAGCCAGAATCATGGAGGTTAACAAATAGTGGGAGGGCGTGACATTGAAAAAATATATAGACTGTAAAAGAATACCCAGAGGCTTGAGAGTCTTTGTTTTACCTACTCTTAGTGATCTAGATCCAGACCTCTTCTCTAAGTGGCAATCTGACACAACTGAATGCTCTATGAAGTTAATAAATACGCTGATTATACATGCGGAGAGAATATTCATTCAAACAATGGAGAAGGTTATAGATTTGGAAAAATCGTTGGAACAGTTCAAAGAAACACTAGAAGGTATCAAATTATTCAAAGATCTAGAAAAAAGACTAGATAACGATGTACAAGAGATACAAAATAAGAAACAAGATAAAATCGATTACCCCACGGGAAGAGTGTATAAATTTTCAAGCAAGTATGATGCAAACTACAGTAAACAATCCATGGATCAAGTACAAGAGAAGGAACAAACGAGGATATCAAGTGCTGAACGTTCTGAGGTGAGCTTGGAAGATAAAGGAATGTCCAGTGGGAGACATTCCTTTGCATTTTTCGGGGGCGTTGTGTCTCCTACGGTTGACAACGCGAGGCAGAGGACGGGCTCTTTTCAAAACACAGATCATCAGCAAAAAGAACCAGATGGGGCCATAAAAAGCAAGCCCAAAAAACAAAAAAATGGAAATGAAGATAATGGAGCCAGATATACAGAAACAAGATGACTTCCTAATCAACTTATCATTTAGGAAACCAACCTCGAAGCACCTAGGATTACTGAACAAGGGACTAACATTCTGCCCCTCCGTTGACATGGATCAGGCCATGTCCAGAGTGGATTGATATAAATTCGGCCAGAAATTTAAATTGAAAAAGCACTTTATAAATATTCCCATGAGATCAAGAGAACAATACGGGTACGCTCTCACCACTGACTCTTAATGACCCCCCGCCATTGAGATCATTACATAGCCTTGAAATTGAAAGCAATGTTGACATCCCTATACCTACTACAGAGACCATGACGGACATACAGATATGTCAAGAGATGGCTATCGCAACCAACTTGTCTATCAGCAGCAATTGCAAGACCCGATCCAGATTCTTCCCACAACTACCAGCTGGGAATAGGGTAGACATTTTTCAAGAACTCATGACAGCGGCGTTGCAAGTAATTTACATTAAGGAAAGGAAGAAGAATCACTAACGACCTGAAAACGTGATCAAAAATGACAAATGGGCACTAAATGACCTAAGAATGGATAACATCGTAATAAATCCCTCAGACAAAGGAGGGAATATAACTGTGATCAACTCCCAAAAATATTATCTTGAAATCAAAAGACAATTAAACAATGTGAACAACTACGAAAGGCTCAAAGAAGATCCAACACCAACAATTATGAATAAATTCCAGAACATGCTTCGTAGGTGGCACACAGATGGGTTGCTGGACGAAAATGAAGTAGATTATCTTCTAATAACTTGCCCCATAACTCCAACTATATATGTGCTGCCAAAGGTTCACCAAAACATGGAGAATCCACCAGTACGTCCCATCGTCAGTTCCTGTGGGTCACTTTTAGATAACACCTGGAGGTTCTTGGATATTTTTCTTTTTCCTATGTGCAAAATCTACCTTCTCATATCCGGGATTCAATGGATTTTTTTAAACAGATTGCTGGCATTCCCTGGAAAGAAGACTACACAATGGTGACCATTGATGTGGTCTCGTTTTACACATCAATTAAACACGAGGATGGTACCAAAGCTTGTGAATTTTATCTCCAATCACGATCCCTGAGTGTTCTTGGACAGAACAACATGATCTTAGAAATGATGCACTTCTGCCTCATAAATAATGCTTTTATCTTTGATAAAAAGTTTTACAGACAAAACAAAGGAACCGCGATTGCGCCCACGTATGCCAACCTAAAGATGGGCATCTGGGAAGCAGAACACATCTGGCCTGATACAAAACAAGAAAGTGATGGAAAATGTCATACTATGGGTGCACTATATAGACGATTTGTTTTTAATCGGGGAAGGCACCACAGAGGATTTGAATGCCTTTCTTAAAGCCCTTAATATAAAAGCATTCTAGTGGAAATTGAATTATAATATCAGCAAGGAGAGAGATTATCTGGACATACACGTCTATATTAAAGAACAAAAAATGTGTATGACACTTTTCCATAAGCCTATAGCTTGCAACAGTATCCTATCAGCAAACAGTGCACATTCAAAATGTCTGAAATGGAGGGTGCCATATGGGGAATATCTCCGAGCACTTAGGAACTGTTCTGAAGATCAAGAGTTCTTCTTACAGATTGACCAAGTGTACAGCTGGTTCTTAAGAAGAGGATATCCAATGGTGGTATTGGATAATGCTAAAACGAGGGCTATGAAAAAGAAGAGAGAGTCCTTGTTACAACCTAAAAGCATTGATGTGAAACAGAGAGACCAACCTGGGGAAGATAAAATAAGATATATCACACAATTAAACTCCTCAAGTAACACAATGAGAGATGTTCTACAACACCACTGGAAAATATTGGCAAAGGATGAGGATTTGAAGGTGTTTGCATCTAACCATTACAGCATCACCTACAAAAAAGCATCCTTACTTGGGGACCTCCTGACACACAGGCACTATCAGAAAGCAGACCAAAGTGGAAGTAAGAGTCAATGGTTAAGAGCAAGGGGGTTTTATAAATGCCAAAAATGCAAGGGGGTCAAGCATGGCCAAAACTGACAAGAAGTAAACACCCTGATAGGGGAGAAAATCAGAATTAAGGAAAGGATTACATGTGAGACCACACATGTTGTTTATGCCCTACAATGTGAATGTGGAAAACAGTACATAGGGAGAATAGTAAATCAATTAAAATGACGTATTCCCCTACATCTGAGGGTAATCAAAACAAAGACTTTACTTATGCCATTGCAAAACATGTGTGGAAAGATCATGAAGGCAATTCTGAAAATCTATCATTTTATGGCATTAAACATATCCCCTTGAACATCAGAGGTGGAGATCGGGAATTGACACTTAGGAAAGCAGAGTCCAAGTGGATAATTATGATGGGAACAGAAATACCATGGGGACTCAATGCTGATGCAGAACTATACACCTTCTTATAAATTGTTATAATGAAGAGAACTGTTTTTTACATGCTTTAACATACTTTAATTGTGGATTGTGACTAATTAGATTTTGTGGCTGGCATTTGCACTTTAAAATGAGAGGAGGAAGAAAGATTTTTAGATCCAATTGGGCTGATGAATATCGACCATCAATGAAACAATTGCATTTTATGAGCTGAATATGTGACTAGATTGATATTGCATTAGATTATATGGAAATTTGTGACTATGTGGATTTTTTACTAAGATCCGCCGTACACATGCTATATGAAATAAGTTTGGTTGAATTGTATAGAAATAGTTAAAGAGTGGATACATTACAATATTGTGAATTGATTGTGCGAACATTGATCGCTTAGGTATCTTACCAGACTTAAGATACAGGGAGATAATTCTTGATATCTTATGTTTGTTATTTATTTGCATTTTGCACTTTATAGCATTATACTTTACTTTAATTGTAGTTGAAGTGCACTAATGGAATGGGAAAGGGCTAAATAGTCATGTGACAACTTGGGAACTTCACCAAGATTGAGATGCACTTTGACATTTGAATAACTGTAAGTAGAGCAAACTTTGACAGTGTACCCTGCAAGAGCCTAGCACCTGACCCGCTATCCCTAATTACTATACATAAGGTGGGAGTCCCCCATCAGTCATGTGCACACACTGCTAATGCACCCACTGCCATGGTGCAATCCAATACAGGATTATAACAATTACCAAAAAATCAAAAGGTGCACCACTTAGCAACAAGAAAAAACAGACACATAACAAATGATCAAGTCTGTGTCCATAGTGTTTTTCTTCAAGTATCTTCTTTTGTTAAAAATATTTTTTAAAAGCCACAGCCGACGCGTTTCGTCCAGTAATAGACTTCTTCAGGGCATAAAGACAAAAAACGGGCACTCCTGAGAAGAATCAGCATCAGAGTGTCAGTGGTAGGTAAGTGTTACAAGCAAAATTGTTTAAGTAAGTTTTGATCTTTGTATGCAATATGGGTCTCAGATATTACTGCTATCTGTGGGTTATACATTTTAAGTTCCTCAAACACTAAGCTTCTATTAATCCTGCTGTTCAAGCCCACCACGTTCCATGCTAAGCATCTCAGTTGATACATCTTACATAATTCAGATTTCCGTCTTTGAAAACTTCAAACAAATAAACCTTGCTAAACATTAGCGCTGAACTACCTGTCCCCATGATGCATTTTTTACCCTGGTAAATCCCCCCCCCCAAAACCGAACCTCTACCCACACCAAACCCACCCCCCACCCTACCACCCTTAACCCACAGAGAAGACCTCCCCATTAACCCAGCTGCCGCTGTATTGGCAGCTATGCGAAGTCACAGCCGCGGGGATCCGGCCAGTGCTAGTGCTGCAAAACTCAAGAAAAAAAAACACAGGAAGAAATCGCCATGTTGCCTATCATACCCCCCCCAAGACGTAAAAGAGAGGAAGAGAAATGAAAAAAAATCTAATCAAATCTACTTGTCACATCTTTGACATATCAAATAGTTCGTTTTAAGCTCATTTTTGGTTGCTCAGGGTGTAGATTAAATTTGAGATAGGTTGAGATAGCTTATTTTTAGGCCCCAATTCCCCCCCCTTTTTTTTATCCGCTATTCTCCGATTGCCATTTGATCACTGCTTGCTCAACTTCCCTTTCATCCAAGAAATAGTAAGTGAGGCCATTTTTGGAAATGTTTTGTCTTGCTGGTTCTTGTAAAAAAAACTTGGCCACCAATGGCCTTTATTGGGTCGATGAATTGGTGCAGCTTCCAGCACCTCTCCATAGTGGCTTTGCTTAAGTCTGATCTTGCAAAGAAAGTCACAGACTCTGTAGAAACTGGTGTATTAGGTCTTGCTTTTAATCCAATAGCTTGACGCAGTAGGAAGTTTCCTGGCCAGATCAGAAGTGGGCGAGGGTATTGACTCCCCTTATTTCTTTGTATCAGAGGTAACCGATGGGCTCGTTGTATCTGTGAGTCCCAATCCCAGTCGGACAGGTCAGGGAACGCCCTCTGGAATAGTTGCACCATATATGCCCTAGGATCTGCGCCTTCAGCCCCCTCCGTAATCCCAAAAATTCTAAGATTCTGTCTTCACTGTCGATTTTTCATGTCTTCTAGCTTGGTTTGCATTAACCCAATCTGAGCCTCATGTCTGTTCATGACAGTTTCTGAGTGGTTTGATTTTTCTTCTGTAGCGACAACTCTTTGTTGTAACTCTTCAACTTCCTGAGAGATGCAACCTAATTTGCCAGCCATCTCGTGCAGAGAGGATTGGGTTTTGCTGTTATCTTCACGCATCTGTTGATAATGTACTTGAGCCTCTTGCCTTTGTTCGTTAAGTACTTGCAAGATCAAGCTAAATGATGAAGATACTTCCCCTTGAGTGTTACACTCCAAAGTCAAACTAGGCTGTGGAGTAGCTGGTAAGGAATTATCAAAGGGATTAGCGGTAGATACTGATGTTAAGTTAGGAGCCGTTGCTGCTGCTAATGCTGGTGTTGGGAATGATACAGCTGTTGCTATTGGCAATGATGTAAAAGCAGAAGAGGGCATTGCTTTTGGAGCAACAGTGGCATCGGAGACCAAAGCAGAAGTGGCGTTGGCATTTAGAGATGGAATAGATGACTCTATAGAGACCGTTGCTGCAGCGGCTACAGGTGCTGTAGGTGCGAGTGCTAGTGGTACAGGGAGAGCTGCGGGTTACACCACCTCTCCGGGCTTATTTATTTCACCAGATGTTACACCTGCCTCTGTAGGGCTGTTTCCTGACAATCGTAAGACCATGGATTTCACACCACCTTTTGCCTGAACCCATTTCCAGAAAGGGGTATCCTCTGCTATCACTCTTTCCATTGCAGTAGTGGATTTTGATTTGTTAATTATTTTCTTCGCTTTATTTTTAGGCTTACCCCTCCCCTTTTTTATGCCAGCGGCTTTAGTTGAGCCGGAAGGAGTGCAATTTACCGAGTCTTGGAAATCTATATACTCCTCATCTGTATCTGCCCCCTCAGTATGCTCTATTTCACCAGCTTCCACCCCTGTTTCTTCTATTATTTCCTCTCCTCCCAGCGTCGGCTTTGCACATAGATCTTCTGACCTTGATGGCAATGGTGATGCTGGTGAAGTAAGAGTAGCGCTGTTCTCTGTGTGAGGCTGTATTTGGAGCTCTGTGCGGGTAATGCAGTCAGGAAATATTGTCAATTCAGCAGAGGCTCTGGGGGAAGTAACAGCCGCCTCTACATTCTCAATGCTCCCACTGCTCGCTGTGCTAGTTACGATGTTGCCGGGCAAGCCAGAAGTGTGTAACAGGGCAGATTTGTCAATGTTGCAGGCTCCTAAGGCAAATTTCAAAGCTGTTAAAGGTGTACAATTTTGATTTAAATCGGACCAAGTTTTTCACTAAAGCATATAATTAATTGCAGTCAAGAGAGTGTTAGTTTTAATGGGTACTTCACCGTACACAACATCTTCAAGTAAATGCGAAAGATGGTTGTAAGTGATTTCTCCTCTTATTTAGTCTCTTATGTGTTTGCAAAACTTTTTTCTAAACAAATGGTAGTGTTAACATCAGTGCATAAAGCAGAAAAAGTGAAAAAGAAAAAATAAATCCTAAAATAACGGAGGAAGGGTCTAACCAACCTCTTTAAAATCACTTTTCACTTTTTACACTGTGACCTGGATGAAGGCCTCAGGACGAAACGCGTAGGTTGTTTTTCTGTCTCCATTTGCACTGACAGCACTTTGCTTCCAAAGAAAATGAAAAAATAAAAGACTTTTGTAAGCTACAACCTGGTGCGCGCTCACTGCCTCAAGTGCTACCTTTCTGTGTCCTTCAATGATGGTGGCGAAATGCCTGCGAAGGCAGTCACAGAATTCCACTTTCCATTTAGATATAGATAGATATATAGATATAGATATATAGATATATCTAACTATAGATATATACAGTCTAGGTTAAGGGCAAAAAAGTGCTATGTAAACTGCATTTTACTTTAATAATCAGTTACAAGACTGTAGCATTTCTGCAAATTAGAAAAAAGAGCATACAGTTGAAAAATACAGTTTTATTTGAAGAGAAAACTGCATAGGAGAATCAAGGCATTGTTGCTGATAGGCTGCATTAAAATCATAACAAGTCAAACTGGCACAGTGGCTTTGACACCTCTAGGACACTCAGTGTCCATCATCATGCTTTAAAGGTGAGAGTAAGGTTAGTTCTTTTTTTGTCTCCTTCAGTCAGGACCCAGAAGTACAGAGCTCCCTCAGTTTCTGACTTTTTATCAAATATTTTCTTCAGAAAAAGAACTTTTCTACACTCACTCGTCTATTCTCATTTAGAGTGATTAACAACTTTTTTCTGACAGGAATACACATTTTTTCTTGTTGAAAATGCCTTCACTGTTTCTCAAGGGCCCTTAATGTTGATAAAAACAAGGCAAAGACAGACCCTCATTCTGTCTGCATTTTATGTCTACCAGCTACCCATCTGCCAGAGTCTTGTCATCAGTGCCTGAATTTTCTGGGCAGGCTTCGAAAGACTGAGAAAAAATCTGCCTCCATGGTCTTTCAGAAAGAGAGAAATCTTCAACAGAAGGGCATCCATCTATCAAGAAGTCTCCCAGAGGTAGATCTCCAACCAGGCGCGAGTAGATGAGATCAAGATCCACTGCCAAAGGTGAAAAAATACCTATTTGTTCTCCGTTGGTGTTGTGTTCGATGTCACAGGTGCCCACTGGACACCCCTCGCTTGCTACGTCTTCATCAGTGAAAAAATTAAGACTGGCATCAAGAGACTAACCTAAAAGAGTTTCTTTAACGACGACACATCTACTAAAGCCGTCGAAGTTTATGCCGTTGAGAGAAGGCCGCAGGTCTTTATCGCCACTTCATCACTCAGGAGCGACCCAGGTTCACTTGGTGGGCTCTCCGTCGATGGAGAACATTGCCTGTCGGCGTTGAGGCTTAGCACAATGACCTTTCAACATCTGTCATCGCCACAATGTCCCCCATCGACGGCAAGTAGATACCATTCGTCGTCGAGACCGGCATCGCATCTGTCGCGTCAACCAGGCAAAGGTCGACGTCAAGTCCCACACCTCTGTTGACGCCAAACAGCTTTCGATGTCGAGGCATCCTCCTCTGTTGACGTCAACCAAGCAATGATCGACACCGAGTTATACTACTACTCCGTCGAAGTCAACCCGATGATGAGCAACGTTGAGACACATTCCACCGCCATCTGTAGCAACCAGATGTCGTACAATGTACAGAGACACTTCTTCACCGGCAGCCACACACTACCTGACGTCAAGAGAGGTATCTTCTAGTCACTTTCCAACAATGGTGGAGAGCCATAAGTCGAAGTCGAGGCCTCATTCCTCGCCAAGACTTCATGACATCCCACTCAAGGAGACAGAGACAGGTCGTGGAATAGGTCTCATCGTAGAGACAAGCCAATATCTACTACTCCTGTCCAACAAAGAGACAGACCAAGATCTACTACTCCTATTCAAAGACCTTGGCACCCTACATTGCACCATTAGTCACACAGATCCCCTACATGGACTACATTGAAGCGCTCTTCAAGAGACTATTCACCAACTCTTACTGATACTCCACCAGTAAGAATATCTCCAGCGGATAGATGGGCTGCCAAACTAAATATTGACATTCCAGCACCCCATGTAGGAGGCTGGCTTAGTATATATTGTCAAACTATGGTGAGGTACTGTGCACTGAGTCCAGGCAACACTTAGTGATAGTATTTAGGTCCCTGATAACCAGTATATGGGGATCCTGCGATGGTAACGTGGACGATGGCGTTCCAGGTGACGATGGAACACCATCAGTGGACGATGGCGGTCCAGGTGAGTTCGGTGACATGACTGTACTTGACTCTGTCAGTGGCTGCGAAGATTGGGTCGAGCGGTACGAGTGGGGCTGGTGCACAATTGGGTAAGGTCGCTGTTGCTCATGCTCTCCAGGAGGTTGGTGGTGTTTGCGTTGTTGGAGTCGTTGAGGAGGAAGTTGAGGTCACCGAGGAATATGTAATGTTTGGACTAGGGCTATGAATTCGGGGATGGCATTGCAGAAGCCAGGGCATGGTACAGGTGGACTGTAGGTGAGAGGGCTTCTGATGGAAGTTCTGCCATCGATCTGGAGTTGGAAGGTGATGTGTTCCATGACTGGAGTAGTGCTGTCATCTGTGGTGGTGCAATGGATGGTTTCTTTGTGAATGATGGTGATACCGCCTCTGTGTTTCTTGGTGCGGTCCTGGTGTATCATCTTGTAGCCGTTGGGCTTCGCGGTGGTAATGTCGGGGTGGCGGAGGGGCTGAGCTAGATCTTGGGATGAAGATAACGTCAGGGGCGAGGGTGGTGATGTTGTACCAGATTTTGGTGGTGGATTTACTTCTGTTAACTCCACATCCACTGACCACCTGCAAAGATCAAAGACAAGTATATGTATGTTTCCTTCTGTGTGTTCTCTCTATTCCCATGGCAGTACTTCTTCACCCTTAAAGGCCCCCATCTGCAGGAACATTATTTGTCATAATTTCTTCTGCTCCATAGCCTGAGTTAATCACTTTGGGTAGCAGGCTTGATTAAGGTTAATTTGTGACAATAGAAATGTAATTAATAAGTTAATTCTCACACTCCTCTATTCCGCAACCAACACAGGCAGTCTGCTTGATTGCGCTCTTGGCCCTTCACTTACAGCTCTCACCTTGGCACAAATGTCAGTTGCCATGAAAATCTGCATCCATCTAATACTGAAGAGCAACATAATAAGATTCTCTGGTGGAGTGTTTATGAGGAAGCCAGAATTATTTTACATTTACAGTTCTAAAAAATATAAAACCTACCAGAAAAAGAAAATCCTTAAAATGATATTTCTAAATGCAGCAACAAATCTAGCACTGGTGCTCACCCAAACCCATGCCTAGCTGCTACGTTTAGTGAAACCTTTTGCTCGACTTTTTGTTTTTTACAATGCAACCAAAACTAAACAAATTGTGGATAACTTGTTTATGACAAATTAGATACAAATAAAGCTAACAGGAAAGAGAGGAAGAAATACTCTTATAGCAATACATAGTTCCTATGGTTAAAGTAGAATTCAAAAGATACAATTTTTAACAGTCAGTTGCTACCTGTTTCCATAAATCTTGTGACAGAATCTAACATTCAGGGTATGCTAGCATGTTTCTCCTGTACCTACCTTGATACTCTCCTGCTCAAGTGCTGGAAAGAAGGGGAACCCCACCAGATCCCATTTCTGGAAGGTCTTTCTGTGGTGGCTCTAGCCAAAACAGGGGAAAATGCTGAATTTGTCTTGGTGTCATTGTCCGACACCAGAGCATAATTCAGCAGCACCCGTACTTTGTCTGCATTCCGGGCAGAGCACCAACCTACAGGAGGAAAGATGTCTTTCCTACTTTCACTTGCAGCCAGGCCCAAAACAAAGGCCTGATTTAAAGGACCATCAGTCTTTCTTTTGTTTAAGTATCTCCCAGGTTCAGAGTAATCTGGAGCCTATTACCTAGATGCCAATTCAATAGAAGGAAACAAAGTCAGAGAGCTTATCACTTCACAAGTCTTTTGAAAACCCATGACTTGGATGCAGGTTTTTACTTTGTTCAATCCACAATGTCAGATATGTGTATGCACTGTAAGAATCCAAGATGTATCTGTGTGCATGAGTCGTTACACAAATAATTATTTAAATCACACCTATTAATTTATTTTTATTTAATTCTTTTAAATCACTTGTGCTTTACATCACGCTCAGAGAGACAATAAATCATACATGTGTGAAAACAAATGTACAGGAAAATTTTACATAAGACAATGACGATTATAAGAGATTGGAATCACATATTGTCCATCCTTGTAGGCATTATATGTTAAGGGAGAATGGTCTGGAGAAACACAAAGTTAGAATATAAAACGTAACACAGTGATTTTGGTTGTCTGTACTAACAAGACTTTATTATTTCCCAAAGGAATCCTTTTTTGTAATCTTAGAACAATGGTTGAGGAAAAAAAAATAAGGATCTAGACTTATGTCTTACAGTTTGCATGCAGCTTCTTGGTGCCAGTAAATAGATTACTGTGCTATACTAGAAAGACTACAACATATAAACTGGAAGTAACAAAATCAGCTTGGTGTCAAAAAAATAACAGCCCACTTACCTATTTACATAACGTACAAAACTGTGATCTGCATGTTACACCATGTGCTTTGCAGCAGGTACATTAACCCTCTGTGCTACTTTATGAGTCAAATTTAGACTGGACAAAACACAGAACTCTCCCATAACTGCGTTACCCACTGGAGTTATCTTACTACGATTATAATCCCCTCAAAAGTTATGGGCATACAAAGATCTCTGAAGTAGGTGTATTAACCCTTTAGGATATTTTGAAAAATACAGCCTTTGTGACCAATTAAGTAACCTAAAACAGATTGATTGTCACATATGTCCTTGCTGTCAATTACTTCACAGCAGATATTTACGTTGGCTGTCAGGCTCTTCTCTTCAAGCCATGTCCCTTGTGGCCCCACCCCCTTTCCTTTACCACACTTTGACCCCTAATTTATGGGTTTCTGAAGTTCATTTTTTTCCAATTTCAGCCCTGCTCTTTCTATAATAACAAGCTACAAAGCAGTTCCACCAAAATACAAAAGCAGGAACAGCAGGCTGCAGGCTGCATCTTCCTTGCATACTCTGGTGATGTTTATTTACCCTATAATAATAGCAATGTAAATCAGACGATTGGAATGACGTACCTCACCACGAAGACGCCCAGGTATAACCTCTTTAGGTAAACGAACCACATTTTTACTGAGAATATTGGATAATGTATGACCAGTACCTATTGCTTAATTTGAGCCAGTGGTTTCTGGTGGTGCCCACTGCGCTCATTTTAAAGGACTAGCACCTTTTCTCCCTCATTATACTTTGACCCTGTGCAAGAGAGAAAAACACAAAAGAGGGAAAGAATGAGGAAAGAGAAAGATGGAAAAACAGTGACAAAGAAAGAACGCACAGACGAATCAAGCATTGGCATAGCCAATAGGTCTCGCCTTATGGACCTTTATAAGTGTTTAGCTATGCTGCACATTATCTAGGGTTAAATACAATATGACGTAAATTATGTTATGTTATACATGTGTGTTTATATTTAAGCATATTTTACTAGTGTCTCCATTTTTAAAAAACGGTAAGTGAATTGCTAGGCTAACTTGGTGTGTTATGACCAAAAGATAATGTTTTCCAGAACACAATAAAAAATTCCCAGGAGGGTTACCTTGTCAAAGTCATCGAGACCGATCAACAAAATCTCATGCATTGACCAATAAAAATGAAAAGAAATATTGAAAATAATGTTACGAAATCAACTAAACTATATATTTCAAATAAACCTACATATTGTATGTAATAACTAAGCTCCCAACACCATGGAATACCATAGGATCCTCTCCTGTGTGATGCCTTGGAGTAAACTCATTAGTCACACAAAGTATTTCTAATTTGCTGCCACTGCATCGCTAAACTTTACAAGCAACATTCCATGATTGGAAAATATCACCACCAGGTTCTGTACATTTTTAACAGGTACACTATCAACTGTGCTAGCTAACTTTATTCTGGGACCCAAAGCTACTCTTATTTAAGGGTTAATTGTATATGTAAAAAAAAAATGTGTTTTTGTGTGTGTTCCCGGTTTTTGCATACTTTATATACGCCAGTACTTTGTTCTCTTTCTCAAACTGTGTATTTATTTTTGGTTGGCTTTGGGTGACTCATCTTCACCAGATGCTTCTCTCACACACTTTTGCCGGTGTGAAAAGTAAAGTCTTGGGACTAGAGAAGAATTTAACAGAAAGAAGAACTCTGCACACACCTCTGTATGCCAACATTGCCACCAGTGCTCACTTGTGCCTACATTACAGCGCCTCAGCCACTCCTTCCTTGGAGAGACACTGTTGGGCTACATGTAGGCTGTTTTTGGTTGATTGTCAACTAGCATCTTCCATTAGAAATTATGTTGTAGGATCACTCTAAAGACCAATGGCGTTATCAAGCAGTTGGCGTATACGTTCTGTACACACTTTACATGGGCATTTCAAACGAGTTTGTGAACACACACTTATCTTTTAGATTTTTTTTTTTTAAATCATAACGTGTGGCGTCTGTGCAGCAGGCGCGGTGCTGATAATGTAAGTATTATAAGTAAGTAATATAAGTAGCTCGCCCGGTCTCTATTTCTTACTTGCCTCCCCACTAATGGGAGCAGCTGCTTTGAGTGTAGTGACAGAGCGGTTTCGGGGTCGCCTGCGGGTTCAGTTGCTGATTGATTGAGCAGCCCGACAGGGATTACTTACCCACATGCACGCTGCGGGTTTTCCCGTTGTGCGCTGATTTTTTTAAAAACCCGCGGTTCCTGACGAGCTCAGCTCGTCATGAGCAAACGAGAGGCGTACCTCATGACGAGCTGAGATCGTCATGAGCGTCGAAGGGGTTAAGTTCCTGCAATTGGAGTTATATCTAAGAAGCATTGATTGATCTGGACCCCAACTATTGGAGTGCCTTACTTACAATTGTTTAAGGTTGGAATTTTTTGCAAGTTACCGACTTCCCTCACGATTGGTCGTCCATTTGACCAGAAAATCTACGCTCAACTAATTCTTGTCCTGAAGATGACCGCGCAGTTTTTATGCGGATGAAACGACGTTGACGCATTCTGTGGCCATAATTTATAAAGGACACATTATTTTGTCTATGTTGTTCCTTTTTTGTAATGATAATGTTTGTCTGTTAGCCACTAGTTTGGCATGTAGATTGTATGTTTTTGTTTTGCCAACTCTTTTTTGAGCGTTATTGTCCCTTTTGTAATTTTTTATGACATATGTGTATTTGAATAAATTATAATTGTCTTTGTAAATTTGTCAAAGTGTATACAGGCTTCTTCTTCCCCCTTTTTCCTTTCCTTATTCAGTGCTTAACCCTAATGTTTAGTGTTTAAATGTTAAGTGTAAACCTTTGCTCACCTGAACCCCTTGTTAGGTGCAATAATTTACTGTCCCTGGTTCAGGGTAGTTGGACAGCCCCTGTAGTCTGTCTATGATAATATAAGTCACACAGGTGCTGTGTCGGTAAAATGAAATTTGTGCGACCTGCAAAATCACACACATTACATTCTTGATCAAAAAAAGCTGACACATAACAAGCAGCGTCCATAAAGTGGGTGCCGTGCTAATAAAATAACAGCTGCACGGTGCCCTGTTGATAAAATGAATGCTGTGCATCTCCACGCTCACATTTGTTTTTAGTCTGCCATGAGCTGGAAACAAATACAACAAGCCCACACAAAACAACAAGCGCGGACGCTAATGTGAAAGCGACTGCGCTGTGTTTAATTAGTAACCTGATCCATGACGCAACGAGGAATGCAGCTGCACCTTGCGCGCCGCTGCTCGCTCCCGAGAGCAAAACGCTGTGGGAGTGAACATTTGAAGAAGAGGTGGGACATGCACCCTCCTTTGGCCATTTGCGTGCTTTCATTATTGAAAGACGCACACAAAGGCCAATCCAATGTGTGGGAGGAGTTAAACCCACACAGAAAAGTTTTGAGCGCTCACAATAAGCCTCCCATGGAGCAGCGCATGCGCGCTGCGCTAGGCTCGACCTAAAAATTAATGTGACAGAGCGGGCATAGGGGCACGGAGTTTATGGTGGTGAATGAAAGGCTGCTGCCTACTGTGCAAAATTTTGGACCCCAACAACAGGGCTTTAAGTGGGATGAAAAAACTGGGGTTTCTCAAAGGGGCATGGCCAATGTAATTAAGGGCATGGTTTGAAAAGATGTAATCTAAAAATATGTGCTTTGCATTGAGTGCCGCATGACTAGTAACATGAAACCTACAGCAAGCCACGACTATTGGCTTTGTCACTGGCTGTTAGTTGCATTCGATAAATAAGCAACACCTATGGCTTCGTTTTATAGAATATTGAAAATGCGTCAATTCTGAACCGATGCGACTGTGAAAGAACGAGCCTCTTTGAAGTTACATCAAAGGCAGTGAGGGGTGGTAATATTGCAGTGTTTTAGGGATAGGGACCCGTCTCAGCACCTGTTTTTAAAAATGCCGGTGCTGAGCACCGACAGGACCCGACCCACTTAAAGCCCTGCCCCGTACGTATTATTTTAAGCACTTGCAGTACGTAACCTGCCAGTAAAGAAAGAAAGGTCAATAGTGTCATGCAAACTGCTGACTTTGGTCAATAGTAAAACACCTAGGGGCAGATTTACAAGCCACTTGCGCCACTTTTGCGTCATTTTTCCCATGTTAAAAATGACGCAAAAGTGGCGCAGGGGGCTTGTAAAATCTGCCCCCTAAAGCTTTTTATATGGCTGCACACTACTGCGTAGTGCCCAAAGTTTTATGTATGAAGTTAATCCATTGACGTCGTTTATTTTGTTTTTTTCTGTAATGTTGCGTATGAGTGCAACATTTCTGGCCTCAATTTAAAAGGGCTGTGTCCCCTTGAAAAACTGCTGAGATAACATGAGGGTTGAACTCTACAAACTAGAACCGTTGAATGGTAAATTCACTAACACTACCCTAAAACCTAAGGATTTGCTGCGCAATAAAGCAGGGAACCGTACAAACCAGGATATTTCAGCTTCTTCCTTTCTTATGCCTTAATCACCGGAGATCACCTGCTGAACGCAACTAACCACATTGCTTTATTAAAGCATTGTACCATTTTTCCCGGTTTTAACAAACGGCCATCCAATATTTAATCTCAGCTCGGGTCTGCTGGTTCGATGTCGAGCTGCCACTCAGTGCTTGTTTATTGGCCGCGAGTCTCGGTTTCTGAAAAGCCCCCTTTGTCCGTTGCTTGGACGATAAATCCAATAAAATGAAATGATATGAAAGTGATACGGAGCATGTCTCCATCTGGCAGGATTGCCTGCCGTGGAGCATGACGCCCGCCGGCCACACCATCGCCAACTGCTTACAGAAGGAGCGTGGCCTGCTTGTGAAAGATGGCGGCTCCCGCAGGAGGCTATCTCGCGCGCCATCTCCGCCCCCGCCCCGCTAACCTCACGCTGACAGGCTGAGGGCAGGGTGCGTGCCCAACGCGGGGGAGACGTCACCTCCGCAGCTATGTCAAACATCCAGAGGCAGCTGTGACCTCAGCCAGCCTCCTTACTGCCTGCGCGGCTGCCTAGGTACTGTCTTTATTTCTTCATCAGGAACCTAGCTGTCTTAGCTCAGCAGGTACAGTGGCACTGGGGACAGGTGTGTGATGGGCCATGTGTACCCCAGACCTGACTGTATTTTACTACCGAAATGTGGATAGCAGAGGTGGTTTCCTACTAGGGCTGAATTGGGAACCCAAAGCAGCAATGGCACATTTTGTCAGATCAGCCTCTGTAGGGTGCTTAGTGAGTGCAGCGAGTGAGCCTGGCCACTGTAAGGTGGGTTTTGGGGGTGGGTGTGTGTGTGATCTCACGCCCAAGAAAATGTGGGCAGAAATGGTGCATTCTACAACTCAATTTTCATTATATATTAAATTGCATTAGCTTTTAAAGCAGTAAATGATGATCTTAGAGTGCACCAGGATTCAACAATCTTTGTTGGTCCCTTTTAATTATTTCCTATCACCCTTCACCAGTGTCCCTCATCTCTTCATAGCCCCTCTCTCACATGCCTTTCATTTGCTTTATAACTCCTTTCATACCATTGTAGGGTGTTGGTGCACTTTCCATCACACCAAACACAGAGACAATGAATCATACGTGTGAAAATCGAAGTGTACAGAATGTTACATAAGACAAAGGGGACTACAGGCATTTTTTAAGAGTGCTTGGTCTGGAGAAGCACAAACCCAGGATTCCAAACCTAGGGTTTGTTATACTAATAAGAATGTATTTCTACCCAAGCAAACCCTTGTTAGTACCATTAGGATAATGAAAGACTCGAGGGGTGGAGAAGAAACACACATTTCTAACCTGTACCATGTAGCTTGCATGCAGCTCTTTGATGACACTTGAAAGCTCACTGTGCTAGATTATGATTGTAACTTATGAACTGCACAGTAACAAAAGGATCTCTGTGACAAAAACAGTAAACCTCTAAGCTTTGCACATAAAATAAAGTTCTGTGATCTGCATGGAACACATCCTTTGCAAAAGGCATATTAACCCTCTGCGCTACCTTAGATGAGTCAAGACTGCCACTAGATAAAACTCGGATCTCTCTCCAGCAGGTACATTAATCACCTGAGTTATCCTGACACTTTTATTGTTGCCTGAAAACTACTGGATTTACAAGGACCTCGGCAGTGGGTGTTTTAAAAACTGCTGCACTGCTACAAAAACAGCCCCCGGTAATAAAACCGACCCCCCCACCCATCCAGCTTCCTGGGGAAACACCTGATACCAGGTACGGCCAGTCCAGCCTAGTTTCCTGCACAGGATACCCTTGCTACACCACAGCCCACCGAGCATCTTTCTTCCCATGCCTCAGAGTTGGCTTCATAGGATGATGTTTCTGTCATCAGATACCGACCAAACTGTACATAACTTAAAATTCTTGATAAGCTAGACTTGCCGCTTCTTGTTCCAGAGTTTGAAAAAGAGTGCACCTTTTAGCTGCATAATTGTAAGTCTGTTCTACAGTGTTTCAGATGGTCAAAACTGTGCTAGCAAGTACAGCGCAAAAAATCAACATAAGTGGTGTTCAACCTCTGTCTTCCTGGGTAGAATTAACGCTTGTGTGATTCTCTAGTCAACCATTAGGACCTCTGGTCTCACAAAAGGATTCTTCCCCTCATATGGTAGAGATTCAGTAGCAGAGAATTCATGATAGGCTGGTTTCTGCAAATAGCTGTTAGGTGTGGAGCCCAAGGGCATTATCAGTCTAATTCAGACCAGAAAGGCTAGTGCATTGGAAAAAAATGGGTTCTGAAAAAGAGTTTCACATGTCAGGCACAGTAAACAGCATTTACTTCGCATGCCAAACAACACATGCCATAACAACGTGGTCGTTACAATGACCGCGTTATTATTTCGCATACCGTTACGACGCAAGTGGAACCACGACTTGCGTTAGGGAGCAGAAGGTGTTGGATCCAAAACCTCCCCTAGTGTCCGCACAGACTGGAGTTGGAATAGTAAATTATACTATTCCAACATCCAGCGCCCCCTAACACAAGTCGGGGTTTCGACTTGCGTTGTAACAGTATGCGAAATAACAATGCGGTCGTTGTAACAACCGCGTTGTTATGGCATGCGTTGTAAACACATGCAGAAAAAAGGCCTATATTCGGCAGGCATGCCATCACATGATGCCCAGCCATTCTATTCTTTCAGAGTGTGATTTTCACCCACTTAAAAAAATATCAGACTTCGGACCTTGTTAAGAGAAACTTCTGATTAGTCTTCCCGTAGCATTGTCATTTGGTATGTGGTGCTGGTGAAGGGTAGGATGGCATTCTCTGTGGGTCTGCTGCGGCCTCCTCCTGCTGTAACAAAGTGGTGGTCATAGGCAGTGGCAGGAGCATATGTCGGAAGGTCTCTGGGTCAAAGATTAACGTAACCTGGAATCACGGTGGCCCCACAGGGCGGATCTCCTCATGGTCGCCCTCATATCTACTTTTGGGAACTAGGCTTTCATTCAAGCCCTATTCAGGGTGCTAAGTTGAGGTGTAGCACCACAATATAGTCATACAAACTAATAGGTATATTAGGTACCAGATGAGCCCCGGTTGCAGTTTAAGTCCTACCAGCACAGGATATACCGCTGTCCAGTCCTCTGGGTCACGGCGGCTGGAAAGTCAAGATGAGCTGCAGTCGCACTTCTTCGGACCACAGCAGTACAGGTCAAGGTTTGGTCGATGTTCTTGGCATAGTGGCATTAAGGAGCTGCGATTTTGCTGTCTCCCACCCCACTCCTCGACTACAACCAGTAAAGTCAGATGCCTGTTGACACCTAGGGCCCGCAGGTCACTTTCTCTGTTCTTCTTATCCTGGTAGACCTCATCAGCCCCTGTCCTCACTGCTTCTGTCTCTTCTTGAGTAGCCACACCTTCTGCAAGTTTGGCAGGCTCCTTCACTCCTTAAGCTGTCAGGTTGGTTTCTAGGCATCTCAGGTCAGATGAACAAATTCCAAAGCAAAACTTCAGGTGATGCCCCCTCACCCCTTCTATAAGATCAATAGCACCGGCTCACTTAATGCGCCAGCGCTACCTTCCCCAAAGATGAGGCCCATTAACCCCTTCTTGCTATTGGGCTGTCTTCCAAACAGGTTATTCTGAGATCTTTTCAATACAAGGCTTCTGAAACTTGATAAAAAGCTCATCTCCCTTGGATTCTTCTACCCCCTGAAGAGCTGGTCAGCAGAAACGTGCAACAGCCAAATAAAGAGAGAACTATTCAAACACAATTGAAAATGTAAAGGTGACATGTGTGAGAGATGTGTTTCTTATTGAAAGTAGGGCCACAAATGAAGGTATGCTAACACCTCTCCTCTCACCCCACCCTGTTGTCTGTGCTTCCTTACGGGGTTGGCGCCTTTGCTGAGCACTTCTGTACACCCTATTCAAATGTGCTGTACTTTTTTAACCATAATGTTCCTTATATCCATGGTGCTGCTTGCTCATTTTGTTTGCCAGACGCTTTATGATCCTTTAAAACACCTCAACCCCAGTATTTCTGATCACACTCCAGGCGGATCGGTCCTCTCTTCATATGAAGATGAACGGTCTCTTTTCGGTCACGAGGAACGATCTCCCCTCCATTTGTAGTAGAACAATCTCTGCTATTTTGGCCAAATCTACGAACGTTTGAAATTGTGAGTTCCTAAATGCGATTCCAAACAAATCGCAATTTGATATGTATGAAACTCTTCAGATTCCCAGTGGGTCACAAATAGACCTACCTCATTATTATACATTAGGTAGGTCGCAATTTGGGACACATTGGGAATCGCTAAAAGCACAGGGATGGTGGCCTGCTGGGGATGACCACCATGACTGCGTTTGCTTTTAAGTAAAGCAAAACATGTTTTTAAATTGCATCCCATTTTCCTTAAAAGAAAATGGGAGGATGCATTTCAAATCGAAAAATTAAACATTTAATTTTATTTTTTTAAGAGTAGGCATCGATCCGTGGTCCTGCTGCCTGCTATTAAAAAACTTTTCGCATTGATTGACAAAGCGCAAAGGGTCCCCTGGGGACCCCTTCCCATTTGCGAATGGGTTACCACCAAGTTGAATTTGGTGGTAAAAGGGGAATATTTTGTGACCCTTTTCAGGTTGAAAAACATTAATACATATCCTTGCGATTAGGTTTTAGGGAGGGTCACCCTTAACTTGCCCCGTCCTAATACTGGATCGCAAAACTCAAATTGTGATTAATCGCAATTTGGGCTTTGAACATCCCAAAATGCATTTTTCTTGTCTTAAACGGCCCGTTTGCGACAGGACTATTGCTTTGTAAATGTGGCCCTTTGTGTATAAATGGTAAAGAATTCTCTGTCCGTTTTCATTGTCCATGATACTGCAGACATCATGTTTTCACAAGTTAACGTGACTTGTGGACAATCACCTAAAGTTGTATCTATCGGTCCGTTCTGTTCACTTTGTTTTCTCCTCCTTTTCACTTTTCCTTTCCACATCTCTTCCTCTCTCATTGCTCTTTCCTCGTCATCATGCTCTCTTCCTTGCTCGATATTTATCGGTTCACACTTTAACCTTCTCCCCTCCTTCATTTGCTCCCCTCTCTCTTTGTTTAGCGCCTCTTGCAGAAAAGCTTTCATTGGTTCTGGTTTGCTTTCTCGTGTAGCACTCTGAGAGTGCATGGCTGTCCCTCTTGTATGCGTCTCCCACCAGTGCACCCTGTGACAGTCTAAAGCACAGTTTGCTTTTGTGCATCCCACGGTCTACATTACTGTCTCCTCTTTGTCCTTTTGTCCCCTCTATCCCCACCCATATTGCTCTCTAACCCATGTGTTTCTTTACCCTCCCCCTCTCTCCATATTGTGCTGTCTCAGTGCTTAATTTGAGCTGGTGGTTTCCGGTGCTCAGCATCAGCACTTAATTTTCAACACCGGGGCTTGTACCAGCCTTAGTGCCCACACCGCCAGCGCTCGCTCCGCACTGCGCACGTTAACACTTATATACCAAGGAAACTCAAGAGATATATTTGTGGGAAAGCAGTGGTGCAGGTTTATTTCGTACAACAGGTAGCTGATAAGGTGGGTCATCTTACAGGCGATCCAATGCGGCAGCCCCCTCGTTGACCCTCATGCCTACGGAGCCATCTTGCACAGCGAGTCGATGCTCTGACGGTGCAGTAAATTACCATTTTATTTCGTTATACTCCGCCCCCCCGTCAGGGCAGAGTAATGAGGCACACCCCCGGTCGGTTCAGGCCCCCCGACCGCCCGAAGGACTAACGGGGCGCCGATGCTGTTTCCTGGAACCCCCTCGGCTTCAGGTTCTTGGCTCAGGCACCCTTACTGTGCCAGGCAGAGGTATTTAGACTGTATCCTTCTGCCGCAGAGGTACCCCTACTGTCCATCTGCTTCCAGATCGCCCTGTGACTCCGCCTGCAACACAAAACATGACCATTAACCACTTGGCTGCTAAGGCACATGATGCACTTCCATTGACTTTCCATTGAAATCAATGGAAACTCCATGACGAGTTACCCTTGTCATTAGCACTGAAGGGGTTAAACATTCACAACTTTCGCCCGCCGCTCTGCAGCTGGGTCAGGGTTCAGGGTGGGTTCAGCGCAGAGCAGCCTAGGGAACAGACGCGGGAAAGAGAGGCCGAGCACAGTTGTTGGGCCTGCTATATGCACCCAGGAACGCCCCCATCCCCAGGAGAGCCCTCCCTATTGGCCGTTGGCGGGGAGGGCGGCTCAGGTGGGTTGGCGCGCTGCAGGCTCCACTCGCCCGTCGTGTGGTACTACGGCGCTGTCCCGCCCATGCTCCCCTTCGTGTCGCGCTGCCAGCGGCATAGTGCCCACACCGCCAGCGCTCGCTCCCCACTGCGCACGTTAACACTTATATACCAAGGAAACTCAAGAGACATATTTGTGGGAAAGCAGTGGTGCAGGTTTATTTCGTACAACAGGTAGCTGATAAGGTGGGTCATCTTACAGGTGATCCAATGCGGCAGCCCCTCGCAGACCCGCATGCCTATGGAGCCATCTTGCACGGCGAGTCGATGCTCTGACGGTGCAGTAAATTACCATTTTATTTCGTTATACTCCGCCCCCCCTGTCAGGGCGGAGTAATGAGGCACACCCCCGGTCGGTTCAGGCCCCCCGACCGCCCGAAGGACTAACGGGGCGCCGACGCTGTTTCCTGGAACCCCCTCGGCTCCAGGTTCTTGGCTCAGGCACCCTTACTGTGCCAGGCAGAGGTATTTAGACTGTATCCTTCTGCCGCAGAGGTACCCCTACTGTCCATCTGCTTCCAGATCGCCCTGTACTCCGCCACAGCTCTGGAGGAGGCCTCCGTCGATGACAGAGCCCCCCACCCACCTAGCTACTTTCGGTCGCTGTTTAGTGCACCTCTATCATAGTCCCTTCACCACACCACTTATTGATATTTCTTAGGACTGTTCTCAGGACACGCCCTTTGTTACATAAGCCGCACCTCTAATGGGGAATGCTTAGATACGGTTCTTAGGCCAGCCCCTAGTTACATAAGCCACACCTCTTACAGAGACCTGATAGTTAGTTGTTTTTGTCCGGACATATTATACGGGGAATCGGCAAGTGACTATTTGCATAATTATCTCTGCTGAAGTGGTGGTTTAAGTAAGTCATCCCGTGGTCGAATCATTTACTTGCCGCATGGGCACAGCTGTAATAATCATGACAGGGAATGTCCTGGCAAATTACTGCAAGATCATTATTTGAGAGTGGTTAGAGCACAAACTAGCAGATGCCCGTGACCGACAAATGTCATTCCCAGTTCTCTGTTGTATTGTGGTATTTCACCTCTAATTATACTGTATTTTCCCTTATCACCTGCCCACCGTCGTGCTGTTTGCTACCTCCTGTAGTTCCTCAACTTTTGCCTGGATCCGTTGCCCCACCCAAACTAAAAGTGGCATGGCGGTCAAAAGCCTATGGCTTCAACTACTACCCCGAGCGACTGCCGTGGTTAGACAATTGCAACATTCCACCTATCCCCATTGCGTATTTGGGTGGCTCTTAACCTGCGCTCCCTTCGCCTGCCCAAAATAATAGGGGTACTGTCAACTCCAGGGGTTCTAAGCATTTACGATCACCCCAGTTCGAACTTTAACACTCAGAATTCGCTTTCTGGTTCTTCTAAGAAGTTATGTCTTTGCTCGCCTGAAGTCTGATTACTTAACCCTTCCTTATTCTGTACTTGAAAGGAGGTTACTGAAAATTGACATATTTGTTCACTTTTCCTTGTTCCGCTGGATATGCCCGTTACAGTGCCTCTGCTTATGTATAGAGTGACAGGTCCCAAATAGTGCTAATAAACCGTCACGGAATAATGAACCTATTCCAACCACATCGTTACACTGAAAGAAGCACAACAAGTCAGGAATACTGCCAAGTACCTGCCACGTCCAATATTATTCACACACTCAGCTTGAAGCAACATTTCAATGCCAATCCTCTGTTGACAGACCCATGTAGTGGGTTGTTGGTAGAATGCCTACCGTACGCCTCTAGTCCTCTGCTTCATGTTTGAAGAGTGGGTAAGCCCCCTGACCTTCGTTCGTTATCACTGTCATCACTGGTGTCCCGACATGTCAGTCGTCAGTTCCCATTTGCAATTGCGGACAAATTTAGTGTTCGTTCGTTAAAGGAGTTTGCGAAGTCTATCGTCCTAAAATGTGCTTCCGACTGTGCTGTGCTACGCATTATTCTCTAGAGCCCCTTTATCAATAGAACCGACTAACACATTGAGTCAATGGATACTATCCAATAACGGGAGAAATATCAATCGACCTCCTCCCTGGTGATATCCTCTTCCTCTATTTTGAAGGAGAAACACAATCTTATGACTCTTTTATCCCTCCCTATTTTATACAGTTTTCTAAAGCGCGAGCCTAGCCCAAGGGCATTAGAGCGCTTTATATGGCAACCATAACAATCACAAGGATATTAGGGATTCGGTCAGGCGCACAGGCTTTTGAGCTGAGGTCAGGAATCAAAACCTGGTTCCACAAAGTTGGCCGCTTTGGCCATTTGGCGCTATTTCGTTGCCTGATATTTCAGTTGTCCCAGAGAAGCGACAGTGAAGGCGCCACATCGAGACCCAGCCTGATATTCATCACCTGAAGCACGAGCATAAATACAATGCATGGCCTACCTCTCCTTGGGATAGAGGAGCCATATGGATATAAGGCAATCAACCTTTGAGCTTTTACGGTGAACGCTTGAATAAATACAACAAGATATCTATCAGTTGGTCTTGGTAAAGAAGGTTAAATTAAGAAACCATCGCACGCTTCAATGTTCCAACAACACACACAGAAGTTTGTCTCTAAATGCTGGTACAATATTTCTAGAATGGAAGTGTAAATCCTTTAATTTGTCTGTTATTGTGGCTCTCTCGTATTGTATGTCCTTTCAATTGATATTGAAAATTATTGCTTTGCTCTGTCTTGGCTTTTTTAACTTTGACATGATGAACTGATTGTTCAGTTCTTTTAACCTGATGAATGAGAACTTTGTGTAATTAATCAAATGTGATACAATTTTTTATTCTGTTTAGTTGTCCTCTAGTAAACTGCCAGGGAGAATGCTGAGTGAAGGAGGTGAACGCGGCGTGATATAGCTGTCAAGCTAGTGGTAGATACTTACTAGACGCAAAGAAAGATAACCCATGGGATTTCTTCTATATCACCATCTGGCAGATAGCCAGTAGGTGGCGACAGTGAGCTATCATAGCACCAATGACCTCCAGCACCCCGTGATCACCGATCCACACACATCCATATGAATGGCGTCATGCATGTTACTTGGCTAATGATCTGTGGGTCTTCGAATATGGAAATCACACTACAAGGCTTCTCCAACCTGGCGGTAGGGCTGGGAGATGTCGCTATGGCATTCATTTTCGGGTCACGTGGCTTTCTTCGGGTGCCCCGTTGATAGTCTGTGCCCTGGAGACTCATTCCTGGTAGCACTTCTTCCTCACACCACAACCTTTCCTAACGATAGTAACTTTGCGTTTTAATCGGTAATCGTTTGTTTTATGAACATTTTGTTAAATGTGCAATGCAAAATAACGCTTCATCTAGCACTTTCTATTTAGTATACACTGAGGCGCTCTGACAATCCTAATACTACCAACAGTACTAAAAAGCAATCGAATGACGAAATGCACCTAAATTAAACGGTATAGTACCGTTCCCTGACATCTTTAGGCGCAATCATGGGCCACGGTATTTAGGGACATATTTACAAGCCCCGTGTGTCACCCCTGCGTCACTTTTAACATATCACTCGTTTACTAATAACATTGGGACCAGGGAACGGGAACGTATGAACTCAGCATTATTACATGCACCGTGCACAGGTCACCCGAATGCAGTACAAAGGTGTGCGTTCGCAGCACAAACTCACATGTGGTTCCTAATATAATATTATAGATGCGTATTGTTTTAATACTCATTGCTAGCGATATTATCGACCTCAGGAGGGTGAAGGTCCGTGTGAATCAACTAGGCCACTGGGTGGGGTGGGATCCCGCCGCCATTGCCGGCCACGCGGTGCGCTCGTCACTGGAATGGTGATCACATTGTGACCGGTGGACGGGAACGCACGAACGCAGCATTGGTGCATGCAGCGTGCACACGCATTGCCTAAGCTGACCGCCATTGCCGGCCAAGCGCCATTACCGGGTCCTTGTCACGCGTGTTGTTGGGTAGGATCCCACCGCCATTGCCGGCCACGCGTTTGCCTAAGCTGTCCGCTATTGCCGGACAAGCGCCATTGCTGGGGCCAAGCGCCATTGCCGCATCCTTGTCACGCGTGTTGCGTGCGCCATTGCCGGGTCTTTGTCACGCATGTTGCTAGCAGATCATGAGCAGATTAGGACACGATAAGTGTATTTTATTGATCGATCTATGCTATTTATACATATTTAATACGAACTTTATAGCGCGAACATTACCCGAAGATGCCTGAGCGCTGTACATAGAACCAGTTGGGGGCTAGCAGTCGACGAGCATATTATGGCACGATTCGTGTTTCACATTAATTGATTTAATGTGATTATTAGAGCGGACTGTACCCGAAGATGGCAGAGCGCTGTACAAAAGAACCAGTGCGTGCTGGCAGATCATGGGCAGATTATGACACGATAGGTGTCGTATACGATAGGGTATTATATTAATTCATTTAAAGCGACTATATAGCGCGGACATTACCCGTGCTAGTAGATTATGACATGATACTGGTCTTATATTAGTTGATTTTATGCGAGCTATATAGCGCGAACATTACCTGAAGAGGTCTGAGCGCTGTACATAAGAAACAGTTGTGTGATAGCGATGATGGCTAGTTTGAGGGACCCAAATATTTCTCGAAGACCCAACAGCCTCGATAAAGGGCTGAGCCGATGAAAGAATGTGTGGGGCGGGAGGAGGCCCGAGAAATGGAAGAGGCGAGGCTGGAAAGGATCCCAGTGCATCTGGGAAAACCCAGCGCTGAATAATGTGCATTTCAATATAAGAAGGGCACTGTGCGTCTCCGTACCGCACAGCGCTGCACACCGTGAGTTTCAATGAAAAAGGCACTGCGCCTCTCCTTAGAGCACAGCGCGCGGCACTGCACACCGTGAATTTCAATAAAACGGGCACTGCGCCTCACCTTAGAGCACAGCGCTGCACACTGCATCTCGAGATACACAGTGCTGAGGGTCTCATTGGAGCACGGCGCAGCACACTGTGCCTCTCAACAAAACACAGCGCTGTTCATCTCAGAAGAGCACAGCGCTGCACACTATCTCAATCTAATACAGCACCGCATCTCAGCGTTGCTTTTGCACATTTCAATATAACACAGCATCTCAGTAGAGCACAACGCTGCACACTGTGCATTTCAATATAACAATGTTGCGCATTTCAGTAGAGCACAATGTTGTACAATGTGCATTTGGATATAGCAGCACTGTGCATCTCAGTACCGCACAGCGCTGAACACTGTGCATCTCGATATAACCACGCACTCGGCACTGTGCTTCTCAGTACCGCACAGCGTGAACACTGTGCATCTCGATATAAAAACGCACTGAGTGTCTTAGTAGAGCACAACGCTGGACACTATATCTCGATATAACACAGCGCTCTGCATTTCGGTAGACCCTAGCGCTGCAATTGTGCATTTCAATATAACACGACGCTGTGCATTTCAGAAGAGCACATCGCTTAACACTGGGCATTTCGCTATATCACAACGCTGCTGTGCATCTCAGTACAGCTCAGAGCTGGCACTGCATTTCAGTATAACACAGCGCTCTGTGTCTCAGTGGAGCCCAGACCTGCACGTTGTGCATTTCGATATACACAGTGGTTTCTCTATTACACGACGCTGTGCCTCTCAGAACATCATTTCTATCTTGCACGACGCTGTGCATTTCAGAACATCATTTCCATCTTACACGACGGTGTGCATTTCAGAAGAAAAATGCAATAAAAGCAGCAATTTCTGTCACGGGCCCTAGTCTGTATAAGTTCTCCGGGTGAATTTATAATAGCTGCCAGGTACACCAAGATCATAGTGTAGGCCGCAGCACACTATTTTACGCAACATACACTGGAGCGTACTTTAAAATAATGACATGGCATCACGTAGTACTTATAACCACAGGCTGTTCTCATAGAATTGATCTTGTCTTTCTATGACACTGTGTGGCATAACGTTTCGCTTAATATCTTGCGTTACATGCCCTATGCTCCATAGGGAAACTAAATTGTGCAGTCGGTTTTAGCAGCTGTTCAAGTTGGTGAGGCCGCCCTGAACAAGGCTGCAGGGAACAGTTGCTAGACAGTTGCTTAAACGTTCCCTCTTTTGTCAACGGACTGACGCATCACAAACGCGATAAAATTTTAACTTTCCTAACTAAGAATCATAAGGGGCTGGCATTGAATCAGGGAACTCACTTCTCTCCGAAGGATTGCAAAACTCCAAACATTGGGTGGGCAGGGACCACGCCGCCCCCACTTTCCGGGTGATTATTTACCCTCGGACAGACCATACCGCAAAGGGAAAATGGTAATTCCGATCTGAAAAGGGGGGTGTAGCAATTGGGAACCGAACTTCTCGTCACGTCATTACATAATTTGCTTATAATAAATCACATATGCGTCGGTGCGGCAACCACTCGTGAGGGTCTAAAATAAATGCGTCAGTGCGACAACCACTCGAGAGGGTCTTAAGACATTCACTATGTTGAACTGACGGCAATGGGAGATCACGGGACATGCCCCCCATCACATACTTAAACCTTGTACTCATTGGCTCTGAAGTCAGCCACTCAAGTCGTTAGGCTACACCCTCTTCCAATCTCGAGCAACGCATATTTTCATGCTCCTGGTTGCTCAAATACTTAGGCATATTCCAACACCTTTTCACATATCAATCATATCTTCATCGGTGATATTACATGGGCCTGCTCTGTACAGCAGTGCAGGTTATTCTACAGCCGCACTACGGGTGTTGTGGGTGCCTTTGTTAATACTGCGGCACCATGGCTCATGTAAGAGGCCACTCCCCCGCCAGCCCAATACTGCGGGGCTGGAGGAGCTCCCCAGTCCTGGGCACGGGAGGCCAATTTGCCGAATAAAGGCGGGAGCCCAACCAACTCGATTTGCCGAACAAAGGCGGGAGCCCAACCAACTCGACGTCCCGATCGCAGACCTCGGCTGTGGGGCCGATCATGCAAACAACCAGGCCAAGCCACTCGCAACGCGCGCCCGGGCAAGCCATGTAAGAACGCCCGTGTCTTGCAACCACCGGTTGCCACGTGGCAACAGGGTCGGGCCCCTATGGTAATCCACTTCAATATCTTTTGTTCAACTATCGACGGCTATGGGCAAAACCGTGGTCTGGCAAGGGATATAACCCACACAATCCCAGGTGAGCCGCTCGACTGCATCCGCCAGAGTTTAGGTTGCGGCAGCCCTAGCATCGCGCTAATCCACTTAAATTGTCTTTTTGTTCAACTATCGACGTACATACAGCAGCCCTAGCATCGCGCTACCCGCTACTCCTGCTTCCGCCGGAGTTCAGCTGCAGTGGCCCAGGCATCACGCTACACACTACTCTGGGTGACGCGCAGGGCCGCAAACTGATAGCCGAGAGGGCGGAGGGGGCGCCAAACGCGGCGGGAGCAAACCCCCCCAGATCCCTCGCACCCGCTCCTGTTGCCCTGCCTTCCCGCGACTAGGACCCCGAAGAATATGCCACAACTGAATCACGCAGTATGAAGCTGTGGCGAGGGATGCCACCTCTTCCCCCCCCTCCATGGCATCGAGCCACAGGGCCCCCGTGCAACCTGGCTTAAACCAGGGACGGGGCTGGGAGGGGGGCGAGAGCGTCGGCCCTTACCCGGAAGACGCAGCGAGGCAGGCAGTCGCGCGATGATCGGGCCTAGGGAACCAGGCATCAGCGCAGAGCCTATTCAGCGCAGAGCAGCCTAGGGAACAGACGCAGGAAAGAGAGGCCGAGCACAGTTGTTGCGCCTGCTATATGCACCCAGGAACGCCCCCATCCCCAGGAGAGCCCTCCCTATTGGCCGTTGGCGGGGAGGGCGGCTCAGGTGGGTTGGCGCGCTGCAGGCTCCACTCACCCGTCGTGTGGTACTACGGCGCTGTCCCGCCCATGCTCCCCTTCGTGTCGCGCTGCCAGCGGCAGTCACATTGTGGCACTGCTAAAAATGAGTATTGACTGCGTCCCTAGTCATTATTACAACCTTGTGGGCCTCGAGTAGGCTGAATTGTCGAACTTGTAAGAGTGTGATGATTAATAATTGTGTTGGTACTGCCATTACCAGCAGCGCTGGCAGTGGCAATGTGTGTTGTAAGCTGAGCGTTCTCCTGATGAGGGCTCTGGCACTTATTTTTTTACAAATTAAGCACTGCCCTGTCTCATCCAGGAGCTTCTCCCAGGCCTACACGCTGCTCCCCTGACCCACTGTCCTGTTAAAATGATGTTAAACTGTTTGTTTTTTATAATCTAGCGATCCAGCTCTAGGGCGCTTCAGCTAATTTCACTTGTTCTCTTAATCATCATATCTCACTGAAGCGCATTGCAGTCATAGCTCAGAGGAGCTGCAGCTGTGTTGCTGAATGAGTCTCCAGCCCCCCAAAAGGGGCTCAGAGGAAAGTTCTAGATTCACACCTTTGCTCAAATATATCTGTAGCGTGCTTAAAAACCACTGGCAAAGCCGGTAGGTCCCAGAGGCGAGACCTACTGGCTTTGCCAATGCTTCTTAAAGTTGCATTAATAAAGTGTTTAAGTGGCATTGTAGCAGTGGTTTATTTGGTGGTGATTTATTCTCGTCTCCATAGCAAATTATAATAATAAAATGCATGAGACAACTGAACGGTTTGTTATCTAAAAAAGCATCACTAGTTAAGTGGCCACATCAGTTAATATTTTGTAATTAATAAAACATTATTTGCGAGCATGTGGCACACATGTTTAGGTTGCCACATGTTATTTCATTTTATTTTGTGGCATATGCTTCTAATTAAAAAAGAAAACAACATTGCAACAGACTGAGTAGGCCAGATCTTGCTCATTCTTATTCTTGTCAATGCTTGGGTTGGACATTGGTTTCTTAACTATGAAAAGAGTACTTATTGAATTCTCAGGGACAGATTTACAAGCCCCTTGCAACACCTTTTTACCGCTGTCACTTTTGTGACGCAGCATGAAAACGTGACGCGTCTAGGGAGATGCGTCACATTGTAAAGCCCTGCGTCACATTACACATACGTCAGGTTAATGTATGCACAGTGGGCGTTCACACGCAAGAAAGCCTCCCTTTCAGGAAAGCCTCGTAAAACTGAAGCAGTGAAATCTAAAAGATTTCACTGCGTCACTACTAGGACGCCACAGTGTCAAAACCTTATGCCTGCTTGAAGCAGGTGTAAGGAGTGACACAGTGTAGTGGGAATAGGCCTCAACATGCATTGCTGGAGTTACGTCGTGCTTCCGACACAACTCCAGCAATGCGTGACTTTTGCCCCAACAGATGCACCAGAATTTTGCTTTGCGCACCCCCAGGGCACTTTGATATTATAGAATGGGGCACATACGCTTGTGCGTCCCTTTCTATAAGACTGATAGCACTGGTTCACTTAATGTGCCAGCGCTACCTTCCCCACAGATGAGGCCCACCAATCCCTTCTTGCCATAGGACTCACCCCAAATGGGTTATAATTGACGTTCTATCATTACTGTACTACCATGACGTATCAAGCCGCTCCAGTTCTGCATCATGTTTGATTTGTCCTTTTGTATGTTATGCTTTTTGATCCTATTAATTTTGGTCCTGCTTATCTTTAATGTTTGATATATCTAATCCATGTATAGATAAACAATCTCTACTATGTGGGCCACATGTACAAACGTTTGAAATTGTGGGTTCCTAATTGCAATTCGAAATGAATCGCAATTATGAAATCGCAATTTCAAATGTATGAAACTCTTTAGAGTTTCATTTGCGATTCCCACTGGGTTGCAAATAGACCTATTAATATACATGAGGTAGGTCGCAATTTGCGACACATTGGGAATCGCTAAAATCACAGGGATGGTGGCCTGCTTGGGACAGCAGACTACCATGTCTGTGTTTGCTTTTAAATAAAGCAATTTAAAAACAGAATTGCAGCCCATTTTCCTTAAAGGAAAACTGGATGCATTTCTAAAAGAAAAATGAAGCGTTTCTTTTCCATTTTTTAAGAGTATGCGGTGGTCCGTGGTACCATTTCCTGCTCTTAAAAAACATTTTCTCATTCATTCACAAAGGGGAAAGGCTCCCCTGGGGACCCCTTCGTATTTGCGAATAGGTCACTACCAAGTTGAATTTGGTGTTAAAAAGGGAATATTTTTTAGGGGCGTGGCCGACAGGCGACGGGAATGGTCGCTTGCTAGTGCGACTCCCGATCCTTGCCCGACGATCCACCCAAGTTATCCGTCTGCACACCGGGGTTTCCTCTGCCGTTAAGGGGTACCCCGACAGGAATCGACTGCGCCTCAGGCGGTGAAGTGCTGGTCCCGTTTGAGGCTCCCTGGAGGCGGCTGGACCCGAGACGGAGAACTTCCCCGGGGCCCGCAAGATGGCGGCCGTGTCGGACTCCCGGCCAGCCTTCTAAAACGGCCTTGGCTGGGCGCGGCTGCTCCCATACCGGTCCCGGGACGCGTTTTGCCCCCGAGCCGCCAATCAGACCTGCTTTCTGTCCGACCGGAGCGAGGTGGGCCCCCAAAAAAGACTTCCAGAGTTCTTCTTGGCCTGCGGGGAGTGACGCTGTGGGGGTCCCCTCCGTGCCGGGGAGCTGTCTGCGCGACTCCCCGGCTTTGGGGCCTACTGACTGCGGAGCTCCGGCTCGCCTGCAGACGCCTGGCTGGAACCGCATCGGAGTCGCAGCCTGCCTCACTGTTTCGCCGCCCTCCGGACCTCCTTCTTTCCACCTGAGGAGAGGCAGACTTTCGGAGCCCGCCGCACATCTACCCTGACCCCACGTGAGGGAGAACAGAGAGGACTCCTTGTGTGCCGGGGCGCATTTCAGGCGACGCCCCGGCTCTGGCGTTCTTTCCTTTGAGGCACTTTTTTGGCCATCTGAGGACCTGTGGCCCCCCCCTGCCTTGATCCACGGGCGGCTCTTCCCTTGAGATCGCTGGGAGCGTGCCCTGGGGGCCCTGGTGGGTCCCTGCTTTCACCGGTCCAGCTCCGGGCCTACTCAGTGGGGCTACATCCGGAACTAAGAGCCCACTGGCGGCCGAATCGGAGGTCTGCTGCCCCGGAGGTACTCTTGCCACCCAACTGCCGGGCATGCCGCTCCTGTCCCGCCAATCGATCCTGGTCTGCAGTGGTGGGGGTGCTATTGGCTGTGTTGCCCCCCACTGCCCATGAGCTTGGCGCCTCCGATCTACACCTGGGGGAGCCCCTCCTCCCTTGAGTTCATCTGTTGCACCACGGAGTCCAGGTACACACAGCTGCGCCACAACGCAGGTGGAGACTGAACTCCTCAATATTTACCCCGTCTGCTTCGTGGCCTCACCTGCCTTGCCTCACACACAGCGCCTGGATCCCTGCGCCCCTTGACCCATGTGAGGAGTGCTGCGCTGAGTGGTTTCGTGGGTCCTGTGTGGTGTGCTCCTGCTCCGCTCCTACGCCGTGGGGTTGTGCCGGCCTTCATTCTTTACCTCGGCGCTGCCTTGCCCAGTCTGTGCTTGGCTCCTACCAGTGAGAAGAGATGGCGTCCGGCAAGGGGTCACGGCCCCCAACTCAGAGACAGATTAATAAGAACTCCTGGGGCGTCAGAGGGGACAACAGGGAGTCTGCTCCCCCGGGCGATCCGAAACTTGCGTCCCCCACGCAGGGAGCAAAGGCACTCACCCTGGAAGACGTAATGGAGGCCGTCGCTGGGGTCCGCTCCTCTCTGGAGACTCAAATCGACTCCGTGAACATTGAGGTGACTCTCCTGCGTGCTGACTTGCGTAAAATAGACACTAAAGTTAAAGATGTGGAGGTCAAGACGGCAGCCTTGATTCTCGATACCTCTACACTTCAGCAGCAAGTTGCCCAGCTTCAGAAGCAGCAGAAGCTGATGAGTGACCAGTTGGACGACTATGAAGGGAGGGCGAGACGGAACAACATCCGCATCTTGGGGGTCCCGGAGCGAATGGAGGAGCCCTCAGCTGACTTGTTTGTAGAGTCCCTGTGATCGTGCTGCACCAGCTGACTGACAAGTAACTTTTCTATTATGTGAATGCTGTTTAAGTCTTATGATACGACCTTACAATGTGTATTAAATTTATAATGTTTTTCAGTCGGGCAAGCGGCACTGTCGGTCCCTCAGTACCCCGATTACGAGAGGGAGGGCGACAGGCACTCTGCCTAGTTGGGGTGTGGATAGTTTTGAATCCGCGGGCAGGGAAGCAGGGTGGGGGGAAGGGGTGGGGGGGATGGGCATTGTTTTGTTGCTGTCATATTGTTCACTTTCGTCCTTAGCAGAGTCTTTACAGTTCGTTTCTTATTGCTCATCTTTCCTTGTGTTTCCAGCAGAGCCGTCTTTAGTTTAGCCTTCCTGCCTGTCCAGGGTCCCGTGGTGCTTGGCCTGTTGTCCCGGCTGCTCTCTGGTTTCCGGAGACAATATGTCCTGATATGTCCCGTGCCTCGAGTGGCCGCAGGGCTCCGCCGTCATTGGTGGTTCTTTCTAGGGCGACCCATATACTTGACCCCCCAATCTTGCAGTCATGACTCAACCACTCTCTAGGTCCCTTACTATCCTCACATGGAACGTTAATGGCCTAGGTCACAAAATAAAAAGAGGTGTAGTCCTCCAGTTCCTCAGGCGCCACTCCCCCGACATAGTTATGTTGCAGGAGACCCACTTGGTCGGTAACACCTGTCAGGCGCTGCAGCGAGGGGGATACAAGCTCTTGGTCCACGCTGGGTTTACTTCTGGGTCCCAAGGTACTGGTATTTTAGTTAGGAAATCTCTCGCACTCACTTACTCACGCTGCTGGGCCGACCCCCTGGGCCGGTTTGCTGTTGTAGAGGCCTCCTGGGAGGGTCGTCCCTTGACCATCAACTCTGCGTACCTCCCGCCAACCTTAGTACGAGACTCCCTCAAAGAACTGGGCACTCAACTGTTAGGCCTCTCCCCGGGTACACTCATAATTGGCGGAGGTTTCAACGCCACGATGTGCGACGACCTGGACCGTAGGCCTAAGAGAGGCTCACACCGTCAGAGCTCGGACTTGGCTGACTTCGCCCAGGCTTTAGGTTGAAAAGACATCTGGCGCCTTCACTTTCCAGACACACCATACTTCACGCACTACTCTAATGCACACAACAGTACATCAAGAATTGACTATTTCTTCTGCCCCGTCGCGGACATAGGCTGCTTTGTCCGCCCGAGAGGTGTCCCTCGTGGTATTTCCGACCACTCGCCGCTCATAGTGGACCTAACTTACAATCGCCAGTTGGTGAGGGGACCTATCGTTATCAATCCCTGGCTCTTGCAGATTCCCGATATTAGAGAGGCGTTGCGGGAGCGTACCGAATGCTATTTTGCGGAAAATGTAGGCTCGGTAGACTCGGCTGTTACGCTCTGGGAGGCCTACGTGGCAGTCGTAAAGGGTGAAGCACTTGCCCTTAAGGCGAATCATCTGCGTAAACATGCCGAGCACATTACGCAGGCGGAAACCACTCTCATCGGCCTTGAGGTGTCCTATAATGTGGCACCATCGTATTCCACTGCTGAACGTCTCCATGCCCAACAATTGATCTACAAAGCGCTGACCCAAGAGAAGGCGCAGGCGCGATTGCTCCACACGCGTCATCGGGTCTACGAATTAGGAGACAGTGCAGGCAAGATGCTTGCATGGCTGGAGCGTCGCGATCAAGGATCTAGATGCGTGTCATCCATAACTAGGCCTGATGGATCTGTGGTAGTAGATCCCCAAGACATTGCGGAGGTGTTCGCTGATCACCTTGAAAATGTATACACCACTGGTAGAGGCTACTCGTCTGCCGAATCCAGACAACTGTTGGAAGAGATGCGCCTCCCGACCGTCTCAGACTCTGACAGACTTGCCCTAGACGCCGACCTCTCTGCTGACGAGCTCACCAAGGCGCTTTTTGCTGTGAACTCCGGCAAAGCAATGGGCCCGACGGAGTCCCAGTTGAGTTTCTGAAGGGAATGGTCCCTGATATTATTCCCCATCTCTTAGATATGTTTACGGCGAGCCTGAAGCTTGGAGTGCTCCCTCTCGATCAAAGACTGGCCTCTATAGCGGTCATTCTCAAACCTGCCAAGCCCCCCACTGCATGTAGCTCCTATCGGCCAATTTCCTTGATCAGCGCTGGGGCCAAAGTCCTGGCTAAACTACTGGCGACTCGTCTTCTTCTGGTCCTCCCCTCCCTAATTCATGACGACCAGTCCGGTTTTCTTCCGGTCCGTAACACGGCGCTTAATCTCCATAGGGTGCAAAACGTGTTGAGCCGTCAGCCCACTTTGTTCCAGGATGCTGCTATTTTATCCCTCGATGCAGCGATGGCATTCGACTCGATTGAGTGGCCTTACTTGTTTGAGTACTCCATCGCTTTGGCTTTGGACCCAAATTTATTGGATGGGTGCGTCTTTTATATACGGACCTCTTTGGCCAAGTCTGGGTCAACAAGTTCCTGTCCCGGAGATTTCCTCTCCATCGAGGCACCAGACAGGGCTGTCCCCTTTCCCCCTTTTTGTTTGCCCTCACCCTGGAGCCTTTGGCTCACTGGGTTCGCACGGATGTCTCAATCAGAGGCTTACGATGGGGCAAAGAGACTGTTGACAAGATCTCTCTCTACGCCGATGACATCCTGATATACGTGTCGTCCCCCAGTCCTCTATTAACAGCCTGTTCCACGTCCTTACCAACTTTGGAAAAAACTCGGGCTATGCCATAAATTGGACCAAATCGGTGCTGTACATGTTACATGGTCCGCCGCCTCGCCTGCCCAGGGGGTTCTCAATCACGTTAGCCCCTGATGGCTTTACATATCTCGGTATCTTCATCACCCCTGACTTCCAACAGTTCTATGATCGTAATCTGTTGGGCCCACTTCGCAGGCTTCGTAGCGACGTTGCTCATTGGCGCTCCCTCCCGCTCTCTCTCCTGGGACGGGCGGCACTGTTTAAAATGCTAGCGCTCCCACGCTTCCTGTATGTCCTACAGAATTGCCCCTTCTCCATTCCAGATTCATATTTCAGGGCGGTAGAAAGTGAGCTCCGACTGTTACTCTGGGATGGCGGTGCTGCTCGGATTGCTCTCTGTAAGCTGTTTCAGGGATGGTATGACGTGGGAATAGCCCTCCCTAATCTCTGTCTTTACTATTGGGCCTCCCAGCTAGTGGTGATTAACCATTGGATACACGGCTCACCTCTGAATCCGGCCTTCATATTAGATAGAGATCAAACAGGGCGGGAGGGCTACTTGGGGGCCTTATATAGCAAACCCACGAAGGCTAGGTACGTTGGGCCTATGGCACATACGGTGGCCATTTGGCACAGAGCCAATACAAGGCTGGGCTGGGCTGACAAACTTACCAAAACCTCGCCTCTGTGGTCCGCACAACGTTTGGGCTCCCTTTGTTTCTCCCGTGGTTTTGACAGGTGGGACACGATAGGGATTTCTGAGATCGGAGACCTGGTACACAAAGGTAAATTGCTGACCTTTAGTGACCTACAAGCTAAATATGCCCTAGCATCCACTGAGTATTTTCGGTACCTACAGATCACACACGCCCTACAGGCCGCCTTTCCAGACTTCGCCTCCATACCTGATACCTCCCCTTTGGAGGATAGGCTGTTGTCGGAACCTCTTCCTGAAAAGGCCATATCCCTGACCTATCGTAAGCTCTGCAACAACCTTCCTGACTCCTTCTTGCCACTACGGGCCAAATGGGAAACAGACCTGGGTCCTATGGAAGATGATGAGTGGCGCTCTGCGCTAATGTCCCCGAGGGAATCGGCCATATGCCACAGGTTTAGATTGACTCAACTAAAAGTGCTGCACAGAGTATACATGTCCGCCCTCACCTTGGCCAAAATCGGTCGGCGACCCGACGCACTATGCCTGCGTGGTTGCGGACTCCCTGGGACCTTCTTTCATATCCTCTGGGACTGCCCCATGATACAGCAGTTCTGGTCGGCTACGCTGCGAAAAATGAGCAGCTCCTTGGGCAAACCCCTCCATGTCGCCCAAGGAATGTGTCCTCAACGTTTGGGGGCCGAACGACCTAAATGCCTCTGAGCTACAGTGGGTGGCACTGGGGTTTCTGTTGATCAAACGCTCCATAGCGATGGGATGGGGCTCCCCGGACAGACCACTGGTGGTGAGATCGGTGGCCGCAATGGACCAATGCATGATAGCTGAGAAAACCGTATATAAAATAAGGGGCTGCCCCAGGGTGTGGGACAAGAAGTGGGGACACTGGAATGCATACTGTGGCGACCTATGTGATTCTCCAACGGCGGAACTGGCGATGCCCCGTAGAGGACCTAGAAGCGGGTGTGTGGGCTGAGGAGGGTAGGACTGGCCTCTACTGTGATCTCTCTCTACTCCCTCAGCGAAACGTGCGATGCTCCTATCATTCTGTTTTACACCAACAGGGCCTAGGGCGATGCAGCATCACTAACTCGAACTGGACCCTTGGGTTGGAGTGTGGGCTATCTTGACTCTCTCTGCTGGACTTATCTATTTGAGTATTGTTTTGTTTAAATGAAAAAAGTGGTGTGATTACCCTGTTTGTGTCCAATGCTGGTATTGCTTTGTTTTTTATGGTTTTGCTCTACTGTGACGCCGTCCGACCTCAGGGTTGTGGACCGAAAGGCTGTGTACTATTACTTAACCTGATTCCAGCCCTTTATCATTGCCTGCATGTACACAGATGTGCATATCCACCTGTTCTCTTGACGATACACCACAATAAAAAATAAAAAAAGGAAATATTTTGCAACCCTTTTCAGGTTGAAAAACATTCATACATATCTTTGCGATTAGGTGTTAGGGAGGGACGCACTTAATACCCCCTTCCTAATACTGAATCGCAAAACCCAAATTGTGATTAATCGCAATTTGGGCTTTGAACATCCCAAAATGCTTTTTTTTCTACGAATTGGGCCATTTGCAACAGGAGTATTGCTTTGTATAAGTGGCCCTTTGAGTATGAATTGTAAAGATTTCTCCATCCGTTTTCATTGTCCTTGATACTGCAGACATCGTGTTTTCTCAAGATAACGTGACTTGTGGGCAACCATCCTTTTTGCTTTTCCTTTCCCACATCTCTTCCTCTCTCATTGCTCTTTCCTCGTCATCGCGCTCTCTCCCTTGCTTAATATTTATCGGTTCACTCTCTAACCTTCTCCCCTCCTTCATTTGCTCCCCTCTCGGTTTGTTTAGCAGCTTTTGCATAAAAGCTTTTATTGGTTCTTGTTTGCTTTCTTGTGTAGCAGTCTGAGAGTGCATGGCAGTCCCTCTTGTATGCTTCTCCCACCAGAGCACCATGTGACAGTCTAAAGCATCGTTAGCTTCTCTGTACCCCATGGTCTACCTTACTGTCTCCTCTCTGTGGTTCTGTCCCCTCAACCCCGCCCATATTGCTCTCTCTCACCCATGTGTTTCTTTACCCTCCACCTCTCTCCATATTGCTCTGTCTCAGTGCTTAATTTGACCTGGTGGTTTCCGGTGCTCAGCAACGGACCTTAATTGTCAACACCAGGGCTTGTAGTAGCCTGTCACATTGTGGCGCTCCTAAAAATGAGTATTGACTGCGCCCCAAGTCATTCTTACAGCCTTGGGGCCTAGAGTAGGCTGAATTGTCGAACTTGTAAGAGTGTAATGATTAGTAATTGTGTTGGTACTGCCATTACCGGCAGCGCTGGTAGGGGCAATGTGTGTTGCAAGCGGCAGCTGCCTCCTGACGAGGGCTCTGGCACTTATTTTATTACAAATTAAGTACTGCTGTCTCATGCAGGAACTTCTCCCCAGCCTACACGTTGCTTCCCTGACCCACTGTCCTGTTAAAATGTTGTTAAACTGTTTTTATATAATCTAGCGATCCAGCTCTAGGGCGCTTCAGCTAATTTCACTTGTTCTCTAAATCATCATAGCTCACTGAAGCACATTGCAGTCATAGCTCAGAGGAGCTGCAGCGCAGCACTGGTCTGTGTTGCTGAGTGAGTCTCCAACCCCCAAAAAGGGCTCAAAGGAAAGTTCTAGATTCACACCTTTGCTTAAATATATCTGTAGTGTGCCTAAAAACCGTTGGCAGAGTCCGTAGGCCCCAGAGGCGAGACCTATTGGCTTTGCCAATGCTTGTTAAAGTTGCAGTAATTAACTGTTTAAGGGGCATTGTAGCAGGGGTTTATTTGGTGGTGATGTATTCTCGTCTCCATAGCAAATTTTAATAATAAAATGCACGAGACAACTGAACGGTTCGTTATTTAAAAAAAAACATCACTAGTTAAGGGGCCACATCAGTTAATATTTTGTAATTAAAAAAATATTTGCGAGCATGTGGCACACATGTTTAAGTTGCCACATGTTATTTCATTTTATTTTGTGACATATGCTTCTATTTACAAAAACAAAAACAACATTGCAACAGACTGAGAAGGCCAGACCTTGCTTATTCTTATTCTTGTCAGTGCACTGGCTGGACATTAGTTTTTTAACTATGGAAAGATTACTCATTGGATTCTGAGTTTGTAGTCTATATCATCTCACTTGGTATGCCTTGGACCACTCTCTCTAGCTACCTTGAGTGCTAAGTTCTAGGGGCCTCATTTATGAAAACTGTCGCATCGCTGCGTGAAAAAATGGATGCAACAATTTTCACTGCGCCCTCCATGTGACAGAATATATGCACCGTTTTTAATGTACGGCGCTCCATGTCTCAAGGTGTTACAGATACGTCAGTATTTCTGACGTATCTATTGGCGCAAAAAATGGCGCATTGCTGGGGTGTGTCTTAAAACAGACGCAATTCCAGCAATGTGTCCTTTCACATGGGTCAAGCCCCATGTGAAAGTGCCAGCGACAGTCTTACGCCTGCTGAGAGGCAAGTGTAAGCTATTGACTCAGTAGCGTTCTAGATGTGGCGCACTGAAATCTTATAGATGTCACTGCGCCACTTCTACGAGGCTTTCTTGCGGGGCAACGCCCACCCTGCATACATTATACCTGGCGCAGGTATGATGTGGTGCAGGGGTTTACAAAGTGACACATGTGCCTAGATGCGGTGGCGCAAAAGTGTCTCAAGGCTTCATAAATAAGGGCCGAAATGTATGTATTTGACGTTCTGTTGTGGGTCAAATCGTAAGGAGGAGCCAGGACCTCAGAGGTAAAAAAAAAACCAGTTTACACAATTAGAGAAAAGTATACCCTTTTTATCCTGTTGACCACCGAAACCAGCCACATACAAATAAAAAAATGAAAACACCCTGCAAACTCGAAGAAAATGAATGCCTATTTTATAGGGAAACATACTCTTTAATTAAATGAATGGCTTAATTCGATGCACATCACCCAGGCAATTGAAGACCCACGGCGATTTACGAAGAAACTCGACTGTAGAGAAGTGGATGGATCAAAATAGAAGGAAAGGCACTAATCTGAGATGAGCGGAAATGGAAAGAAATTGCATAAATTAAAGTTGTGATGACAGAAGAAGTGATGATTGATTTCCCGGAGTTGAAGGAAATGTTTGACCTGGCAGTGAAGCGCAGATGGATGTTTATGCAGTTCAAGAACTGCCTATTTGAAGAACTGCAGAGCCTAGGCTGTATACTACCGGAATATGGAGTTTTAAATAGCATGCTACAAAAAGGTCAAGATTATCCACTACTACACTTGACTCCGAGTTTGTATTTTGAAGATATATATATCTTCAAGTGTATGCAGCGGTGGCCTTAAAAACAGTACTTTTATTCTCATCTGTACGTGCATCACAATATTATGGTTGAGAATAATCTGGCTACAATTTTTTTGTAGCACAATATTTTTTTTGCTTGTTATTCTGTCATGCAACCGCACAGATAGCCCTTTTTAGATCGAGCCTGCCAGAGCATGCGCTAGCGCATGCGCTGTCACTTGTGAAACTCTTGTGTCTAATAATGGGCATGGAACCCACGGCGCTGCTTGGTTGCCGTCATTGTCTCTTTTCTTTGCTGCCTTCTGATTGGGCAGAGCTGGCCATGTGTCATTACCTTTTCTCTCAGTGGCACAAGGACCAAGTACAGATTAATTAGTTCCTATAATTAATGTCCCTCCACTGTTCGGCCTGAGATTGAGGTACTACTTTGCCTTTTTTCATTGAATCTGTTTCATGATATCAAAAAAGTTCAAAAAAGTTGGGCTCGCACACTGCTCACTCATCAGCGGGATCGCCCCACATGATCATGGTAATTGTAGTTGCCTTTGTTCAGAACGTCGTATCTTCTTTTAAATTTAAATATCATATTCTTCGCCATCCCTGGACACGTGTTTCGTGGTATTTGCCACTCGTCAGCAGGGAGCAGGTCAGCTTCTGGGGTTGCCGATGGCTGCCGCATATCACCAGGTATAGTACCAATACAGAGGCGCGCAGGTGCAGAGTTCCCATGCCAAAATATCAAAAATGTTGGGCTCGCACACCGCTCACTCATCAGCGGGATCACAACGTCGTATCTTCTTTTAAGAAGATACGACGTTCTGAACAAAGGCAACTACAATTACCATGATCCTGTGGGGCGATCCCGCTGATGAGTGAGCGGTGTGCGAGCCCACCTTTTTTGATATTTTGGTTCTTGGCTGACGAGCATGGGAACTCTGCACCTGCGCGCCTCTGTATTGGTACTATACCTGGTGATATGCGGCAGCCATCGGCAACCCCAGAAGCTGACCTGCTCCCTGCTGACGAGTGGCAAATACCACGAAACACGTGTCAAGGGATGGCGAAGAATATGATATTTAAATTTAAAAGAAAATACGACGTTCTTAACAAAGGCAACTACAATTACCATGATCCTGTGGGGCGATCCCGCTGATGAGTGAGCGGTGTGCGAGCCCACCTTTTTTGATATTTTGGTTCTTGGCTGACGAGCATGGGAACTCTGCACCTGCGCGCCTCTCTATTGGTACTATACCTGGTGATATGCGGCAGCCATCGGCAACCCCAGAAGCTGACCTGCTCCCTGCTGACGAGTGGCAAATACCACGAAACACGTGTCCAGGGATGGCGAAGAATATGATATTTAAATTTAAAAGAAGATACGACGTTCTGAACAAAGGCAACTACAATTACCATGATCCTGTGGGGCGATCCCGCTGATGAGTGAGCGGTGTGCGAGCCCACCTTTTTTGATATTTTGGTTCTTGGCTGACGAGCATGGGAACTCTGCACCTGCGCACCTCTGTATTGGCACTATACCTGGTGATATGCGGCAGCCATCGGCAACCCCAGAAGCTGACCTGCTCCCTGCTGACGAGTGGCAAATACCACGAAACACGTGTCCAGGGATGGCGAAGAATATGATATTTAAATTTAAAAGAAGATACGACGTTCTGAACAAAGGCAACTACAATTACCAATATCCTGTGGGGCGATCCCGCTGATGAGTGAGCGGTGTGCGAGCCCACCTTTTTTGATATTTTAGTTCTTGGCTGACGAGCTTGGGAACTCTGCACCTGCCCGCCTCTGTATTGGTACTATACCTGGTGATATGTGGCAGCCATCGGCAACCCCAGAAGCTGACCTGCTCCCTGCTGACGAGTGGCAAATACCACGAAACACGTGTCCAGGGATGGCGAAGAATATGATATTTAAATTTAAAAGAAGATACGACGTTCTGAACAAAGGCAACTACAATTACCATGATCCTGTGGGGCGATCCCGCTGATGAGTGAGCGGTGTGCGAGCCCACCTTTTTTGATATTTTGGTTCTTGGCTGACGAGCATGGGAACTCTGCACCTGCGCGCCTCTGTATTGGTACTATACCTGGTGATATGCGGCAGCCATTGGCAACCCCAGAAGCTGACCTGCTCCCTGCTGACGAGTGGCAAATACCACGAAACACGTGTCCAGGGATGGCGAAGAATATGATATTTAAATTTAAAAGAAGATACGACGTTCTGAACAAAGGCAACTACAATTACCATGATCCTGTGGGGCGATCCCGCTGATGAGTGAGCGGTGTGCGAGCCCACCTTTTTTGAATCTGTTTCATGATGTTGCATTTTCTAATGTAGTCACAAGCAAAGGCAGTATGAAAAAAGTAAACAGAGCCCAAGCACCGTAGCATCTAAATGCCCCTGTTCAGTAGCATTGTGATCTGCGGCTGTGAGCCCTAAATATTCACTGCACTATTCCTATGGTGTGCGAGGCAGAACGTTTTTGTAGGAATGCATTCCGCCCATTGCTTACCATTGGCTTTGTAACCCACATTATCTGGCTTTCTATTTGCTGGCTTTATTTGCTTTACTCTGTCCAGCTCAAGTTCGTCCCTCCCGTTGCCCAAACCTTGTTTACTGTATTCTTCCACAAACTTGCTGTCTGTAAACAGGCCTTTAAATCTGGTTCTTATCTTGTCATATTTGCTGCGCATTCAAAGACAGTGAGAGGGTTTATGTGACAATCATGGGGGCTAGTGGGGGCTGCTTGAGGAAGGCTGTACAGATGTCATTTTTTTTCTACCATGCAACAAAATTGAAATGTCTATAAATTAACTATGCTGACGTACACATCAATACATTGGGTGAGGACATTACCACACATTTCTTTTGTGCACTGTATACTTTCATCAGTAAAACTGTATGTGAGCGCAAATGTAATGGTCATTTCAATTGAAGATATGTTGTCTGTAATGGCAGTACTCTACCATCCCATGCAAACTCCATGTTACCCTACTCCCCTCTTCTCTGCACAATTACATACCATGCTACAGCACTCTACTCTGCACCACTACACACTATGCCACTCCACAGTGCGTCACTGCACTCTTCTCTGCACCACTCCACTCTACGCCTCTCTACTTAACACCATTCCACCCTACTCTATGCCAGTGCACTCTACCCCACACTACTCTACTATGCTATGCACCATTGTACTCTTTACTGCTGCACTCTACACCACTCCATGCCACTCTAGTCTTTGCCACCCCACTGTGCAACACTGCACTCTCTGCTACTTCACTCTACGTCAATGCACTCTACACCACTTTACTCAAAACCAATGCACTCTTTGCCAATCTACACTGCACCAAATCACTCTACGCTACTATACGCCACTGCATTCTAAGTCACTCTGTTCTACTGTGCGTCACTCCACTCTACGCCACTATATTCTATGCCAATCCACTCTAAGCCACTATAATCTACTCTGCACCACTGCACTCTACTCCACTTTACTCTGAACCAATCTACTTTATGTCACAGCACTCTATTCCACTCTGTCAAATTCACTCTGCGCGACTCCACATTATGCCATTGAATTTTATACCACTGCAGTCTACACCAATGCTCTCTACAGACCTGTACTTAAAATCAATGCACTGTACGCCTCTGTAATTTCATTAGAATGTGTAAGCAGTTTATCATTTTATTTAAAACATTTGCTTGCTAAAGCACACATGTATCGCAAAACTAAATCGTGCAACTGCATGTGCAAGTAAGTGCAAACCACATCCCAGTACTGACTCATATCTGGGCATAATGCAGTGGTATCCTTAATGCCAACATTACAGACCACCATGTGTTGAGCAGCCCCTTATTATTTGTCTATTTTATGTTTTGGGCAGCCTTGCTAACTCTGGTGTGGGTTCGGTACCGCAGATCCTAATGAGGAAATCACATTTCACCATGCCATTATTTACAAAGATGGGAGCAGCCCGCGGCGTAAAACAGTGCCCCTCCCTCCAATCCCTTTGGCTTTCATGCATGTTGAAAGTCAGAGCTCTCCTCCTTTGTCAATGGAAGGGTGACTAGGAAGCACACATCCTCTCACGTGCTGAAGTTCTAAAACAGCGCATAGCCAGTGTTTACCAAGATCCAGATTGCTCTGGACATTAACCCATTCCTTGCGTCTGATGGCCGACATCACGGTGGGCATGTACGTTGGACGGCCGGGAGCCGTACGATTTGCGCACGCATGGAATTTTCCCGCACCGCAGGGATATTCCGGACGCACGCAAGGGGTTAAACGGTGACCCTTGCTCTAAACTGAGATCTGCGTATATTAATGTTGAAAGGCAGAGCTTGGCATTCCATTTTTACACTTGGTCTAGTACTCCTCTGGCCCCTCATAGTTTATTGGCTCTGTACGGATGGCTGCAGTGACTAGTTTGTTTTTAAAAATATTGCTCTATACTCAGCTTTGAGGGGGCCTTGAGGCACAATTTTGAGCTTCAAGGCAGGGAAGCCTCAGAACACGCATGGTAGCTCATCCAGGAGGAGTAGAGCTGGATTGTGAGATGGCTTGCATTAACACTACAGTGTACTCGTTCCCATCCCTAACCATTACCACTACAAGGTACTCCGGTTACACGCCGTAGGCTCTGCCCCTCAAACCCGAACCACCATTATAAAGTACAAGCTACTACTTCTTAGTGGTTACTGCCTCCAGTTACGGCCACCCTACTATATTTATTATCCACAGGTACTTGTTTCCTATGTCTCAAACCACATCACTTCAGTTACAGGGGCGGCTCCTCTGCTAAGGCGGGAAGCGTCAAACCCACTGCTTTCAAAGCAGTGAAACAATTCAAAATAAAATGATAATAACTAAGTTGTTATTTTATTTTTGGTAGCTGCGAGTCTGGGTATGTCTGGGGTCACAGACGGAGGAGTGGTGGGCAGACTCTTAGTGTGCATGACTGTTTGGCCAGCCTTCTTGGGCCGGCCAAACAGTCATGCGTACTTTGCATGTTCCCCGCCAGGCTGCATTTCACAGCCTTGCGAGGAACATAAACAGGCTCCCATTCCCTGTCTTAGCGCCAAACCGCAGCGCTCAAGCCAATCACACCGCTGCCTTGCATGGTTATGATTGGCTTTAGGGAGGGAGCCTGTACGTGCTTCCAGTTCCTGCTTCCGTTCTGGGATATCGACAGGGAAGAGGAGGATAGAAGTGGCCGGCCGAAGAGGTAAGTATTTTTTTTTGTTTTTTCTTCTCCCTTCCCTGCCACCCTGTTTCCTGCCAACTGCCACTGTCCAGTTACCAAGGCCTCCTGGACCATCACCACTTTAGGCACTAACACCCTCCCCCCACCATTAGTCACTTATCCAGTCCTTCCTCTAACCATTATTGCCCCAACATACTGAACCTTCTTCGCAAACTGCTATTGCACCTGGTATTGATAACTCCCTGTTCCTTTCCAGTATTTCTCTTCTACCACCATCACCACCTCCTGCCTCGGTGGCACCCTGTTGCTTTCACCCCTACAATTGCTTCTCCCTCGCTTGTGTTTCTTCCCCCCTCTCCGTCTACTTTAAAAACAAATGCACTCCTGTGCATTTTTTATTTTTTTTATCTACAATCCAACTCTGATCAGCAGATAAAAAGAAAAAATACACAGTTATCCTACTCATTTAGTAGGATAACTGTGTATTTTTTCTTTTTATCTGCTGATCAGAGTTGGATTGTAGATAAAAAAAATAAAAAATGCACAGGAGTGCATTTGTTTTTGAGTGCAGCATTGCTTAAAACCATTTTGAAATCCAATAGGTCCCAAAGGCGAGACCTATTGGCTTTGCCAATGCTTGTTTTCTGATGCCCACTACCATCAGGAAATGGATCACACACTGAGTCAGTGAAACGAACATTTACAATTTGATAATGTGAGCATTCCACAATAGTGAGGTAAAGTCTGCACTCAAGTCAGATTGTGAAGAACGAAACATACGTTACACAGAAAGTTGTTTCGTGATACAGAGAGAGAGCGAACACCGGGATTCAAACAATGCGAACGAGTGGTGGAAGGACTGATCGGAATGGGTGTGGTATAAACTCAGATTTCTCCTAACAATAGGTGGTCAACTTAATGAACTACTTGGGGCAGGCCATGGCTTTCATCTTGTTTTCACAGATTTGGTGTTTGGTAGGGGTGTCCTATGCAAATACCAAATCAGAATGGCGTATATTAATGTTGTGAGACTGAATTCCGGTTGCAAAACATAAATAGTTCACCAACTACAAACATGTAGTGGTAACCTATTCGCAAATGAGATGTGGTCCCCTTGCCCATTTTGAATGCTGGACCACTGCAGCTTCATAAACAAACAAAAAAAAGAAAGAAACTTTTCTTTTTAAACGCATCCCATTTACTTTTAAGGAATATGGTTACATTTAAAAAAATCTTGTTTTATTAAAAAGCAAACACTGAAATGGTTGCCTGCTGTTCCAAGCAGTCCACATCTCTGTGATGGCGCTGATTCCTATTGGGTCACAAATTGCAACCTACCTCATTAATATTTATGACTTTGGTTAATTTACGACCCATTAGCAATCACTAATTTAAATGTAAAACTTTTATAATTAGGAATTGCGATTTCAAAATTACGATTTGTTAAAAACCGCAATTAGGGAAACAAAATTCCTAATCTTGATACATATGGCCTCTGATGTTTAAAATAAAACAAGTGCTTTCAAGTATATGCACCTAGTGCAGGCAATAAGTGTCCTTTAAAAGTACACTTTCTAGAACTCAACATCCTTATGTCACCTTTCAAAAAAAAATAATCTTTGGAATCATGAAACTTTATCCCCTTAAGTTAAAGCCTATACTTGCTGACAGCCGTCTTTACACTTAGTGATTACCAAGTGGCCGCTCCTCCGTTATGGCGGAGGAGCATAGCCTCATTGCTTTTATGCAGTACAAATAAAGGAAACATACAATCATAATAACTTTGAATTATTATCATTTTATGCTTCTGTGCTGCTTTATGGGCAAGCAGGAGAGGCTGCTCTGCTCTCGGAGCAGGGCAGGGGAGGAGCGGTTCGCCCACTTCCAAGTGGTCATGACTGTTTGGCCGGCTATCTGGGACCAGCCAAACAGTCATGCACACTATCACTGTTCTCCATGCAGGCTGCATTACAGCCTGTGTGGAGAACATGCCCAGGCCATAATTCCCTGGCTGAGCGTCGAACCACAATGCTAAGACCAATCACAAAGCTGCATTGCAGCATTGTGATTGGTCAAGGAAGCTGATGAAATTAATATGTTTTTGCTATTTTGTTTGTGCATTGTTCCATGTAAGTTAGCATATGCTGCACCCTTTTATGTTTAGCCGACATTTTGAATCATGCCATTAGCTCTTTATTGTCTCCTCACGAAGCAGGTTGTAAAAAGTTTCATTTCTCCAAGGTTAGGCCTTGCTTTGCCAATGAATACACTGTTCTTATTAGCGCATACCTTTCCCACTAGATAGAGGCCTCCTCCCACTAATCTAGACGCAGGCACAGGCAGAATGACCTTATGTATAAGATACTTTTTCCCAGGCCTCAGAATAAAAAAACAGCCTACTGTTCTTCTTTGTGTTAGCTGCACCTGCCTGGAAAATTCCATTATGGGCGGGTCTTCCTTGGTTCTGAAATGTACATAAGGTATCTCTATGTTTGCTGAGGTCAGTCCTCTCTGCAGCACCCATAAGCGACTGGGCAGGCGAGGCTCCACTCAAGTGTATCTGAATAAATATATACTTGGTTTGTCATCTCTACTGTCTGACCGACTCTTCATTAGTCTGGAAGGCTGAGAGGTGGTTGTGAGTGACCCGGGTGACCCTAATCGGGTCACTTCCTTCAAAGCCCGGGTGCTTACCAATCACAATGCAGCATTGCAGTGTTGTGATTGGTCAGGGGAGCCTGGCTGTGCTTCCTGTTCCTGGAGTTCAACAGAGAAGAGCAGGAGCAGAGATGCGGAACCCGGCGGCAAGGCAAGTGGTTAAAAAAAAATTACATTGCGCAGGCGCACCCCCCCACCTGCGCCAGACACCCGCAAGCATTGCTGGGTGCCACTGTGATTAATCAACTGAAAACATTTACATTTCTATCAGATAGCTGGAACATTGGTGAGAAGGCCTATTTTTTTATTAGCTCTCTGTTTCTCTCTCAGACTTGCAGCACATAAGACCCACTATCCACTCCAACTTCATCAACAGGCACCTCAATGTCCACATCAACAGTTATGGGATGATTGTGTTTTAACAGAAAGTATTGGACTTGTTTTTGTGAAATTAAAAGACAATGGGAACATTGGTACCCATAAACCCCATCCACTTGGTCATGCAGATGTTCTTTAAGGTGAGTTGCAGGGTGGCAGGGAGGCTAGCAGGGTCACATTAAAAAGCAGAGCCTGGTTGTACTGACCCCTGGGGCTTCAGATAAATAGCCCAGGATAAAGAGGACAGGAGGGTGTGCTATCTGGGGGCTACGTTTTTTTTAATCTTCAAACAGACAGAGACAATTTTTTCAGAGAGATGCCCTGAGGAAGGTGGCATGATATGATTATTTTTTTATTTTTAAGCAAGGCTCATCACTACCATTAGTGTAGCAGGTATATTGACCCTGGTGCCAAGGGAATGAGGGGGCCATTGCATCTCAATTATGGTTGTCTTACGAGCAAAATGTGGAGTGGGAGCCCATTTTTCTTGCTGGTATTAGGGTCCATGTCACCTTGCTGTGCAGGGAAACTGGGCCCAATTGATCAAGGGGAGTGGAGAGTTGTGGGTTTTTTCTAATCTGTCTTACTACACAAAGGTGCAGACAGCCTACTTTGGGCCTCAGGCCTAAGAGAGATGTCCTGTGGAGGGGGCTGGGGACGGCCTGCTTTGTTTGGCTGTAGATATCATTGGTGCTGCAGGTTAAAGGCACCAAGGCTGTGAGAGGTCAACTAAACCTGAATGTTGGCTGTTTTTCTATCCCTCCTTGCTTGTTGTCAATGTTGCTTTGGGCTTTTTCCAATGGCCCAAGGGAGGGGAATATTGAAGCAGAAGAGACATTTTAGCTTGGCTCTGAGAGAGATAGCAGAGTAGCAGATGGGACAAGATTGGGCCCTTGTTTTCTTTTACAAAGAGCAGAGTAGGCTGCCTGCTTGGCAAGGCAGTAGCTATTACAAGTGAAGCAGATAAAGTGGCACTCGGGTCCAGGGGTGTGAGGGGCACACTGCATCACAATCATGACTGTCTTACTTTTCAAAGGAGACATTGAGCCTTGCAAGTATTAAAGCTGGAAAAACCCTTTTAAAGTGTGGAAGGGGTCAAATGTGGGAGCTCATGTTTGTCATGAGACATAGTCTGTTTCAAGATTGGTGTAATGGCAAGGCATATTGGGAAAGGTGTAACAGAAGACAATTTGCTATGCACCTATCATTAGTGCAGCAGGTGCAGTTGCATTGTGGTCCAGAAGTAGGAGGGCTCATAACACTCCAATTTTGGGGGTTAATGTATTTGTTCCTTTTCTGTTTTTGTTTGAATTATTTGCTTTGTTATAGTTATCAGATTTTGTGCCAATTTTGAGCTACAGAAATTGCCTCAAACGCAACTACTGCACTCAGTCGTGCTGCTCCATCTCCCCCAAGCCTTGCCATAAAGTTTTGGGGGATCCCAAATTTTGTTTGGGGGGGAGGGCTCTCAGAGCAAGTCCAAAGACCTCTGATATATGAGGTTGAAGATGACAGGAAACCCGGGGGATTTCTCAATGATAGGGATCTCTTGTGACTTTGAAGTAGCCATGTTAGCAGACTGGTGTCGGTTGTAATGGTAGGCAGAGACCCACTGAAAGACATTACTGGTAAAACCTATTTCAGACTCCAGGGTGGGTATGAGCATTGAATGGTCGAATCTGTCAAAGCAGGTGAGTGGTCAATCAATATCAGGAGGCATAAATCATCTGCACCTGTGGTCAAGAGGGCATTGTCCATGATGTGTAAGGTAGTGATCGCTGTGCTGCAGCGCGACCTGAAGCCAGAATAGTAGCTATGCACCTGATGGTTAACATTAATGTGATCTTCGAGTTGAACATAAACTGTTTTTTTACAACATTTTTATGGTTGGTAGGTGACTGATAGGCTGCTAGTGAGTAAGGTCATCATGGTATAGTGTAGGTTTCCTTGGGAGTGGGAGAATCAGTTTGTCGTGAGAGCTTCGGGAAGACGCCTTGGGTGAGGGAGCATTGAAAATGGTAAGTAGGTTTAACAGAGCACCCTCAGATATCATGTTCATAAGAAGTGGCTTTGAGGGAGTTAAGGATATCGGTGAGATCTGGGAGAAGTAAGGATTTTGATGGCTGACCAGTGTGGGAATGGGTGGGTGTAAGATGAAACAGGTTTTGTGTCATCAATGTGTTGCTGTATTTTCTGTTTTGTTTCACAGAGAAAAGGTTGATGGCATTTCACTTTTCTGTGGATTAGGAAATAAATGGCTGTGGGTAGGGGGGCAATGCAGTTTGATTATCTGCATTATGCTTCTATTGTGACTTCATTGATGTTGTTCGTGTAGTACTTTGCTTTGGCTGATGTGATGAGGTGCCTGCCTGTTGCGTGGAGGGACCTCATTATCAAGACTTGGGCAGGAGTTCTGTTTTTCTTCCATTGTATTTCCTGTCTAAAATGGATCGTTTATTGTCAGCAAGGATTTTAGAGCACCAGAATTCTAAAGGCATTTGGCTTTCACTTGACCATTGTAATTGGGGCATGGATGCCCCCATAGCGTTCCAAAAAATAGTTGTGGGTGTTTATAAGGATGTTGGCATTAGAGGTGGAGTTAGTAGGGTGAGAGATGAGTCCATATATTAGGTTGCCAATGGAGAAGAATTTGAAGGATCTGAAGGTTTGGCCTTCCCTTTTGTGTGACCTTACTTGGTTTAAAGGGTGCTGAGCAGGTAGGGATAGCAAGATAGGGATATTAAAGTGATCAGGCCACTTCAGGAATATTGGTGGTTTGCACTGGATTATTGGTGGTGTTAAGAAGATAAGATTGAGGATGTGGTGTTGGATTGTGGTGGTTGGTGAAATGATGTACTACGCTGAGTGTATCAATGAGGTTGAAGAGGGTGGCTTTTGTTTTTATTGAACTTACGTTGTCTTGGAGGTTGAAGTCACCCACAAGGGTGTTTTCAGGATGTTGGATGAATGAGGTAGTGAGGAGTTCTGAGGATTTATCAATTAAGTTCTTGTTCTGCCAGGGAGGTCAATGGGTGAGATGGAGGGTGGCAGTCGAGAAGCTGAGAGCAGAAAATGGCATGTCAGCAGCTTTATGGAGTTGAGTGTTGTTTTCCTACGGTGCAGGAGCAAGTGTACGTTTGAATCGCAACAAGGCATCCTCCTTCTTATCAGAGATGTGCAAAGATGTGTGGGTGAACCATGTTTCTGTGATTACGAGGGTATCAAGCTTATCATAGGTGATGAGTGGTGCACCAGTTCCTACAGAGTGAGAGTTAATGAGTATGAGTTGGAATGTGTGTTCTGTGGTATGATAGTTAAACAGATGTGTACAAAGTTGGGTCTGTGTGTTTTTCAATTGTAATGTGAGTTTCTGGGTCCTCTATATCCGTGTGTCATTGTGGTGATTGGTGGTATGAGATGCTGGGTGATGCACATGATTTTATCTCAACTTGTAAGTTTCATTGGATCAGGGGATCTGGACAAAGGCCTTTCCTGGCCCTAACAGGCCTAAGAAGGCAATACTCTTGTCTATGTCTCTCCTCCCTTAACAGGCCCAAACAGCCAATGCCCTTGTCTTTGTCCATCCTTTGATGGTAACACCTGGGATGCTCAGACGTTGACTGATGTAGGGATAGCGCAGGAACTTGTGTCACTTTCTGTGTAGATGGATGATGTGTAATGCATTGGTGTCACTTCCTGTGCATGCAGATGGATGATGGGAATGAAGTGTTCTTGCTTGGCTTCTTCTTTCAAAGACAGTGTTTGCAGGAAACCAGTGATTTCACTATCAGTGCAGATGTGGGAAATGCAGTGTTGTCACTTCCTGTGCAGATGGATGATGGCAAATTAAGTCCTCCTGCCTGCCTTCTTTGTTTGAAGATGGTTTTGCCAGTAAACCAGGGATGTCACTTTCTGTGGAGCTGGATGATGGTGAATAAGGTGGTGTCATTTCCATTGCAGATGGATGATGTGAAATGAAGGAATCTTCATGGATTATGTAAGGGGACTTGGTAGCCCTTTGATTGACAGTGGCAAACATTTACCTTTGGAAGCAGCACTGTAAATACAAGGGATATCAGAGGCTATCACCCTGTTAAGTAGTGGGAAGGTCCCAGGACCAAATGGCCTGCTTCAGGAATTCTTAAAGTTCCTTTCCAGCAGGTCGGAGAGCCATCTGTGATCAAGGTGTGGAACAGCCAGATGTGAGGGGTGTCTGGCATAGGATGTATGGACGACAATGGTTATGTAAATATATAAGTAGGAAACACCTAACGACCTGGGCAAGTCAAATCAGCTGATATCTCTGTTACACCTACACTAAGTGGCTGATTTTGAGTTTGACAAAGAGGATACTCTGTCGCAAATGGATGGAGTGCCCTCTCCACCAAACTCTCAGTCAGGCTGCCTCATTTAGTGTCAGACTGGCGGTAAAGAAATTCCTGTTTTTGCATGATTCCCCACAATGCTTTGGACTGATGCTGCTGGTTTCTCGACTCTGAGAGTGCAATGAGGCCTGGTAACCACACCTCAGTGCCAGTGTTCTAACCCATTGCAAAATGCATGTTGAATTGGCTACTCCTAATTGGCATAAGCTGACTTACTTACAAATCCTTTGTCTATCATGTCATGGCTACCCGGGCATGGAAGTTAGAGTGTCCACCCAGTGCTGCAGCACTGATTGTGCCACCCTACATGTGACAAAGGACAAAGTGTCTCCCAACCTGCCACTGCAGCCTGGAAGAGCAATTTTAAAACTTGGAGTTTGGCTTTGCCCCCCCACTTACCTTACCAATATATGCAAGTCTTCCTAAGGAAGGGAAGGCCTATCTAGCCGTAAGGCAGGGAGCCATGTATTATTAGGTAAGACATATACTTTAATATGTCCTAACAGCAAAATTACCAAATTGTCGTTTTTGCTGTGGAAAGGGTAGTGGCCCCATTGGTTAATACAGAGTTACAGGCTGTCCTCTCAGTTCTGCTAACTTCTGAATGGGACTGAGAACATTGACACTGAGGAATGGCATGATATGATTGCAATTTTGGGTAAAATGGGATGAGGACTTAAGTCTCTCTCCTGATTCAAATTCCTTCACGCATTCCCCAGTGGCAAGGTTGAGAGTGAATGGGGCAGTGTTGTTACCATTTCCATTGAAATGGGGCAAGAAACAAGGGTGTCCTCTTTCACCCATGCTCTTTGCATTGGCCCTGGATTCTCATGTGTTCTGGATGAAGAGGTACTCCCTAATGAAAGGACTATGATGGAATTTCTAATTGGAAGAATACATATCATTATAAGCAGATGATATCCTTCTATTTGTGGCAGTTCCATAAAACTAAACATCTTATATACATTCATATATTTGTACAATTTATGATATTTAGCTTAAGCTAGGATGGATATATACTAAACCCTTTGTTGGCATGGGAGCAAATGGTGGGGTTCTTCTACCCTCTTAAGGTTGTGTGGGAGGAGTTTGATTACCTGTGTGTCTATGTGACCAGAGAAGAGGGGAAGGTTATCGACATAACCTATATGGAGTCCTGGTAGACTTCCATTAGGATGGGAAACACAAGAGATCCCTGACAATCTCGTTGTAGATGGCAGCATGCTATAAAATAATTATCAACATTGAGAACTTTCTAGCATGGTCATATCTGGCCTGAGGAGATATGATAACACAAATGTAATTGGGCAGCACACCAATGGAGGTTTGCACCCCAGCAGGAAGCATTGCTCGGAACTGATAGGTGGGCACTGGAGGTTAGAAGATATCCATTGGTGCTATATTGTGGTGCATCAACTATATGAGGGGACGCAGAGACAGCAGTTCAGTCATGGAAAGCAGCAAAGAGATTGTTGGGGTGGGATAAAGCTCTCTCTGAGTTATCCCTGTGGTGTCTGTGTACGTGTTTACGAGAGATGGGGAACTACAGGAATTTTGACGTGGGACACAATTGCGATCTCTACCTTTGGCGATGTGTAGCAAAAGGATGACAGTACATCATTTGAGCTATTGGAAGAGAAATACGAACTAGTGTATTGGAAAGACATAGGTATATACAACTCGAGCATTTAAAGTTCATACCTCTAGGGACACACATATTCTAGATGGCTCTTATTAGAGTGTATGATATTGACTGAAACTATATCTAAAAAAGGCTTTCTTAAAAATATATAAAACGCTGATCATTATCATTCCAGGTTTGCTCTCTGAATTGAGATCAAGATGGGAGAAGAATGTATGAGAGACAGATGACACAGAATGGGTAAAGGCTGTATAATATCCATGAGTAGTAATGTTTAGAGCAGGGCTTAGGTTGATGCAACTGAAACTATTCCATAGAGTGTATTACTAAAATGGGGAAGGGTGAAATTGAATGTTTGCCTCTAGGTATGTGGGCAACATGTCAGCGCCCCAAATTAAGAAGCTTCTAGGATGGAGTCTGCATACGTCTCAGTAATATATAGGCAATTAGGCAGATAAAGGATGCAAAGTTGTTATTACTAGGTATAAGAGGTGAAGACCCATTGTCAAGACGTACACATATTTGGTAATTTTGGATTCATGATTGCAAGTAGAGATATTGTTAAGAACTGGAAATCCTAAGTACCTTCACATTTGAGAAATTGTGTGGCATGTTAGACATGCAAAATCCATATATGAAGGAAGGGTGTGCCAAAAGATATATGAAAAGGTTTGTCAGGGTGAGTGTGATATTGAGTGGCATTTTGTAGGATGGTCTGTATCAAGCGTTGGTGGTTTGGCTTTCTTGAAACTGTTCTGACAACAGCCTTAGCCATTGACGGTAGTATGTCACAATATCAACTACAAAAATATCGACCTGCTGTTATGTTGCCATGGTAACTGTATATATATAAGCAAGTATAGATTTACTATACTGCCTCCACATCTACTGACATTGACAATATAGTGAAAGTCAATAATGTGGAGTTGATATTTTTCCATTTCGTTATTAACCCTTTGCATGCTGATGACGGAACCGCTCCGTCATCAGCTGCGGGTGCGCTGTGCTGATGACGGAGCGGTTCCGTCATGGCCCGCTCGCCGCTCATGCGCGGCGCGAATTCCGCGCCTGCGCTGAGCATTCTATTGAGCGGGGCGGGCTATGACAGAACCGCTCCGTCACAAGCACAGCCCAACCGACGCTGGTGACGGAGCGGTTCCGTCACCATCATGCGCCCGCCGCATTTCCGCCCCACCCCCTTAGCACTGCGGTGGAATAGCCGCCGCAGTGAAGAGGTTAAAACATACATATTGTGACTCCCCACCCTGAAGCAAACCTGCAGTGTGTCTGTGGAATGTTAGACATAGTCAAAGATCCTGGTCCCCAGGTCTGAAGAATCTTGGTGAGATACCAGTGATTTTGGCCAATTTGAATCACCCCTTCTCCTGTGGAGTATGAGGTAATGACTTATATTTATTTTTGTGTTAAAACAAGGCCCAGAGGTGCACATTAAATGAGCAACACATTTCATTACATGAGGTCAGATTAATTTTACTTTCACCACAGGAGTTTGTGCGATTTGCCCAGAGTCCGCCGAGCCAACACCAGGACTGGAACCTGGTTTCCCAGATCCAAAGGTCTTCATTTGTGGCCTTTAGGCAACATCCATATTTCTTCACTGCAGTGTGAAAGTTATACACGAGAATGATGATTGTGTATGGTCATGTACAGTGAGCACATTCTCTGGTGAAATGGCCGAGAAGTAAAAAACAGGAGAAAAAAATAAAGGAAGTTTCACCCAGAGTCTTGGTTGGGAATACTTGCAAGGCTTTGTTTGAAAACTGGGCTTAGGTTCATAGTTCAGCACCTTTACACCAGTGATGTTAGTTAGTCACACTTTCGTGCTTGCCATAGAACAAAGAGTGCCCTGATGTTCATGGTAGATAATCTTCTTCAGTCCATGGTCACATTTGTGCCATAATTATGATGCACCATATGGGTCCGTCACCATATTTGTCATATGAGTGCAAAATGGTTGCCTGAAAGTGACCATGTTTCTGTAGAAGGATAATATCCTGCAGAAAAAACAACTTTTGATGCTGCCTCCTGCTGCCATGAAGTTTAATGGGAGTGTTCCTTGATGGAAACATTACAGTCATTAAAATGTATCACTCCCTTTAGCCTGATCGGTTCATTTGTTCACACAAACAAACAATATACACTTAGACCCTCATTATGATTGGCCGGGTAACACTGGACAGTGATACAAACATTCCCACTATCGAAAATTGTTAACCGGGGTTCCCTTCTTACCGACTGAGCCTCCATTGTCCCCTGTGTAATGTATATTACCGTGCCAGATGTAACAGGGCCCTAGGCGTCATATAGTTATTTAATGTATTTATTTTTCCCATTTGTGTAAAGGGCTCGGTTATCTTTGCAGGTGCTAGGACTGCAGGATTATTACAACTAGGGAGACAAAAGTTACTGTGCAAAAAGTCAGGTCTTCCAAAGTTTACAGAAAATCAGATGGTCAGAAACAGTCAGAAACAGTTTACAAGGAGAGAGGTTCCACCGCTGAGAAGGTTCTTGCTCGCTTTCCGGATGTTCCTGCCCCTCTGGAGATAGAAACATAGCTGAGCATTGAATAATGAATATTTCTGCACAGGTTGTGCAGTTTAAGGGTATTTATCAGGAGTCAGGGACCAATGCTATCAACTGCCTTGTGGTAAATACATAAGGTCTTAAAGGCAGCTCTATTTGCTATGGAAAGCCAATGAAGTTTGGCAAATATCCATATGGATGGGTTCTGAGAGGAACAGCAAGTAGAAGCCTTGCTGCAGCCTCTTGAATAACCTGCAGACCCTCACGGAATATGCAAGGATCTCGATTATTGCACAAAACGATAGTCAAGACATGATCCAATCAAAGTTTGTGTAACTGAGAAAGAGTTGGACAATCTTGTGCAGCTTTTGAAATATAATAAACCGGGGAAACAGCTTTGTCAGATAAGCTGCAGGGAGATGCCATGATGCACTCAGAAATTGGGCGGATGCACAAGTGAGACACTGTAGAATTATATTCACATCCAACTCTGGTTTAAAAACCGTGTGAAGAAGAGTGTAACGCACTACAATTTTGATATCAAGATAGCAGTGTGATGGGCACGTATATGTAGTTACATGATGGGGCTACCAAATTTAGAGAATGCGTGTCTCAGTGGCCACAATGACACTTAGATAACCGTCTAACTTTACAAATTCCTGCCTTGTAAGTCGTTTCTAACCCTAAACCACAAATGTGCTTCCAAAGTGATTAGGTAACTCAGATGGCTGCCTTCAGCTCTCTGTGCATTGTTCCCTCCCTGACCACACACCCCCTGGAATAACAGGTGTTTCAAGGACCCGAATTGTGGAAAAATCTAAAGATAGAAGGGTGAGGGAGAGGGGCTTTGAAAATCTCCTCCGTTCTGGACATTTGCAAGCCAAACCTAGCAGTTCAGCATCTGGACTCCCACATCACATCTGGCTTTGTAGTTGCTCCAGATGTTGGCAAAAGCTTTATTTTCTTGGTTCCAGAGTCTCCTCCCCAGCCTCCTTCTTGTGATTCATCTGCTATTGACTCACTAATTCAAGAGAGACAGGCAGTCTTTTGACTCCATGGGGGAAAAGAAAAAACATTTTTAATGCCAGATGCAAAGAATCCTCTTGGGACATGGATGGATGCATGAAGGGAAGACGTGAGGTAAGAGCGTCACAGATGGAGGACTTGCGACCCTTTGCTGATCAGATTAGGCCTAAACTTAGAGGAAGGTCTTCTCGCTTAACTGGGGCTACAATGAATGAAATTTGTATCATCGTCTTAACTGTATGTAGTAGCCCAGCTGTTCCGGCTGTCAGGTGATTTTCTAAGGAAAGGTTGGCGCTTTTTTTTCTGATCTTAGATTTGCGACTTAGCGGGCTCACCATTGTAGTGAGTAGGACTGTGGGGAATGCTCAAAAAACAGGGGTAGGGCATATGTGAAAAACAATTAGCCAGGTGGAATAGGGTTGAACTTTCTCCTCAATAGAGATAGTATGATGGAGGAAATTAACCTCCCGAGTTAGGATTTAGTTCCATACATTTAATCTTTCCTCTTACTTCAGACTCTAAATCAACACATAGAACAGTGCACTGTTGAAGCTGCAATCGGAAAGGAGGCACTGCTTTGAGCTTTAATTAGAGAACCAGCTTGGAATGACCTTGAAATATTTAATACCAGAAAATGTGGTGGTTTGCTGCTCTTATTGTGCTGGGATCAAATGACTATTAGAAATAGGGTATTTCCTGTTTGGTAGTGATGCAACAACCTCACACAATAGTGAGAATGCACATTGTGGCAACATACAAGCAAACAGGATTTCAGCTAAGCTGATTTCTGGCTGTCTGATCATAACTTGATTTACTCATTGTCTTGAGTGCTGAGAGGTTAAGCATTTTTCAAAACATCATTTCTTACAACACAACAAAAGCATGCAATTTCTCCAATGCACTCTGTCCTAAAACCTCAGACAGCCCTCCTCTTACTTAGGCCACCGGTTCTGCTTCATCATTATTGACATGACACCATTAAGCAAATTGCATTTCATTACAAACAAAGCACTCTTCTCTCAATTAATCAGGGGAGAATCAGCAATGTTGGTAAAAGAGGCACCACCGTGACAATTGAATAAATGAGTCAATCTCCTCCCTTGAGAATTGTGTGCCTCTTTAGTCAGGGGAAAATGATTAAGAGAGTGAGTGAGAAGCAAGAGAGAAAGCGAATGGGAAAGGTGGCGGGAGATCGAGAAAGAAAAAAATGGCAGTTTGATCGCATTGCAGCTGCAGGTTCGTGCTGTACTTTACCAAATTCTGTGCCTCTGTTGTTTCTATATCATGCTCATGGGCATAGTTTTGTCAATGAGAAGAGGGGGGAGCTTAAGATTTCCCAACAATCACGCTCTAATATCTTGTTTAAACACATTATATGAGAAGCAGGACACGAAGAGGCTTGAGAGGAGGAAGAAAGAGACAGACGGGCTGATCTTTAGGGGCACTTAAAACACAAAATTTTCCAAACTAGCCAACATTTTTAAGGCCTTCAAAACAGGGATGAGGGAGTGTGAGTGTGTGTGTGTGTGTCTTTTTGTCAGTGTGGGAATGAAAAAAAATCCCAGACGAAAACTGACAAACTGCACCATACCCAACTGAAAGCACTTGCACCCAACTATTTACTAAAGTAAACACATTTTTAGGTGCTTGTAATACTCCAAATACCCTCCTGAGACTTTGCCCTTGATCATGCTTGTCCCCTGGTGGCTCTCATTTATAGAACAGTGGTGCTCATTTCCTGATGCACTAACTCCCCTCTAAACTGAGACCATGATTGGGAAGTTACTTAACCCACTGGAATTTGAGGTCTGGTGTAACTCCACAGACCCCTTTAGTTTCATCCGCTGGCTTCAACTGCTGAAAGAACTGAACTCTTTGGTTGAAACTTCACTGTAGCATGAGGAATAACTAGGGGTCTGAGACCTAGAATTACAAATTTCCAAAGTGTTTCCTCAACGGTACAAGATTCCATCTGTAATCCCTAGTACTGAGGCAGAGTTCGGGGCGTGGCCTCATAATGACGCCCAAATTATAAAAAATAGTGGTAAATATGTTGAAATCCAATTACGCTACAATTAAGAATTTCTTTCTAAACCCTCACCAATCTCTAATGAGGGGCAAAGCATATTAGGTTCTCTGAATATGTTCTTGCATCTTTCATGCCTCCATGTGCTTTTGTATAAGGAGACCACAGGGCCAACCCCACACTCCAGCAAGATTTTAGAAACACTAAGAACATTTGGAAATGTTTTCATGAAAGCAATCAGGAGACACCTTATTGGTTACCTATCAGGAGGCATTTTCAGGTATCCCTTCGCTAAGTAATTGCCAGTGGCTTCCCTTACTGCAACACAAAATTTACCACAACACGAGATCAGTATAGATGAAATAATAGCGAGTGGCTTCCTCAGTCCTGCAAATGTGTCCCTCATACTAGTGAATATCTCCCTTGTTCCAGTGAATGTCTTCCTCATTCTAGTGGATATCTCCCTTACACTGCAATCTGCCATTCCCCAGAGAACAGATTCCTCAGGGCATACTCAGTCGCGGTTCGCATGATTCGCGGGAGGGGGGGCAGGTGCAGCTGGTCGCCCGGGGGGTTAAAACGTACCTTACCGGGTCCTGCGCCGCCTCAGCTCCTGGCTGGTTCCCGACTACCGCGTTTCCTGGAACAGGAAGCATCAAGCATGCATCCTCCCTCCCCTCCCTAAGCCAATCACAACGCTGCAATGGCAGTACTGTGATTGGTGCGGACAGCGCGCAGCCGGGCGCTGTAGGGAGGCCATTTTCTCTATGTAGGCTGCATGAAGCCTACATAGAGAAAATATAGAGTGTGCATGACGGGTTTGGTCGCAGGGCCCACAACAGTGGGAAAGCCACTTCTCTCCCATCCGCCTACCCGCCCTCCCCCAACCAGGCATACCCTCCTGCCCACCCCCAACCAGGCAAACCCTGCCTTCTGCTTTTTCGCAGTGCGAGAAGCAGAAACATAAAATGTTTTTTAAAATACCATTTTATGCTTCTGTTTCTCGCACTACGAGAAAGCAGTGGGGCAACGCTCCTCTGCCCTAATGGAGGAGCCGCTCCAGAACTATTACAAACTTCATCACTCACTCAAAGAACAGGTACAGATAAGGCATGAGTGCCATGTAGGTTACAAACACAGCTCTGGAGTGGGTGCTTAAATCACTGTGAGGAATGAATAGATGAATATGTGAGCTGATACCATTCTCACTTAGGTGATATTCCACACCAGTATCCTGAAAGTCCGGCTACTGTCACTCAGTAATTGTTTTTTGGGAGAGGCCCAGACCCACCTTATGACACTATGCTGTAGATAGGCATATAATTACCAACCTCTTTGAAAAGGTTATGAATGTGCAAGCTTGGCCTCGGTTCTGCACCTGTTCAAAATGTTGAGGGCCACCTCTCCTACTAACCAAGGTCTCTGTCAGGGTGTACCATTGTAATGTGCTACAGGCACTTCACCTGGATATGATGCGGTGTATAAAAGTTGCAGTACAGTACAATAATAGGTAAGTCGACCACAATTTTAAAACCAAAAACCGGGACATTTCACTAAAATAGAAGAAGGACTACAATTTTACTTCAAGTGACCGCACAGAAGGATAGCGCCTATCAGCAGCGAATTACAGGACAGGCAGTAAGAACATTAATAAAATGCAATTTTTAAACCAAGTAGCTTGCCTGTTAATTAAGGTGCATTCTTGAAACAACTGCTAACTATCCCTGCTTTGTAAAACATAAAAAAGAACCTCCCGACTTTTTTAGTCGACCCTCTCTAAAAACCAAGACGTGAGCTACATTTTCTGAAGTCTGTTGGGACAGTTGGTGGAAAGACCGGGAAGTCCTGACAAATTCGGGACGCCTGGTCACCCTAACGACAATACTGTGGCATGCTCAACCTTCAGAGACAGACGCCTCATGGGAAATCTCATTTCCCTCCAGTCGCTCCCAGGCCTGGCCCTACATGATGACTGTCAATGTGTGAGGTGGCAGATTCCAATCTATCACAGCCAACCTGCTTGGCTGCCTCTCCCCGCGCGCACGGCCATTGCAGCCTCACTCGCAGCGCGTGCTCTCTGTCTCCAGGGGGCAGGTATTTATTTTTGCTAGAGGAGGGTGAAAGGGTGAGCAGGAAACGTGAGCAGCTTTAGTCAAACAAACGGACCCGTATACGAATCCCTGGCTTGTTTTTGGAAGGAGGGCCGGGGAGGTGGGAAGGAATGACGAAATTCAGCTCTTTCTCTGGCATGACCGCTGTGTTTTCTTAATCTGTCCGTCTGTCACTCTGTTGCAATTAAACACATTTTTATTCCAGTTTTATGGTCCTTCAAACATTCTGCTTTTATAAAAAAAAATATGATTTCTTCGCTAATTTTCTCATCCGGCTCGCTCTATAAAACGGGAAGAAAAATGTTTAACTGTGGTGTGTCAACATTATCTAAGAAAATCAACACAGAGGTTATATTTGCCTGCAGTAATAATAACAGAGTTTTGTTATGCCCTGTCATCTCAGGAGGAAATAATAAAAGCAAATAATAATAGAGGACAAGGTAGGGGAAACGTGTGTTGCCTACAGTTGGGGATTAGATCAGGCAATTAATTGTGCAATTTAATCTTGTAGTAAATAATGCATTGGTCCTGCATTCACATATCGAGAGCCTACATATATGTGTGACCTCTGCAGGACAAGAAGGCCCTAATCCTCCCAATCTAGTCTGCAAGTATGAACCTCCGTTTGGAGGCATCTGGTGGAGCTGTCACTACTCTGCTGCTCTTCTACAAGTGCTATGAGGAAGAGTTTGAGACTCTTCCCGGCCGAGGAGCACGTAAACTGCTAATTCTCTTTGTTGACAGATCTATTAGCTCTAATACTTTAACATATACTTTAGTGTGGGCTTTGAGTCAGACTAACTGAAACCATTGCCTTTTTGTGTTCATCTTCCTTCAGCCAATGGCTTGAGACACTACCGATCACATCTTAGATCATCCCACATGTGTTTGACTCCCTCACCTCATTCTAACAGCTTGTTCCTTGCTTTTCAGTTCATGAGGAACTATTTTCTCTTCTGCCTCTCACGCTCTCTGCGTTGCACTCTGCCGCCTTGCGCTCTCTCTCTGCCACTTCACATCATCTCTCTCTCTCTCTGCCACCCCACACTATTTCTTCTGAACATTCGTCAAATGTTCTCAATTCTCCCAGGTTCTCAATTCTCCCAGGTTCTCTCACTGCTTTACCCCACAACACTCCCCATGGACCTCTTTCCAACACACCTCTTCTATCGATACTGCTCCTCGCCTGCCAATTTGGCTTAGACAATACTTGCAAAATTGCATTGGTCAAGCCAAAATCAACAGGCAGCCATCTTTGAACGGCATTTAAACATTGTTTCTTAAAACATTGAAAACTGGGCTTGAGTGCATGCTCAAGCAATGACATGCATTGAAAGCCATCTTTGAACAATTTTTGTTAAACTTACCATAAACTATTCCAAAGCAAACAAGTATTGGCAAAACCAATAGACCAGTAGCTGCATTTCAAAGGCATGGCCGGCTGGCTCTTCCAATGCATGCTAATCCTTAGGGAGTTACCTCCCTGACCTGTCTATGGCATACTGGCATGTTTGATGGCAGACTTGGTTGCAGCGACAGTGGAGGTAAGGCAGCATTCAGAGGACACCACCTGGTGCTTGTCCCAAATTGCTACAAAAGCCCAAAACAACCTTTTTGAGTATAAGGAAACACACCAGGAGGCAATTTAATATTTTGCCTGCCAAAGTGAAAATGTTTGTGCCATTTCTAAGTAGAAGTATAGCCATCTTACTGTACCTTTTGAAAAGAGGTCTACTGGCCCCTTATTAACAATTAAATCCAAGTTGTTGTTCCAACCACAACATGAGTTCCAACAAAGCAAAGTCGGTAGTCACCATTTTGATTATGATAGTATGTTAAAATGATTTGGATTGTATTTCAGCCAAAATAAGTGCTAGTCAATTTAGTCAATTATGGTTTGAATTGTGTTTCATTTTAATTGTTCTATTTTCTAACTCCTTCACAAGGATATCCTTCTGACAGTACATTAGCCTTCATTGAGTGTAATAATGTTTGAGTTATATATTGTACAATGAGCAAAACCTTTAACCCACATCTTGTGAGTAACCATTGAGTGCTCAACCTCAGCAACTGCATGGGACTAAAGAGAACTGAAGGGGTCTAGATTAACGTTTGAAAGCAGCAGCAATCAGGGGTCAAACCAGAAAGGAGAAAGACAATCTCATCTATGATTCCTCATGTTGCTCATTGCTGCACACAAAACTGGGAGAAAGCAACTGACTTTCTTAGTAAGTGGTGGGATATATTATTTGGACGGACGTGTAAAAACAAAAAGTAACCATGCATATTAAAAATATAGGAGTTCATTTAGAGGTTAGTGCTTCCATCAACAATGCAGTTCTCCCATTCCACCTAGAGGTGGGAAACCACTTCGTTTCTGGCAGCAGAGCGTCATCCGACTCATCTGGTGAAATCGTTTAACCTAGTGCTCCCTTGCTATTGGACATCTGAGTCACTGTGGTAGTAGCCCCAGTCTTCGCTGGATTTCCCTGTCCAAAACCACCAGGCAAGGAAAAGATCAATACCCCTAATACCTAGGTTTTAAACTATCTGTGCGTTAGAACCATTGCAATTTTGTTTTTTTGAAGCAAATTCCTGCATTTAAATTTCTTTTCAAAAACTAAAAAATGCAGAGCAGGGCCAGAAAAAAAGAGTCTGCTCCGCATCCTGTTCCACCTCCAGTTGAATGAATAATCTTTATTTATGAAAATATTCATTAAAATAGTAAAACACAAAAAAGTAAATTATAAAAATAACAAATGACATAAAATATTCTTAAAATCCACATTTTATTTACAATTTCTTTAGACAACGTTCTGCTGGAATCAAAATTTGGTAATTTCCCAATAAATTGACAATCTTTTGAGGAAAAATAACACACAATACCATTGCTAACAGATCTACAATTACTGGTGACAAATGCTTTTTTAAGATATTTCTTCCACAGGTCTAATAAAATAGGGCACAGACAAATTGCATACTCTAACGACCCATCTTTATAACTACATAGGCAGCAAACCTTTCAGGGTGAGCAGTTAATATTCTGTGACCCTTCAAATTGCTATATTGGAATCAACATCATGTGGAATCTTACATTCAGGATCCAGGTTATAATCCAAGTATTCTTTTTTTTACACTAGAATACGACTCTCTTGTATAATGAACATGTCTATATTTCTGTAATGTTAACAAATTGGTTACCCTGACTTTCCTCCATAACTTTTGTGTTATTAGCTTCTTGCACTCCAGATGCAGCAATTTTATAAGATCGAATAATAAGGAACTGTCAATTAATTTGTATTTGCTGTCATAGAATCGCAATAATAACATTCCGGAAACATATTTTATATGTAGCGATAACAAAGATAGTTCCAGTCTCGGTGTACAGTGAGAAATTTATGAACGAATATTCAATACACATCTCAGTTTGTTCATATACATTTTATCCAAGTCACAGATTTTTCTGGGAGATCGATTGCTCCAAATAACAAAGCAGGTACTAATTTAGATTCAGTAACCTTTAATGATTGACAAATTGCATGTCCTCCATGGACTTTCATGAATCTTTTGACTGATTGTGATATGGCATGAGATATAAATTGCAAGGCTTGAAAGATGATCTGACCATCTAAATTTATTATCGTCCATGAGTCCCAGGTAGTTGCACTTTGAGACTTTTTCCAGGATTTAAAAAAAATCTATTTCTAGTTTACCACCGTTCTAGAATTTGCCAAAGACAATGAGTTTTAATTTACTTGTTACTTGTCTTTTAAGTTGTTATCCGTATTGAATTTTTGTAAGTTGGATAGCTGTGATTTAAGTCCTATTGTGGTCCATGAGACAAAAAAATTATCATCATCATATGCCAGGTAACTTATTGGTTTACCTCCCTGTTTTGGAGACAGTGCCTCAGGATGGTTTAAAAAGTTTGTCAGACGTGTGACGTACAATGAAAAAAGTAGGGATGCAGCTCTGTTTAAGACCATTTCCCATAGGCATTTTTGATGATAGGGGATTTTTTGTCAACTTAAACTGAAGACAGGTATTGTCATGCAGAGATATTAAAAAATATTCCACATTTAAGCAATATCTCCCATAGTTTTTTCTGATTAACTGGAGACCTGATGCTGGATCACAATTTCCCACACCTACCAGAATTAACCCAACAGAGTCAAAGCCAATGAGGTGAAGGTGGGGGAAGAGGAGAAACAAAACAAATGAAGGGAGAAGGAGATGTGTCACTGTGATACGTCTTGCATGATTCTGGATGGGGCTGATTTCATGCACCTCCTATGTAAACAGAACTATATGAGTTATCCTGAGGTAGTGCTCAGCAGTGTAAACAACATTTTTTTTATAATAACTCATCATTATCATTTTGTTTGTTCCTTCTGTGGCATCTATGTGGGCGGTGTTGCTCTGCTATCAGAGCAGAAGGGCACTCTGTAAATGTGCAATGGCTGTTTGGCGGGCCCTCTCGGGCCGGCCAAACAGTCATGCACATTTTGCATGTTCTCCACCCAGGGTCCCATTCCCTGGCTGAGTGCCGAACCACAGCACTCAGACCAATCACAATGCTGTATTGCACCATTGTGATTGGTCAGGGGAGCCTGGGTGCTTCCTGTTCTTTTCAAGCGGAGGGACGACGTGGAGAGACAACATAGGAGAGACGCAACAATGAGGTACGTTTTCGTTTCTTTACCCCCTCTCACCACCTCCTGCCATTTGCTTGCCACCCCCGATCCATGTCAGCTAGCACTGCTAATTTGCCTTACAGCATCACATTATTATTCAATTTGATTCTGAGGCATCAAGTAGCCCTGCAGACCTGGAAACCACAGGGTTTTCATTCAGATGTTCTGACAGTCAGCATTCCTTCCACAAAAAGGTTTCTCTGTCTGCCCTTCTGTAATTTGGAAGAGTTTAAATACTTGCCTTTTGTTAATATTTGAAGGAGTGGGGGTGGGGGATACTCGCTCGGAAACCCATACTTACAACATCATGTCAAATAAACACTTCCATTTGAAATATCAGGAAGAGTTGAAGCATTAGCCATTGTTAATGTCTAAACCCATCGAGCACCCCTTTTTGTACCGCTTTGTTCACCATAAGTTGGCAGGGTATGTTCAGACGTGAGTCCCTTGCTCACTTTGCCACTGGATTCATGCAAGCCTGGCTGAAGACGGCTGAAATGCCAGAAACCGGTCCTAGGAAGCTTGTTTCCGGTCCAGGGAAGGCATGGCTTGGCAGTTCGGGCTGGACTGTACCCATGAGGTACAGGGTCAGACTGATTTGCATATGGCCATGTCTGAACTGGGGTGGCAGAGTGGGCTAAAGAACGGTGATGGATTAAACCCAGATCTGTTCACTGGGTGTGAGTGTTTGATTGGTTCAGATGCTCCGTCCATCACCACCCCCTTTTGTACCGCTTTGTTCGCCATAAGTTGGCAGGGTATGCTCAGACGTGAGTCCCTTGCTCACTTTGCCACTGGATTCAAGCAAGCCTGGCTGACAACGGCTGAAATGCCAGAAATCGGTCCTAGGAAGCTTGTTTCCGGTCCAGGGAATGCTTGGCTTGGCAGTTCGGGCTGGACTGTTCCCATGAGGCACAGGGTCAGACTCATTTGCATATGGCCATGTCTGAACTGGGGTGGCAGAGTGGGCTAAAGAACAGTGATGGATTAAGCCCAGATCTGTTGACTGGGTGTGAGTGTTTGATTGGTTCAGATGCTCCGTCCACCACCACCCCCTTTTGTTATCGCCAGCACAAATCAGATGATTACTGACCATCATCTCATTGCCGGAGAATTTGTGGCCGCCTACCCCATCTCTATGTTGAGTAGTGTACATCTGTGGCTGAACAGGCTTACCTGATAGTTGAAGACTTGAATATACCTAAACTCACAGACATCGCAAGGTGGACTTAAAGGAACCACTCACTACTACAGAAATTCTAGAGGCTATCCAAGCGCTCACATATGGGAATACACCTGGCCCAACAGCTTTCCACTTGAAAATATATAAGAAGCATGTATTGTTCTTGGTCCACCACTGCTTGACCTGTAAAATGAAGCCCTGGAGTCAGAGGAGCTCCCACATGACTTATGAGGTTCCACAATTTCAGTCATGCTGTCACCACAGAAACAACTGTCAAATGTGAATTGTATAGACCTATTTTCAAAGTTAACAGAGAGACCAAGATCCTGTTGAAGGTGTTGCTGAAAGTCTGATGAAGATGATTAAGACCCTAATACATCCAGATTAGAATGGCTTAATGCTGGTATGCAGTAAATTCTGTTACCTGAGATGCCTAAATAATGCATTAGCGCTAGCGGTAAATGTGGCAGAGTGGAGGGCCTTAGTGCCTGCTGGCTTCCAAAAGGTGTTCAGCTAGATTAGATGGCTGTTCTTGTTTTGGCTCTTGGAAAGCATGAACTCTGGACCCCTTTTTCACAGATATGTCTCAGTGCTTTGCTCCAAGATGTGGGCCAGAGTCAGAGTGAACATGGAGGTTTCCCGTGTCAGTGCTATTGAACGGGGAACAAGACAAGGTTGCTCCTTGTCGCCTCACCTATTTGCCCTGGTCATTGAGCCGCTGGTCAAGTGGATCAGGCGTGAAGCACAGCTCAGTGGATTCCAATGGCCTAGCGCCTCTGAAGACAGAGTGCCGCTATACGTGGATGACCTTCTGGTTCATATTAGAAACCCATAGTCTACCCTATTCTGACTGTCACATATGCTCCAGACGTATGTAGTAGCATCAGGCCTAACCGTGAACTGGACCAAATCCACTTACATCCCCCCGACCGATTCACAAGATGACATAAGGGCCACCAACCCCTTGTGATGGGTGACCCACCACTTTAAAAACTTGGGAATTCACATACCACTTCGTAGGCAACAGACATGGGATCCAAACATCACACACTTGGTAGCCTGGGCAAGAGAAATATGGAACTATGGAAAAGTTTCCCATTGAACATAGTGGCATGGGGGGGCTTATTCAAAATGATATTCCTTCCACAACACCTATACATGTTTCAGAACTTCCTATACAACATAACACCTATCTTCTTACACACCCTAAAATCAGTCATAGTGAAGTTCCCCCTGGGAGGAAAGCCAGCTGTGCATCTCTTATCATAAGTGGATACTCGCTGCGCTGGGGGCCTAGAGGCTGTGGATAAACGGCTGTACTATTGGGCTAATTAGGTAGTGCAGTTGATGATTGGCTCTTTGCAGATCAGGAAGATCCAACAATAGCTGTAGAGCTTTGACCCCTCAAATAAAATGGTATGCTTGACTTACTTTGCAGCCCATACACTCATATCACTCTTAAACCCACAACTCAGAAATTGTTATTGTGATGGCACATGCCACCAAAGTGGATCAAATGGCATGGTGTGTTAAAGGCTGAAAACAAACTCTTTGGGCCAAAAACTAGCTTGGACATACAGAAGAATTGGAGAGCTTTCACTGCTGGGACACCATCTCTAAATTATGGGATGTTTTTTAGGGCAGCTCCATGTGAACATTTCTCACGGACTCCCACACAATGCCGTTTTACAACTACCTGCAACTGCGCCTCACACTACTAGCATATCTTAACCTTCTAAAGGTCCTTCTGCAATGCTAACCCCTAGAGGCGCAAATTAAGGAGTCCAGAAAGGGAAAAAAATAAATCTCCACTGTATACCGCATCCTGGGGAATAACTAACTGGATCACATGACGGCATTGAAAGGCCAGTGGGAATGCGGCGTGGGCACCCAAAAGGATGAGGATTAGGTGGAGTTGCAAATGGACCCCAGGGTAATGGCAATCTCTATGCGACTGCTACTAATCCAGCATAGGTACATACATAGCACATATGATTGTCCTACACAACTAAGTAAAATGAAAAAAAGTCTGTACTTGCTGTGTTTGAGATGCAAACTGACCCTTGGAACCTTATTCCACACAACTGACGTACAACAATACTGGCACAACATCTACAACTTGCTAACACAGGTGGTGGGCAGAACGGTGGTACACAAACCAAAACTAGTCTTGCTGGGGTTAATGGATGAATAGAGAGGTAGACGTCATCCGAGACTCCTGGTGGCTGTTGGTTTCCTTAATGCTAAACAGTCATAGCATGGTACTGGAGGTCAGAACTAGCACCATTGCTTTCTGGAGACACCTAGGATGGGCTTCTTTATCACAGTAGAACAATTTGTGTATAAATCACATGGGTGTCCGGAGAAACATCGCAAAGTTTGGGATGATTGGATAGATTATTCTGAAAGTTCCCATGTACAGTAATGATGAATCTCATGAATTATATGCTCTGATCATTCATTGAAGTGGGCGATTAATGTTTCTCATTCAACAATGTTTCACTGTATATTGGAAATATGTCACATGTACATAAAACTTAATAAAAAGTGTCATACCAAAGATTATACCACCTTTGTAACATCTTTTGGAGCATTTGTGTATCTACTTTTACCTTTTTGACTAACATAAATTGCTAGTGTTTTCTCAAAATTAAGGGATATACTTTTTGGTGAAGTGGCAGGGGGCCAACCTTCCAAGATTATTTGATGATTTTGCAACAACCATTGATGACCACAATAACATTGTTTGTAAGAGCAAATGCAGATTTCTGCAATCCAAAATTGATTATTTTGTAAACACTGTCTACTCTGAGAGTATTACTCCCAAATTTGGCTTAGCGAAAGACATCAAAGAAGCATCCACACCTAAGGACAAAGATACCTTAAGGTCATTTTTAGGTTTAAGTGTATATTACACTCCATTGTACAGGGATATGCATTCTTAATTGAGCCACACAGGCAGTTACTGTGTAAACAATAGAATTTGAATGGGGCTCTGATCAAGAGAGAGTAGTTAATGAAGTCAAAAATATGATTGTGAAGTTCCCTCTCTTAATCCGCAGAACCATTTCATTACAAAAATGTCATTACCGTTGATACACACTGAATTTATTTCTTGCACTTTGAAAGATTCTGAGGTACATTTTATTACCCTTGAGAGGGAAGTGTTAGCATGTGCATGGGCAGTTGAGAAGCATAAAACTATTTTGTGGGGAAGAAAGGCTACACTGGTAACAGATCACAAACCATTATTGCTTATGATGGATGGTTGCTGTCTTCTCACTTCTAAAGCCCCTTGAGATTAGTTAGACTGATTTAAAAGTTACAGGAGTATAATCTTGAGGTTAAACATATCCCAGGAAGAATGAAAAGGAGGTCCGACTGTTTATCAAGGATGCCATTTTGTTACGGTAATGAATGTTTTATGGACAATGTTCCGGGATATGTTGCGGCTATAGTTGATGCGATTCAATTAGAAGAAGGATTTGTTATGAAAAAAGGAATGGATTCAAGCTTTCAGTAAGGTTATTATTTACAACTTGAAACATGTGACATGGTTTGCAACCAATAAGAAATATAGATAGGTCTTAGTGAAATTTTTATCAAGTAGTGGATGAAAAATTCACCCATGCTCTGGAAGAAAACTCTCAGCATGGCAAGGCCATCTTTATTTTATTTTACTGAAACTACTCTGTGCTTTTGGCATTTATTTCTGTAAAACCAAATTCCCAGTACTGCATTTTTACTACAAGTGCTCCTGTGTGTCTAGAGACCCACGTTCTGCAAAAATTCCACTCCAGTTTGATGTAAGTTTTCCAATACGGTGAATGTGTTGCCGCATGGCTGGCATAGGTTGGGTCGCTGCTAACCCAGTGGTTTGGAGACAGCTCATCAACCTAAAACGAATCTGTGGGAACTTTCTCAGAAGTTCCAGGGAAGAGGAGTTACTGGGCTTAGAAAGTGATACTCTGAGCCCCAAACCTCTGGTGTTTCGGTGCTCAAACTTACTGTTAAGCCCAAAACTTAGCACAAAGTATACATCTTTAGCAGTTGACAGTTTGGTGTCCTAGAGTCAGGATTTTACAAAAGTCAGATCGCACTTTATTCTTGCCCGCGTATATGCCAGCGATGCCGTGGTAATGACACGGACCGCTAAAGAGTTTAAACAACTGGTGAATTCCTTTGTAGCATTTTGGCTCAGTTAGATCTCAGGGCAAACTTATAAAAATATTTGAGCATTTTATTTTTTATTAACAGAGCTATTCTTTTTTCCTTCTCCTGGGGTTCCTTTTAATTGTTGTGGGAAATGGCACCATTTATTATTAATTAGAAGACAACAATATATTACATTGAATGATGCAGTTTTTGACTTTCCTACCAAATTGGGATCAAAGCCAATCCTAGCCGCAGTACGCCTGCTTTTCTCGCTCCCCAGGAGGACGAGCGTGCGGAGCCACTTACGTAGCCTGCACTGGCTCCCGGTACCACACCGAATTTTGTTCAAAATTCTGGTGTTGGCATTTAGAGCAGCACATGGTCAGGGACCGTTGTATTTGCAGAGACGATTCTCATTCTACATCCCTAATCGTGCCCTGCGATCGGCCAACCAATGCCAACTGATTGTTCCTAAATATAGATATGCTCGACTGGGAGGCCAATCTATTTCAGTTAAGGCAGCTTATGCTTGGAATGCCCTCCCCCTTCACCTTAGAGCCTCTCCAACCATCACTGTCTTCAAGAAAGATCTTAAGACCCATCTTTTTAATGCCCCACTATAACAGATGTGCTCCACTCATGAGGCTGAACTACTCACCGCGCCAGGATACCCCGTGGTAATGGAGCGCGCTATAAAAGTTTTTAAAAAATAAGTAAAAAATAAATAAATAAGCTATATCCGAAAGAAAATATATTTTGATTGCAATTTATGGACCAGACATTTGAGGCTATATGAATATGACCAGCCTGCAAATTGAGGATTCTGCAAATGTTTACTAGCCTCGCCTCCTAGCAGCTCGGGTTTCATTTATCATGAAGAACAATGGGCATTTGTACTAGGGAGGCATAATTAAACAGTGCCCGCTGTTGAAAACGTGTCCTTTGTACATGTTCACCCGAGATTTTTTACTTCTTTAACCAAAGATGTTTTTTCTGACCGTAGGACTCTGTGTACTTTACTCCTGCTAACCAGTGGTAAAATACTTGTGCTCCCATTTTAAACATGATAACATTGGCATATTCCTAATTGGCACATTTAATTTACTTAAAAGTCCCTAGTGTTTAGTACTGCATGTATCTAGGGCCTTTAAATTAAATGGTACAAGTAGGGCTGCAACACCAAGGGGTCGATTCCGATCCTGGAAAAAAAAAACGTCTGTACGATTTGTATCCGAAGCCCTCTCCGTACAAATCGTAAACATGCTTTACGACCCGACGAGTACGATCCGGACCGGGGTATGAGGACGCGATTCGTACGGTCCACATCAGGTAAGGCCGATTCGTATGGAAAAGCACACAATCACATACACACCGTACGGTCCGTACACCCCATGATCGCAGGGGTACGGTGCGTACCCCTGCGATCATGGGGTGTACGCACCGTACCCCGCGATCGCAGGGTGTACGCACCGTACACCCAGCGAACATGGGGTACGGTGCGTAAACCCCATGATCGCGGGGTAAGGTGCGTACACCCCATGATCACAGGGGTATGCACTGTACCCTTGCGATCATGGGTTGTACGCACCGTACCCGGGGGGGACGTTCCGTACCTATTTTGAGGCGAACTCTGCTTCTCCGGACGTTTTCGGCTCCCGTAAAAAAAGCGTTGTACGTTGCGTACCCGACACAAACCGTACTTGCTGGATCGGAGAAACCAGCCGCGAACCGTACGGATGTCGCGTACAGCGGGTTCCAAGGTAGATTCGTACGGGGTTTGATTCGTCTGGTCTCTGTATGATTCGTACGGTGTCCAGCTCCTGGTACGAATCGTACTTCATCGTACGTACGGATGACGTTGCAGGGTATGATTTATACGGGGAAAACGCTCCGTACGGCTATTCGGAGCGGTTTTTCCCGAATCGGAATCGACCCCTAATTGTGCCAACCTCTAAAATGAGACTGTACAAAATGTCTTCAAGCCTGCCCTTGCACTCTGGGCACGTAGCTTTAAACTGATATTTCAACCTGGTAAAATAAACCTTTTGCCAGGGCTACACCTTCCTTTCTAATACTTACAAGCCCCCACTAAGGTAGGCCCCAAGTGGCCATGGGGGACGTTGCATGCTATTTAAAAAGTAGGATATGTACATTGTTTGTTTTACATGTCCTGGCAGTGAAAATCCCCCAAAGTCGTTTTGTACTGTAGCAGGGCTGGTTCTCCCATATCAAAACACTGGGATACATTGTAACAACTTATAATGCTTAATTTCAGTTTGGGAGCAGGTAAAAAAAATATTCAAGACCTTATTTTAGAAGTAATTCAAAATCCAACGTAATGGTCAAGTCAGATTTTATATTACTATTTTTAAAATTGCACTTATAGGAAGTTTTTTTCCTGCTTACCCCAAATGTATCTTCTATCAGTGTAACCTGACTGTGAGTGGCTCCCCTATGGCGCAATTAGTATTGCTCCCAAACAGTGGACAAAGGGTTTGAGTCTGGGAAGATGTTTTTCCTCCCTGAGTGGAATGCTCTGAAGACTCTGCCCAGCCCCTTGCATATCTTCAAAAGATTCTTACTGTGTCACTGCCAGATGCCTCCCTTTTATCTAGCTGGTCAGTTTGGCTCCAAACCCAGTGAGAGGGGGAACTGCCCCAGAACTGATTTGGAGTGACCACAAGTGATGGTTTGCCCATTATCGTAGCTACACCGCTGGTTGGACACAAGGATCTCTGGGCTAGGGGAAGGAAGGTTTTGCCATGTTGGATTTAGGTAAAGAGGGGTAACAGTGGGAAAGTATACAGTAAAACACACATGAAGTGCTGCACAAATGGGTAGGGTCATGCCAGGGATTTTTTACCCCAGTGGCTAGGAGTTTCCCTTCAATTCACAGGCTACCACTGGGCATGAAACTTTCATCCCCAGTATTCCCTTGAAACACTCCTGGACCAGTGAGGATCAGAAGAAGGGCTGCCCTGTTCTTTGAAACCTGAAGAAGACTGGACCTGCTTGTTTTGAAACCAGGACTCCTCATGTGACTTCAACAGTCATTTGTCTGCCATACTGTTTTAGCTACAGGGACACAACACGCTTCCAGAGGACGTTTCTTTCAATTGCCCACTGACCAGTACCAATTGGACCTGCCCTGAAGTCTGCTTCTGGCCTCTGTTAAAGTAAGACCTACCTGCCCCTCCTTCCAAGGTGCCTCCCAGGTTCTGGGCCCTTCGCTGGTGTTAGTGTGTATCCCTTCTGTACCTGAAATACAAAAGCTGGGATGTAAAAACTTTTTGCCAACATTCTTCTTGGAGAATCATCAGAGACCAGACCACCATCGAAGCTGCAGCCATCCACATCGAATTGCCTGTCGACCTCAGGTTACCCACTAAAGGAGATCCGAATGTAGGATGCTTGACAAGACCGATGTAAAAATTAAGCTATTTAATGTTGAGGCGTCCATGAGCACAGACTTTGAACTTTGCTGGCTCTGAGCTTTCCTCCTTTGTAGATGACCCACCTGGGACCCCATTCTTCTGCAACCCACCTTTGTTGGTTCCCGTTCCGGATCCAGCTTGCCCCGCCAACAACTGGTTGATGATGTATTTTTCTCCATAGAATTTTCTAAGTCAGAAGGTAACTTTCTACTTGGCTATCTTGGTCTCTGTATCCGACTCGTGCTCTATCGCAGTCAGCCTTAACTATTCACTTTGATCTGATCTAACACAACCAGATAACCAGATAAGGAGCTTTGCGCTTTTGGCACTATTTTCAACTCCAAATTATTAAAATTACTATCTCTGATTCTACTTATTGGATTTTTGTTCTTATGCTTCATTTTATTTATTAAAATATTCTCTATTTTTCTAAATTGGTGTGGGATTTTTCTTGTGTTGTGTTTTCACTTTATTATTGTTTGAGTACTGCATAAATACTTTACACATTGCCTCTATGGTAAGCCTTACTGCTAATTTGGCAAGCTACAAACATTTACACACAGATTATTTAGTGACTAGCCCCACCCTCTTCAACGTCTACATGAGACCTCTTGCAGCCATCGCACGCCAACACAACCTCAACATCATCTCCTACGCCGACGACACCCAGCTGATCCTCTCCCTCACCAGGGACCCCGACACCGCCAGAACCTGCCTACACGAAGGGATGAAAGACGTCGCCGAGTGGATGAAGAACAGCCGCCTGCAACTGAACTCAGACAAGACGGAAGTCCTCATCCTGGGACCTTCGCCCTCCGCCTGGGACGACTCCTGGTGGCCCCCCGCCCTGGGCACCGCACCCAAGCCAACCGACCACGCACGCAACCTGGGCTTCATCCTGGACTCTTCCCTCTCGATGACCAGACAAGTCAACGCCGTCTCCTCATTGTGCTTCAACACCCTGCGTATGCTCCGAAAGATCTTCCGTTGGATCCCGACCGAAACCAGGAAGACGGTCACCCAGGCCCTCGTCACCAGTCGACTGGACTACGGAAACACCCTCTACGCCGGAACCACAGCCAAGCTACAGAAAAGACTCCAACGCATCCAGAACGCCTCCGCCCGACTCATCCTGGACATCCCCCGTCGCAGCCACATCTCCGGACACCTGAAAGACCTGCATTGGCTCCCCGTTCTGCCTCCTCACCCACGCACACAAATCTCTCCAGGACCTGGGCCCCAAGTACCTCAATGACCGCCTGACCTTCTACACGCCCACCCGCCAACTACGGTCCACCAGCCTCGCCCTCGCCGCCGTACCACGCATCCGAAGAGCCACCGCCGGAGGAAGATCCTTCTCCTACCTGGCTGCCAAGACATGGAACTCCCTCCCCATCCACCTTCGGCTGACCCAGGACCCCCTCGCCTTCAGGAGACAACTCAAGACCTGGCTGTTCGAGCAGTAGCACCCCCCTCCCACCAAGCGCCTTGAGACCCTCCCGGGTGAGTAGTGCGCTATACAAGTGATATGATTGATTGATTGATTGATTGATTGTGGTTCTCCCTGACAAGGATTATGATTATTATTTGAGGTGGGTTCACACCCCCCTCAACTCATAGCCCAATTTCTTACACCTAAATTGGTAACACACTTCAGTACAGCAGTGATCCCTGATTTCTTTTTAGTTATTTATTTATATTTCTAAAGCTCTCGATTATCCAGAAGGCGTCTTGGTTCTTGCTGAGATACAGAAAGAAGATGCCCCAAAAGAAAGAAATTATTTCACAGGGAAGAGGCAAGTTTTCAAGGTCTTCCTAAAGGCCAAAAGATTTGTTATAATTTTATTATAAAATGGAAGAGCATTCCAGGTTTTACAGCTCCCATCACAAAACCTCTGCTTCTCCAGGACATTTAATGAAACCTAGGCAGGGGCAGCAGTTTGGCAGAGCAATGCAAATATGTGCATCACGGAGACAGACAGCATAGTCACTGAGTGTCCAAAGATGTGACATTTCTGACAGCTTTTATAGGCCCAAACCACAAGAGGATGCAGCATCATAACATACGTAGCACAAATTAAGCATGGGCCACTTGACCAATTAGCAAAGGCCTAGCTGGTGGTATACCATTTATGGTCCGAAATATACTGTTGATGACCACGTGTCCCAAGTAGGCAGCTTCTGGGACTTTCCACTGTAATGCAATTTGCCTCAGTACCTTTCCAGTTAACAATTTCGAAATGTGATATGCTGTAATGTTTGTGTCAAAGCATGCATCTTCCTCTGCTCCTGTATCTTTCTTGAGCAGGCCTTGCGGTACAATAGCAGTTTACTGAGACAAAATGGAAAAGTACAAGCATCTTTTGCAGTGAGTTTTTATGTCAACTTAACAGGGCCTAAAGCTTCAAGCATTTGGCATCATATAAGAAAGATAGCTTCAACATTGCCCCGTCTGATACCAAATCATTCCTTTGTATCCCTTCTGTGCATCATCTCATCTCCTTTCTCACTTGGGTCATAGTCATGATTGTGACTTCTGTGTCTTTTGTGTCATGTCATACACTGTACACAGCTGAAAGTGAAAGCTGCGCAGCATGCTGGACAAACCTGTATCATTATGCACAAGGTGATCAAAGCTGTTATAATTATAATGATCACCTCGAATATCCATGATCCCCAACTTCCTACCCATAGCTTTAATTTCTCCCATATGCTTCCTGTGTGTATATTGTGTGCTTCGTCTTTAACATTGTTTATATTATGTATTGCATTATTTATATTGCGGCTGTTGTCAGGTATCCACAAACAGCACACCTGGTGGCTGGCGTGGCATACTCCACCCTCCTTGGTAAGGATGATGTCTAACGCAACCCTGTTCTGCATCAGTACAACACTCATAGCAGTGACTTCTTCATGGATATTTCCATGGGCTGCTGTTGTTGAATCTGCAAGATCCTCGATCATCCTTACTAACTGGTGTATCTGTATGGAGGTATATACTACTCATACACCAGGCACTATGGCCCCTAGCCCTGTCATCAGGTCATCTTGCCATTCTGGTGTTCTCCGAACCCTTCCTGTCCGGTGCTCTTGGTGCTGAATCTGTACTAGGTCAGTGAAGTGTGTAATTCGAGGCACGATGGAAGCAAGGTAGCAACTACTATACCATCCTGGGGCAAATAAAAGTATACCCACTGGCCACAGACAAAGGACAGTCCCTTTTAACCCACTAGTCCAGGTGAGGATTACTGATTACTCTTCCTAATCCGTGATAGCTTTGTTGTGTGTGTGCAGTTACGCTCGCCGACGCAAATGTATGGGATTACTGAATATTCTCCTTCTGAAAGTCCTAACGCTTTATATTTCCTCTCCTCACATTCCCTTAATCCTTGCTCACCTTTTGCTAATTCTGCAATGCTACACTTGAAGCTACATTTCTTCCATTCTTCCTTACCTTTGATTAGTTGTGATATTGTGCATGGTTATTTAAGGAGGTGCACCTGTTTGATATTGGAGACGAATTTAATCAGTTTCCTGCCAGAGGGTGTCTGCGCCCTGGTCTCTTCTGTGATAGCAGAAGAAGTTTTGTATGGAGACAGAAGGCGAAAGTGCAGTGGTTTGTGACCTCGGAGCTCCCGCACTAGTATTGGGCTTGGCAACTATACCGGTACTAGACCAAAGAAAGGTACATCAAACGAGAGTCACCCGCTATACACTAAGAAATCGGGCTGCTAATCTAACATCTGCTCCACAGAACTCACCAAACAAAACCCCATCCATTTCTCCACCTATAATTCAGGCTAAGCCTACTTCACATAGGGGGAAAGGGAAGGGGGGACATTCCAGAGCAGATACTTCTCCTGGAAGAGGGAAAGGCTGGAGGAAAGCTAAAGCTGGCACCTCTGCTTCAGCGAGAGTAACACCGTCGCTGAAATCCTACTACAAGGTCCTCTCCTCTTCTAGTTCTGAAAAGTCAAAAACAATGGCTGCAATCAGTACCGCACCTACTCAAACCGAAACTGATGTAAACAACGTCATGCCTACTATGAGTAAAACACAGGCACCAGCTGCATTGAACACTGAGGGTGAGCCATCTAAATCTGACCGCAAGACGCACATGTCATCATCACCATTAGTGGACACTGTTCAACCCGCAATTGAACTTTCCAATAGCTTTTCCGCCCTAGATATCCATGATGTTCATGATGATCAAGGGGAGCAGGATATAGCTGTGAGAGATCCGGGAGATCCGGGAGATTCCAAGAATGATTTATCTAACCAAGAGGAGGTCGGCAGTACTCATAACCCAGAGAGCATAGGCCTAAATAATAGTGATTCATCTGCTAGTCAAACCCCTTTGACAGATTCTACCCCGGGGTCTTTGGCAGCTACTCTATTGGGCCTGAAGGAGGACATAGGGAAGCGTTTCTCCATATCAGAGTCGAATCAGATGGCCATTCAGGCCTCGTGTGAGGCCGTGGCCAAAAAGGTGGAGGAGGTTTCCTTAAGGACTGACGCCCTGGAAGCAGATCAAAGATGCAATTGCTGCTTCCTCAGATGCCATGGATAAATTGGCTCAACAAAATCGAGAAATGCAGGATGACCTTGAAAGACTTGAAAATCATTCAAGGAAGAACAATCTAAAATTCTTGAATGTGCCCGAGGATCTCGAGGGAAAAGATATAAAGGCGTTTATCGTCGCTGTTCTCAAAACTACTATCTTAAAGGACTCAACCGATGTTGATCAGGATTTATTGACGGACATCCAGAGAGTACATCGGGATCCGTACAGAAGGAACCCTGCGAAGGAGCGTCCCAGGAAGATCCTTGTCAACTTCTTGACATATTCCATCAAAGAGAGGATCCTTTCCCTGGCCCTTAAAGCTGGCTCAATAAGATCAACATCCTTTTCTACCCCCTTCTCTTTCACAATACGATCTGATGTTTCTCACATTACCGCGTCCAAACAATGGGAGATGGGGAAGAGACTTACGATATTCAACTCATTAGGGGCGCGTGCCCAGCTTAGATTCCCCGCCTCACTCCGCGTAATGTGGAATAATCAAATGCACAACATTCGTCATGTAGAAGAAGCAGACAGTCTGATTGAAAAAATCAGGGGGGGTGGGAAAGAGGGGAATGGTGAGGCAATGCAGCTAGTAGTTAGGCGGTAGGGATAGTACGAATACTATATTCATATTTTCTTTTTTTTTCTTTTTTTTTTTTTGCTTTTCTTCTGTATCCTTTTTTTCTCATTTCCAATGTATTTACTGTTGATACATCAAATTAAGCCAAGTTACCCTAGAAAAAATAAGCACCTTTTCTTTTACTAATCCATATAGATCAGGGGGAGGGAGAGGGTCCCGTAAAGGAGCTTAAGGCTCATGAAGGAAGGGAGGGTTCCCCAGGGAGGGAGGGGGGAGGAGAGGGTGGGTGATGGTAGGAATAACATAAAAACAAAAAGTCCTTATTTCACAATAGTTAGTAGGTGTCTCTATTTAAAAAAGTGGGCGCACCACGCTCCAGGGGGAGAGAGACTAGTTGATGGCGGATAATAACATATCCTGCATTTCCTGGAATGTCAATGGGCTTCGATGTCCACGGAGGCGTATGTTAATTTTAAAATATCTAGAGCAGTCTCCAACTAAAATAATTCTCCTCCAGGAGACTCATCTAAGTATCACTGAGGCAAGGGAATTTTTTGGAAAAATCAGATGGATAGCCTCATGCTCCGGGCAGTCTGTGACTAATAAAGGAGTAGCCTTCTTGATTAAAGTGGGCAGTGGTGGCACTTTAAAATCTAGTTCAACAGACCAGTCAGGGCAGTGGGTCCTAGCAGGGACCGAGTTTAGTGGAAAGGAATTAACCATTATATCATATTATGGACCAAACATAGATGATCCTTCTAGCATATTAAACATACAGTCCATTTTGGTTCAGGTTAATACCCCCATAGTTATAGGAGGGGATTTTAATGTCCTCCTCGACCCCCAGCAGGACCGGTCCAACCATAGCCTCCATATAGCAGCTCTGAGATCTCGACGAGCCATGAAAAACATGATGCACAAGCTTGGTCTAATCGATGCCTGGAGAGCTAAGAAGGGAAACGAGCCGGGCTTTACATATTTTAGTAAAAAGCATGGGCATGCCTCTGGACTTGATTATGTTCTTATGGATAGATTATGTCTAGACAAATTGGTAGAGGTAGAAATATTGCCTAGTATATTATCAGACCATGCCCCTGTGATGTTTATTCTTTCAAAAGGGGTGTTTATCAGAGCGACCACTTCCAGGTGGACTTTACAGCGTACAGCTCTGAAGGATCCAGATTTGGTTACTATGGTTACCGTATCCACTACCAACTATTTCTCTGATAATTGGGGATCAGCGCCTACTGAAATAGTATGGGACACAAATAAGGCCTATATATATTCGAGGTCAGTTCCATAACCTGATCTGTTCTAATAACAGGAAACAGAAATTGAAGTTTAAAATATTAGAAGACAAAATCTCCAATCTAGAGAGTTTAAGGCAGAAATCACATGCAGATCACTTACCACAGATCTTGGTAGATCTAGAATGCTTTCGATCTGAATATCGAGCATTGTTGGACCAGAAAGTCAAGGCACAGTGGGCTACCTACTCTATGGAAAACTATGAGTATGGAGAAAAAGCAGGGGCGACCCTGGCCAGCAAGATAAGGGCAGACCGGGTGAGAAATAACATCAACAAATTAATTATCGACGACCAGGGCACCGTCTCTTCCAAACAAGAGGACATGGAGGAACGCCTTCTTACCATGTTCTCTGAATTATACAAGGAAGAGCAGTCTCCAAGTGCTATACATACACTTCGGTGGTTAGAAAATAAGGACCTACCTAAATTGACAGATGAAGGGCGTGAGCTTTTGAATAGACCATTTACGATTGAAGAAGTTAGTCTTCATATAAAAAAGATTAAAAATAACAAAGCAGCCGGTCCTGACGCCCTCCCTGGCGATGTATATAAAGTTCTCCAGCATGTTTTACTCCCAAGACTCTGTCAACTTTTTAATTACGTGTATAGCGTGGAGGGTAGGGCACCACCTTCTTGGAAGGAGTCCACAATTGTCCTTATACCTAAACCAGGGAAGGACCCTCTTAAGGCAGACTCTTTTCGGCCAATCTCCCTGTTAAATGCGGATTACAAGATCTTTACTAGCATTTTGGCAGGGAGATTGGCCGAATTGGCTCCCCTACTCATTAATTCCGACCAAAAGGGGGTTATGCCTGGTAGGCACATCCATGAGTTGACTTCCCAGCTGATTGGCAGCATAGATCTGGCTGTGTCACGGTCGGAGTCCCTGGCTGTGGCTGCATATGATGCCGCGAAGGCCTTTGACCGTGTCAACTGGGGCTACCTATGGGATGTCTTGAAAGTCATGGGGTTCTGGACAACCTTTCCCCATGTATTGAGAGGCTGCTATCAAGGTGCCTCTGCTAATATTTTGTTGAACGGTCTGTTGACATCTCGTTTTAACATCAGTAGGGGAACAAGGCAGGGGTGTCCTATTTCGCCCCTCCTGTTCAACCTCTATATTGAGCCCCTGGCGCAAGCGTTGAGGTTGGATGAGCGGATAACTCCGTTCAAAATGGATGAGTACAGCTGTAAGCTCGTGCTGTACGCGGACGATCTGATGATCTATACAAACAATCCTGCAGAGGCATTTCCCAGAGTTGAGGAGATTATGTCTTATTTTGGCCAACACTCAGGTTACCTCATTAATACCTTAAAAACTGAAATAATGTGTTGTGGGACTAACAACTGGCATGGAGTTCAAAGTGGTTAGTTTAGATATATGGGCATACTAATAACTCCTGACATAACCAATATACCCCAGATAAACATAAAGAGGGTGGCCAAGGACATTGATCAGCTATTTTTGAGATGGCAGAACCTCCCTTTAACGATATATGGCCGAGTCAATCTGATTAAAATGGTGATATTGCCCAAGTTAACATACCTTTTTAATATGATTCCCTTGGCTTTCCCTGAAAAAATGCTCGGTAGAATTCAGGGAAAAATTGGAAGTTTCATCTGGGCTAATAGGAACTCCAGGCTATCATGGAAGAAATTGAAAAGAAGGCTGTTAAAGGGAGGTCTAGCTCTTCCAGACGTCCTGGGGTATGCCCTAGCTTTCCAACTAAAGAATATCCTTAGTCTCCTCTCTAACTCTGATGAATCCAACTGGGTAAAGCTCTTGGGGATTATGGCTCACCAGGAAGGGGGAGGGCCCGGTTTTTTGTATAAGTTTGGGGCGCCAAAGTTCTATAAAAAGGTATGTCTAAAGGTTTTGAAAATGGCTTTTTTAGTTTGGACCAGAGTGAAGGCAAGATGGGGCATAAAATACTACTCCGACCTAGCTCCAATTTGGGATTCCCTGGCCCTACCAATATGCCTTAAAGATAGTCTCTCTATTCCCATTAAAAGGGCAAGTATAACAGTGTGGTCTGACCTGGTAACATCGGAAGGGGTCCTTCCTTGGGAGGTGTTGAGGCTGAAGATTGGAGATTCTTTCTCCAGATTCAAATATATACAACTTTGTTCTTGGTTTTCTGTAGAGAAGCTTAACATCTGTGGCAACTGGGACATTGAATCCGCCCTTTTAACACCTGGGTATAAGAAAAAAGAAGTGGGTTTTTGTTATAGAAGCATGCTTGAGGTCGAGGAAGGGCATATACCATCAATGCATACTGTTTGGAATTCATCTCCCTTAGAGGCTGCTTCAAGCACACTATACGAAACATCTTTCCACTATCTTTACAGATTTGTTAGGTCTGCTTCTCTTAAGAAAAAACATTTCTTCGTCTTAAACAGGTTATATTACACCCCCAAAAAGATAGCTAAGTTTGCCTCTTCACCATGCTGTTGCCCTAGATGTGGTCTACTAGAGGCCGACGATATCCATATATTTTATGAATGTCCCAGATTAGATCTTTTCTGGGCCAATGTAGAGAGAGCTTTGGAGGGCATTTATAAGGTTAAAATTAAGTTGAACACAGTTAGATTTTTTTTTGGGTTAGACACGGACTTTGCAGGTTTAGGGAAACACAGGTGGCTTTATTTTTTAACCTTGTTCTTGTTGCCCGCAGAGAGATTTGTAAGACCTGGAAAGACCCGAGCCCCCCGTATGAGAATTGGCTTAGAGCTGTATTGAAAATGGCACGCCTTGAAGCTGGCATTACACAAAATGTAAATAGTATGGTGTGGGATCCCTTGTTAGAGTGGGGAAAAGAAATGAGGTTGGTCTAAAGCCTCGGGGGCCTATGATTACACCATGCCCTGGACAAATGGGCAGGCCGGGCCGGCCTTAGGCATAAGCAATAACTTCAGCCCGAGGCGCCCAGGACACAACTAGGGCTGTTAGTGTTTATTTGTGTTTGCCAATGGTGAAATGAGGACTCAAAAAAAAAAAAAAAAAGAAAAAGGGGGGCGCACCTATACGGCTATTATGAGTAACCCTGGGCAAAGCACTACGCTACGCTCACGTAGTTTGCGAAGTTTGCGCAACTTCGCACTACACGAACTGCACGTAGCACAGTGCTAACATGCGTAGGGTAGTGCAGTGGTCATTTTTTGCTTGCTCGCGGCCCTCAACATCAAGTTGACGACCGCGACAAGCAAAATGACATCCTCGCGAGACTTTTTCCTTGTTCGCGATCGCGAGCATGGAAAATAAACCTCCCGCCGAGATTCTCAACGCGGGGAGGTCAGGTTTCTCATTGCGAGTGGTCTCGCATGCTCACGACCGCTCGCGATGAGAAACTACCAGTCCGCGTTGAGAAAGCTGCAGCTCGAGTAAAAATCTACGCGATGCGTAGTAGCATGTTCGCACTGTGTAAGATGCCGTTTTCAATGATTGCACAGCGCCGGATGCTTGTCCGCACTGTGCAATCATTGAAAACGACATCTTGCACAGTGCGAACATGCTACTACGCAGTTCGCGTAGTGCTACGCGTAGCTCGCGTAGTGCGAAGTGCACTTTGCGTAGCTCCGCACAGCACTACTTTGCGAACTACGCCCACTCCTAATTATGAGGCACAGCCTTGAGCGGTTTTGCGCATCATTATTTATACTCCTTGCAACGATTGGCTATTGGGATTGCGTGCTTCCATCTCTTGGGTTAAGGCTCACCCAGAACAGGGTGACTGACCTACAACAGTTCATTACACTGTGGTTTATCCTGCGCCTTCCCAAGCCACAGAACAAGGCCAACCCTTACTTTTGCAGCCGCACTCCAAACACAGACCTCCAGACACAGACCTAACAATCTGAGTGAGTCAGAGGTCATGCCCTTCAGCTCTCCATTGCTCCTACTGTGACCCCAGCACTACAGCAACTATGTGTGCATGCCTCAGAGGACAGACTGGCTTTGTATCCTATTGGCAGGGCTTTTAACAGGACGAAAACATGTGAGAGGTCTCTAGAAGAGGGGCGTTCTATGTAATTAAGCATATGGCCTAAACATATAGAGTACATTTATGTGATTCCTATGGTGTGCCACTCGACTATTATTTTAGTGCCTCTTTGAGCTTTCTGTTATTGCAGCTAGATGTGTGAAACAAAAGCTGACATACACCTAAACCTTGATTATTTGTTAATGATTGTTAGCTGTTCAAGATAAATGAGTAACAACAATGATTTAATATTGAAAATGTTTCAATTCTGAAATTGTGGGAGTGTGTATAAGACATTACTGAAGCCTGTGGAAGGTGTATTGTTATTCAGAGTGTCCCAATCACTCCTTTTAATCTACTGAAGCCTATGGAAGGTGTATTGATATTCAGAGTGTCTCAATCACTCCTACTATCTTCACTCAATGTTAGACATTTACACCCTTTTCTCTCCAATTCTCATCCATCGTTATATTCACGCCTCCTTTCTTTTCTCTTTTGCACCCTCTTTTCACTATTTCCTGAATGGACTTACTCTTATCTCTTCATTTCAACACCCTCAAACACCTGTAAGCCCTACATGCACTTTTACTTTACAATTTTTTGACAGCTATGTACCTCCTTCACACACCTTTGCACAGATTCACAAATACACTTGGAATACATGATCATTTCTCTGCGCCCTGCACACAGGACAAGGATAGTATGACAATGTGTTCTGGGCACTTTTTTTGATTCACTGACAGGCAATGCGAGAAACCTTCAGCCTCAATTCCAGAGCGCTCAATCGTGGCAAATATATACACCGGGAGGCAAGATTGTTCATAGTATGCACTGTGCTAGAGTAATATGCTACAACATAACAAACTACTGAAACACAACTTCCTGGATATATATAACACTCTTAGGGAATGCAGTGTTATGTCACTCTCAGTTGACTGTTACTGGCTGAGCTTCAAGCAGTCTCGCAGCCTCACTGACCTGCACCCTTGGATGAGCTGCACCTGAATCTGTTTTGGGTTGGTCATTGTCGGTACAGGTGCTGGCAAGCTCCCTTAGGCAGGCGTAAAAGGTGTCAATGGACTCCTTCACGTTGGCACCTTTAATGTAGTTTAAAGCGCTCAAAGTCTGGGTTGAGCTGGGGGTCGAAGTGGGCATTCAGGCCTCTGACCTCAGCATCGTAGTCGTCATCTGAGCCTGTTCCCAGGAGGTGTTCAAACAACTTGTAGATTTCTACCCCTTCATTGTGTAGTAGTAGCAACCTCTTAACCACTCTGTTAGTCTCTAGCTGCACGGAAGTAGTTGTAAAGGTGGCCCTCCTGGTAATTGTATTATGTCCAACTTGTTAAAACACGGACTAAATAGCTGACAAAGGCTACCTGAAAGTTTTATATATTTACTGTTCACACACCAATCAGTGTTTTTTGTCTGAGAAGTTAAGGGCATGAATCTAGGGCCCTAAAGGAGCCTATTTCAAAGTACATTTTCAAATGCTTCCATGTCTGAGACCTAAAGGACCCAGTACACTTACAGCATTACCTATTGAACATTTTCTCCAGGGGCCAAAGCCATTGGGGGTTGCTTTTTGAAGGCCCAGGATCACTGCTGGCAGGGCTGGCTTTTGGCATAAGCTGGCTGGTCCCAGGCCCAGGTGCCAGTCTTCAGAGGAGCGCACTGGGCTGTCTGCATTAAGGTTATACAAAGAGCAGTGCCCTATTTTTTTATTTTACCTGCCACAGATGTTGTTTTTAACACCCAATTAACCCTCTTCTTTCCTCTTCCATCTCTCTCTTACCCCCACTTCCACACACCAACAATCCTATCCACTCCACCAGCAACTTGGCACCAGCATGACAGATCTAAACAGTTAGGGGAGGTGCCAAGATGTTTGTGTTCAAAGGTCAGTTACTGCTTTGATGTATTCACCCAATGATTGGGTTGTGAACTTGTGAACACTCAATGACCTCCACACAGCCACTTTTATTCATCACCAGCAGCAAGGCCAGCACATTTTTCTTAGCTCTGGATGCTATCTGAGTAAGGGCCGGCTCTGGCTGCTGGCATCTCTGTAACTTTCTCCAGCTCTCCAGGGATAACTGTTGAAGGCATAGCTGGGAAATTTAGAAAGAGAGAGAGTGGGATTGGTGAAGGAGAAGACAGAGAAAGAAAAGTAGAGAAACAGATAATGGGTGGAAAGAGAGAAGAAGTAAGGTAACTGGGCTGATTTGAAAGTTTCCACAACGTCTGCTTTTGGTTCCCAGTCAAGCTCTGCATATCCTGGCTATTGCATGGTGTGAGAAAGGATTACCTCGTGCAGACAGTTGAAACCAACTCTCGCCACAAGAGGCCTTTGCTATGTGCAGTGGAAGTTGGTGCATGGCCTAGCATCAGCCAGGCCTTGTACCAACAATCCCTGGACAGTCAACCCCCACTGCGCATAGGATTTGTTCACTGGACCTGACTTATGGCCAGTCCCATGCCCAAACTGCCACATGAGGCCAACCCCCACTGGTGGCAATTTGGTCTGTACCCAGGCCCTGCACACAATGCCATGCTGTTGTCCAACCCCTGCTGTGCACAGCTTTTGCCCATGCACTGTAAAGGTTGGTTTAGGCTGCAGCCAGGTCCTGCACCAAGCCTACAGCAGGCACAGACAGCACAGGGCTGGTCTGTATTAAAGCCCTGCACCTTACCTCCCGCATTCCAAACAAATCCAGACATTTGTTGTAGTGTTTGCCTTTGCTTGTACTTTTTTTACACTGCCTGAAGCTTACAAGTCAGAAATAACTCATGAGTCACGCACAAAATGGTGGTCATCTCCAGCACCTCAAAATTGGTCCCGGAGTGCCGGCTCTGACTCGCTAGTCATGAGTTGGCTCTTTTTTTCCCCCTGACACTGATCTGGTGTCAGTCGCCTCCCCCTGGGCAATAGAAATTGTATTTTCGACGACACAAAACTCACAAATTGGAGGCTTCTCACAAGTTTCAAGATAGTGGGGGAAAAATTACAGCCCTTCTTAGGCCAATCAAATTTTGCAAAACATTCAAAATGTGATTGACATGATTCATGAGTGAAGACTCACAGTTAAAATGGCAGCGATGTGCAAAGGTGTTAACCTTTTGAAGCTCGCTTGGCAAATCAAACACTAATATGACAAAAAATACTGAACACATGTGACCCCCTCCCAGAGGCTCATAGAGGCTCCCCAAACCCCATCCCCCAAAGCCAATATTCCTAAATTAGGGTAGGAGGAGGACATATTGTAATGTATAAATCACGCAACATCCATATTTTCATTTGAACATTCTCAGGTCTCTCAGCTCATGGCTTTGGAACTCTGTGCACTTTAACCCTGCTAATAGTATTAAAGAGCCTGTGCTCCCCTTTTAAATATGGTCGAATTGACATATTCCTAATTGGTGTTGTAATTTACCTATAAATCCATAGTATCTGGTACAAAACATACCCAGGGTCTGTAAGTTAAATGCAACTATTGTGCAATCCACTACTGTAACAGAGTAAAATATGCTTCAGGTCTTCCAGTGTAGCTTAACTACAGCAGTTCAAAAATTGCAATATGACCTGTCATAATAAACCCTTTTCACAGTGCAGAACCTCCCTTTTAAATATTAATAAGTCACTCCTTTGTAGGCATTGTGTCGTACAAAGCAGGGTATGTGGTTTTTAAAAGTAGGAAATATAGAAATGCAATGGCAACATGTCTTTAGAGTGACTAGCACTCAAAAACATTTTGGACTGTGGTAGGCCTAGATTTTCTATGTAAAAAACTGAGTACAGATTCAAATCTTAATCCTGTATCTCAGGAATGGGATTAGCTTGAAAAATAATGAAACAAATATTTGAATAGTTATTAAAAATCTAATTCAATGATCAAGTTTGATTTTTAAAAAATATTATGGAAATGTAACTTTTAGAAAGTTAGCTTTTCCCTGTCTGAAACTGTTGGAGGCTAATTTGCTTTTGCTATCAAGCGTTCCCCTGCTATTGGTTAGCATTTGAATAGGTCTGATAAAAGATGTGAAATGCCTCCCTAGAACAAATAAATGGCTGACCTGAATGTACAGAGACGACTCTTCTGAACCTACCAAAATATGCAGGGTGGGGCCTGTGAACATCCTTTTTGACATTTTAGTGTCAGATCCTGATTCAGTGTCAAAGCCTGCTTTACAGGTTTCTGGGTTTACTTATAACACTGTGGGACACACTTGAAAGACAGAAGACAGGGTGCCAAAGTAATTCTTGTGCATCCATAGTCTGGTTGCTGGAGGCTCTGCTTTGTCCCACGAGACCTCTGTCTCTGGGTTTTACATATAACACTGGGGCACACTTGAAGGGAAGGGAAACAGGATGCTAAAACAATACTTGTGTATCTAATGTTGGGTTGATGGAAAACCTACTTTTAATCTACCAGACGTCTGTCTCTAGGTTAGTGGTGGGTACAATGAATGCTACTAACTGGATTTTAGTGTTAGATATGGGAGTACTGCAGGAATACCATATTACTCTCCCCCACATCCCAAACTTCAGATCCTATCTTGAGCATGACGAAGACTTTCTCTATCTTGCAAATGCCCAAACTGGGTCAGATTGGCTCCTTGAACACCCCATTAGCTAGGAGTTATTCCCACCCACTAGTTTGTTCCAGGCATAAAATGTTGCATCTCCAAGCACCCACTTCAGAGCACTCATGTACTTGAGGAAGAACAGAAGAGGACTGAACCTGCTATTTGTGACCTGCGAGGAGCCCTGAAGGGCTGCACCTGCTCCCTCCTGTACCTTGGACAAAGAAGTGGACTCCAAAGTTCATAAGGCTGTCCTCAGCGACAGGGATAGAACAAGCTACAAGAAGGATTCCCTGCAACTGCCCAGCTGATCAGTAGCAACTGGGCATGGAATGGCCCTTCTGACACTCTGCGAGTCTCTAAGTGCCTACCCTGAGGCCCTGGAACGCTTTAGAAGTGTACGTGTGTGGTAGATTATGACTAAGGACTAAGGACCTGAATTATAGCTTTTTATAGGTCCCGGACTACTGCTACATTTGACTATCATTGACACTTTGTGCATCTTGGTGCTATTCATACTTAACACCTTAAAACAAATCACATCTCCTGCTTCCCTTGTTGGATTTATGTCATTTGTATGTATTTTTCGTTATTACACGTTGCTCTGTTTATTGTTCTACATTTTAACATTATTACAGTTTTGGTACTGCAGAAATACTTTATACATTGCCCTAAGCTTTGCCTATTTGATCTGTGCCAAGGCTATCATTTGGTTGAGCTCAGGCTAATTTAGTGACGTTCAGGATTCACCCTGACAATATTTGTGATTATTCCTTGAGGTGGCTAATCTATCACCCCAAATAATAATCCAATTTCTTACAGGGGACTCATGTGATAGTTCACTGGTGTACCTCCATATATTGTAAGTTTTGTATCTATGTAATCAGGAATGTATCTTGGTCTTTAGCTAAGTACATAGATACTCTTTCTACCTTGATAGTTTCCGCCAACACCATGTATGTTAGGTCAGGCTGAAAGGCTGTTTCAACAATCTATCTATGTTTAACCTATCCAAATGGTAAGTTTCCATTCCCTGGTTGTGACCTCCTTCTACATGTTGGCTTAGGACTGGTGGCGAAAGGTCTGCAGAGATTGGGAATCCCACTATGCCCTTGAACGAGTCTAAGACCTCCTTCCTATATAAGTGGCAATAATGCGGCACAACCACCATATGTGGAGAGGATTACTTATCTCCCAACATCCCCTGCAGCACCTGTGGGACATTCTTGGACACATCCTAAGAAGCTTATCAGGAGCCAAATGGAACCCATTAATACCTTCAGTGCATATTAGTGATGCAGCACTGATAGACTGTACTTGCATTTCTTCTTCCTGGGCGTTTTTTAAAAGTTCTTGATCAAGTGGTTTTTATTTAAAATTATACCTAAAATGTCATTGATTATATCAGATTTATTAACATGTTGCTACAGTGGCTCTGTGAATAACTTGAATTTTACATTTTGTACTTGAAGGCCTGGCCACTTGAAATCTAATCTTATTATCCATACGTACTTCAATGAATTTGTGTACTGATCTTATTAGATAAAATAATAAAATGCAATTAATTGTTAAGTGACTAAAGGTATCTGTTTGAGTGAGACGCATGTTGGCCTGTGGAGTGAGACATATTGGCCTACATGAAAAGAAACCATTTCTATGCCTGATAGGTCCAACGAGACCTTAGGGCTGGCGTCGAGTCGGATACAGGTAGATATATTGGATATGAGCCATTTTTAGACATGATGGGCCTTTGAAAGCCCATAGGACAGCAAAAGCTTCTTTTCCATCTTTCAATAACAAACTGGGGGATGCTTGTTTCCAGTCCAGGGAGGACCTGGCTTGGCCGTTCGGGCTGGACTGTTCCCATGGGGCACAGGGTCAAGACTGATTTGCATATGGCTGGGTTCAAACTGGAATGGCATGGTGAGCAAAAAAAACGATGGATTTAGGCCCAGATCTCTGTACTGGGGTGAATGTATGACATTGTTCTGCATTCTGTCCATCACCTGTTGTTTTTGCATTAAAGCTATACTTTGCTTTGGTTCGGGAGATTTCCTTAAATTGGTTTGTGTACATGGGCCTGTCAAATGGTGCAGAGAAATTCAGACCGTGTAAGTTGTGGGAGCCAATTTTTTGGCCCGGTTCAATGATTACTAATTAGACATCAAAAGTCTGCTAGGGCATCAAGTTAATTGATTCTGTTAAATATTTACCCATTTGGCAGAGGTCATGCTGACCTATTAGTTACATTAGGGTGATTCGCAGGCTCAAGTGTGATAGAGATGCAACAGCTCCTTTCTCCGGGGAGATATACTAAATTGGGCCTGTTTACAGACAGAAACAAAGTTGCTACTACTCGTACCAGAAACAATTGGGCTGTAAATTACTCACTGGGATTCCATGGCATGGTTTGTATCTTTTGTCAAATAATGTTGCAAATGAAGTAATACTGTGTCTGGCCACATAACTTAAACATTAACGAAGCCAAAAGACGTGGACTTGGTAAACTTGCAATATTTTTCTTTTTTTTAAATTAAAAAAAAACATGCAACAGACACTAAAAGTGTACATAAAATAGAAAGTAATATGCTGCCGTCTAATGGTCGCATGCATGTCATTAAACATTAAAAAAGTAAGTTAAAAAAATGACTCATTGCAAAAATAAGTAAATAAAAAACTATGAAGTGACACTTGGTGGTAGGAATGAAAGTACAAAGTGGGTTGGCATCCTGGCACTGACGTGGAATACTTTCTAGGTAGCGGTGCACATGTGCAAGAACAAAATCCCATCACTTTGATTGAGGATAGCCAACGGCTGAACTGGGCTGACACATTGCACACACATATATGAGTGTATATATTTTACCTGACAAAAACAGTTAACAATTAAGTTATGGTCCTGGCTCAAACATGTAGAACCTAAAAATAGAGTTAGAAACAGAGTTATGGTGAGGCTCATCGCCCGGTATACTTATGAACGCACACAACACACCATAGGTTGGAGAGTTGCCCATGCTCAAAACTCCAGTTTGCCAATGCCACAGATATACAAAAAAAGTTATCAGAACAACATTGAAGGCAGGGTGAGTTGTGTGCTTTTACAAAAACAATTGGTGAATTTCCATAGTTATATGCATTTGAGCGACAACTATTACTCAGTTTTTGAGTGTGTTTTTTAGTGAATTGCATTTTTTATGACGTACTTAATTTTAAACCCCTGCACACAGCTGGGATTGGGCAGAAGGTCTGCCTGACCATAGGTGCCCAACCCTCACGACACATGGCCTTTGTTGTGTGCAGTGGGATTTTGGTGCATGGCCTGGCCTACAACCAGACCTTGTGCCCAACTCTCCTAGGGCAGTCAACCCCACAGCGCAGAGGGTATGTGCGCAGGACCTGGAGTATGGCCAGTCCACATGGCCAAACCGCCACATGCTTGCAACACCCATTGCATTCAGCATGGTCTGCATCCAGGTCCTGCACACAACCCACTACTGGTGACCGACCCCCCCTGTGCACGGCCTTTGGCCATGCACTGCAGAGGTTGGCCGCAGGGCCTAGGTGGTGCCCACATCCTGCACCCTTCCTCTCGCCATCCAATTGAAGTGAGACATTCATTGTAGTGTTTGCCTTTGCTTCTTTTGCCTGACACATGCAATTCAGAAGCAACTTGCAAGTCACACACAAAATGGCAGTCAAATCGAGCACCTAAAATGGTACCTTAAGAACCAGCTTTGTCTCGCAAGTCATGACTTACTTTTGCACTTTCTTCTCTGGTATGCTTTGTATTTTCCATGTGTCTTGTTCCTGTGACCACTTCTATGTGGCAGTTACATTTAAGGTTGGTCCCTCATGGCAATGGAAATTGTATATTCCACAGCTCGAAACTCACAAGTTGGGGTCGTCTCACAAGTTTCAAGATAATAGAAAAATACATTCTACCATTCACATTTTGTCAAAAAATTCAAAATGTGATTGACAGTATTCGCGAGTCATGACTCATAAGCTAAAAACTACAGAGATTTGCAAAAGTGTTAACCTATTATAGCCCACTTTTCAACTCGTTTAAATACTAAAATTTCTAAAAAATAATGAACAGCATGCAGCTACTCTCCCAGTGCGCCACAGAAGCTCCGCGGACCCCATACCTCAGGGCCAATATTCTTAATTAGTGGAGGGGAGCTTGCGGCTCGCCGGCTCCCCTTCCAAAGCTGTTCACCTGTCCAGGGATCTCATCGCCCAGGGCCTGATGAGAGCAGTGTCATGGGGGGGCACTTCCCCCAAGACACTGCTGTTTCCTCTTCAGGACAGTACAGGCATTCCCTGTTCGCAGTCTCCAGGGTTAGGAAAACACCTTTGGCCTCGGCCGGGTTGGAGCAGGGAAAAAAGCTGCTCCCACTCGGGTGGGAGCAGAGGAACAGAGCTAGCTCCCACCAGCACCCACTATGGTTTTTGGCTAGGGAACTGACTGTTGCCGCAGGGGCATTGGGGCTTCCCCCTCATGGACCCAAACACGTGCCATGTTTTGGGTTCTCCAGTAGGGCACCAGGGCACCTGTGAAAAAAGAAAAATAAATTGAAATCATTAGCCGCTCATTTATTATTTACTGCTCCTGCAAGAAGAGCCCCATAATGCCATGTGAGACCTTATACAAATTATATTTTTTCTTCCTTATGGTGCACCTGGAAGGGGCAAGAGCGCCTCCAACTATTTTCTTAATGTTTTGGAGGACTGCAGGGAATGCAGCAGCCCCCCAGCAACATAAAAGAAACAGTAAGTTTCCCGGCTCATTGAATGCATGACTCCAGGAGAGCTTACCATATTGTTTTAAAGCAAAATGAGTTCGAGATGTATGCCCTTCAGCTGGAGTGCTGGGACACCTTGTAGTTGCTTCTATGATTGCACTTTGTGGCCTAATATAACATAAAAAAAGATTCAAACATGTTTATTTGCTTAAAAAATGCTTTATTAAAAACAATTTTGAAACAATCACATTTATTAACTATTGCAATGTGTGAATTTATTAAACATACATTTGATTATATTTATTGGTTACTTTTTCACAAAGCCAATACACCTGCTTTATTAATGTTGATTTGTTGATAAAGCCAATAGGCCCAGCCACTTTTATATTTTGGTATATCGAGCCTTTGACAAAGCCAGTAGATCTGTCTTGCTTAAAATGACACCGTTTTTATTGATACATGATATAGTCAGCCATGGGTGACGGAGCATAGATACTCGCAAAGGGGGTTGGGAGCAGGGCATGGACGCAGGCCACGCATGGCCTTTAGGGTTTGAGCGCAGGGGTTGGCTGCAAGCCAGGCCTTCCACCCAACCCTATGCCACACATGGTGAGGAACATCTTACTTTAAATAAATTCATAGATATTAACAGAAACAAAACAAGGTTGAAGTGACATTATAGTTAGAAATTGTCATAATATGTTACTTTACTCGGAAAAAAACTTATAAATTCACTGAAAAAAGATTAAAAGGAAGTTATAGTTAGGTGAAAATATCACTTAAAACATACCATTTTAAACACACAAAACCACTGAAATTCACCAGTTACAATTATCAAAATCAAAATCAAAAAATGACCAAATAAATATCACTTGTGCCCTGAAGTAACTATAGCTTGTTTCCTCGCCATATACTGCTAATTACCTCCCTTATTACGTCACTCATGACATAAACTACGGCATCATTGATAACATCACTGCAATATCTGAAACTATATCATGGACAACAGCACTGTGCATGGCAGGGGTGCAAGCTTTAGTCCTTTTAGAGCTTGAGTTCAAGTTATAGTTGTATGGGAAAACTATAATTGTTTTGTCTGGTTTACCATAAATATAACATCCCTTTAGCCTTTGTTTTTTTCAGTATATATATATATATATAACTCATACCCTAAGGTAATTATGACTCGCATCCCCTCCATGCACAGCTTTCTCATCGATAATGCAGTTGCAGTGATATTATCAATGATGACATAGAAGATGTCATGAGTGATGTAATATGTGGGGTAATTAGCAGTGCATAACCAGGGTGTGAGTTATAGTTAGTTATCTTAGTGCATGAGCTATGGTTTGTTCAGATAACTATGAACTGTGTCCAACTCCTCAAAGGTAGTCAACACGGCTAGGGGTCACACAACACCCCCTCCTTGGGCTGATTATGTCCCAAGGGACCCTATCCCGAATGGCAAGTCTCTTTTTTTATAGGGGAGGGGTGTATGTCACCCCCTTCCTGGGCCTTATTTGTCCCTGAGGACCCCAATACATCACTTAAATTATGGGGGAGTAGGGCATGCATTTCAGCCAGGCCAATTTTAGCTCCTGGGACCCCATATCCCAGGGTCTATCCTTTTTTATAAAGGGGGGAATGCAGCCCCCCTCCCTGGGTCAATTTTGTCTCCAGGGACCCCATCCCCTTGGGCCCAAACAGTAAATGGTTGCTGCCCTAGAGCCCACCCAGGGCACCCACTTTATATTCAAAGGGGGGAAGAAGCACTCTGCGCTGCGCTTCCCGGGGCCTGGCCTTATTCTTAAGGAGGAGGGGAGACCCAGCCCCCCTTCCCAGGCCAATATTGACTCTGAGGACCACATCCCCCAGGGCCTTGCCAGCATTTAAAGTGGGAGGGAGCACGCAGCTTTCTTCGCCGGGCCAATATTGGCCCTGGGGACCCAATCTCCTGGGATATGGCCAAGTAAATATTGGGGAGAGGGCAGCGCAGCCCCCCTCCCCAGGCCGGTTTCGGTCCTGGGGACCCCATACCCCAGAGCATAGCCAAAATATGTGAAGGTGGAGGGTGGCAGTCCAGCCTGCCTCCTGGGCTGATTTCGTCCCCAGGGACCTTTTCCCTGGGCCCTGGCCAGTCAATGGTGTGTGCCCTGGAGTTCACCCAGGGCACCCACTGCCTCTGTGTTGGGAGCCGCAGGCCCAAGTCCCCTGAAATCCCAACTGGCTCCCCACCTCCAGCGGGAGCCGGCATTGCTTCTGCACACAGGGAGTTGCAAAAAATGCTGCTCCCTGCATGTGGGATCAATTTTTTCATCTGTTTCCCTTACCGAACAGGTGAAAAGTCTGCTGGCAGGGGCGGGAGAATTTTTCCTGATTGTGCCTGCTGGCAGTGGATTAACGGTTTGCTCATTCTTGGGGAGAGCTTTAAATTGCTCCTGCCAAGTGAGAGCAAACAGAGGTTTCCCTGCCTGCTTCAGTGCTGGCAGGGAAACTGCTATGTCCCAGTGGTGGGCACCCCAGGGCATAGCGAAGCCTGGCCCTGTGGGATGGGATCCTGAGGGCCATTAATGGCTCTAGAAGGAGGTCGGTGCAGCCCCCTCCCTTTACATTGCATGGCTGAGTCCCAGGCAGTGTTGGTCCCCAGGGCTGAAATTGGCCCAGGGAGCGGGACATGCAGTATCTCTCCCCTTTTAGCAATTGGCCTGCTCCTGGGGAGGTGGTGGTCCCCTGGGTCAAAAACAGCCTGGGAGGGGGGCGCTACAGCCCTACTTCCCACTATATAAATCGGCATGGCCCCGGGGAGGTGGTGGTGCCTGAGGCTAAAATCGGCTTGGGGAGGTGGTGTTTGCATACCCCCACCCCCTTTATAATATAAACTCCACTCCGCAGGACCTGTCCAGCTTGGGGGCATATAGAAAACAAGCGCGGGAGACCCCGCATAATTTTTAAACACGTTTGTAGAGAATTTGTGGAACCACCACAAATTTGTAGCAAAATTTAAAAGAAAATGTTTTTGGCCTCCAGTGGGGTCATGCACTCATGCACCCACCCACAGATCTACTCATAGACTCACACACCCACTCACAAACCCACTCAGATACTCATGCACCCACTCACAGATCCACTCACAGACTATCATGCATCCATTTACAGACCCACATACACTCAAGCATCCACTCATAGAATTACTCAGACACTCATGCAGCCACTCACAGACCCGCTCAGACACACACTCACAGACCCACACAGACACTGATGCACCCACTCCTAGTCTGATTCAGACACTTATGCACTTACTTTCAAACCCACTCAGACACTCATGCACCCACTCCCACTCTGACATTCATGCACCGACTCACAGACCCACTCAGAAACACCTGAACCCACTCACAGACTCACTCAAACACTCATGCACCCACTCATAGACTTACTCAGAGACTCATGCACCCAGTCACAGACCTACTTAGGGACTCACGCACCCAGTCACAGACCCACTCAGAGACTCACGCATCCGCTTGCAAACCTACTCAGACTCATGCACCCATTCGTAAATCCACTCAGAGACTCATGTACCCACTCACAGACTACTCCAGGACTCACACACCCAATCACAGACCCACTCAGTCACTCACACATCCACTCACTGACCCACATAGACACTCATGCACCCACTCAGGGATCTACTCAGGCACTCATGTACCCATTCATTGACCCATTTAGACAGTCATGCACCCACTCACAGACCCACTCACAGGCAGTCATGTACCCATTCACAGACCCACTTGGATACCACCTGGGACAGAGTTCTTTTAACCAAGTTTAGACTTGGTATTATAAGGTGGCATTTGAGTTTTCCTTAGGGTCGGTTCGACCCCAATAAGGTGCTAATCTGTCCTTGTGACGAATCTTCGCCCCAGAGTTTGCTTCATTTTACTTTCTGTTGTAACTCTATCTGGTAATCACCAAAAGGTTTTTAATACCTTTAATTCGAGCTTGTCATATCAGAAGATGCACTGAGGCCCTACTCTATTTGCAACGGTTAACTACTCACATACTTTGTATCTCTATTTGTTCCTTCTTAACGGGTGCTATTGCCAGGAGAAAAATAGCAGTTGTTTTAATAGTTGATTCTTTCTGTCAGCTTGATCTGTTTATATGATGAGACTGTGCCCCATGGCAGGATTCTCTTTTAACTTGTTTGAGGGGGGCTCTGATTGTGTTTTTATTGATTATTCTTTTATTCCATCTGCTGCTATAAGATTTGTATTCAGGTGATCATAAGATGTGTTTTTAACAATGTATTTTATGATTTTAATATTGTTTTATGGTTGTGTTTCACCACCAAAATAAAGTTTCATCTGACCACTCAGACACTCACGCACCCACTCACACTCATGTACCCACTCACAGTCCCACTCAGACAATCACACACCCACTCATAGACCTACTCAGAGACTCATGCACTCAGTCACAGACCTACTCGGAGACTCACACACCCACTTACAGACCCACTCAGACACTCATGTACCCACCCACAGACCCACCTAGAGACTCATGTACCCACTCACAGACCTACTCAGAGACTCATACATCCACTCACAGACTCACTCAGACACTCATGTACACCATCACAGGCCCACATGAACACTCACGCACCCAATTCAGTCATCCACTCAGACACTCATACACCTACTCATAGACCACCTCAGCCACACATGCACGCGCTCACTGACCCACACAGACACTGATGCACCAGCTCATAGACCATCCTAGACACTCCTGCAGCTACTTACAAACCTACACAGAACACTCACACACTCACTCACAGACCCACTCAGACACTCCCGCACTCACTCACAGAGCCACTCATGCATTGACACATACAGTTAGATACATACAGTCAGTAGGGTATCCATTATGTGTTTCTGTACATTGAATGTGTGTCCTTGCTTTGCTGATTCGTGAAGGATTTGCAAAGTCCAAAAAATACATTAAAAAAACTATTTAAAAAGAAAATGAACCAATGTTTGAGAAATGGGTGGCTCCTAGAAGAGCGTTTGTGTTACTGTGTGTAGATGATAACTATGCATAAAACAGGATGCAATCTTTCAAGTTGTTTATGAACACCCTGTTGCCTTGCTCTGTGAAATGAACTATGTCACTTGTATATATCTATCCACCATGTCAAAGCGTAAATTATTCTTGTAGATTGAGCCCATGTTGCGGTCTCTGAGGAATGCAGAAACTGTTTATTTACATGCTTACTGCATTTGTCTGTCTGTGAACAGAATTTGTTTGACCACCTTCATTTCTGTTTTTGGAAAATGTTAGAGTACAGCATGGCAGTGTAGGGAAAAGTGTCAAGAATGGACCAAAGGTATCCTCCATTAGGATTTCCAGTAAGTATGGGCCAAAATTCCGTTCCGCTCGGGAAATTTGCGGATTTTTGGCAATTTCGCGATCCGCGAATCTCGCGATATTGCCGCAAAATTCGCAAATTCGCTCGCAGGCGGATTTTCTTTTTTTTTTGATGGCCAGCTCACTCAAGTGACCAAAGTTACAGGCACACACGGTCACTGGACGCAAATCTTCTGGCCCTTTACGCAGCTGCAGTGTAGGAAAAGCACTATACATTTACCCAACGAGGTAGCACTTACTGATTAGCCAGTAGAAAGTACTCCAGTTGAGTAGAGGTATTGCACAAAACGGTGGCATCTTCGTGGATAACTATGCAGGGCAGGATTCATTCTGGCACGAGGCTCCTGCCACAAAAATTAAACCTCAACAGGAAGCACTTACAGATATAAATAAAGCAGGTGCCCGAGTTGAAGCTCAACTTCAGTAACGTTTTAATCAGCCCAAAACATTAGTGAGCACGGTCGAGGCTGGGCACGTGTGCTTTAACCCCATATCTGCCATCGAAAATTAGCTGTAATACTTGAGGGAGGTCTTTGCATCCATGAGTTTCTCGAGTGCAACCACCATGTAGTTCCTGTGACCAGGAGGTTGCTTTCTCCTCATCTGCTGCCCTGCTCGCTCTCTGACCCTTACAAGAGGCATGTGAACACACATAGAAGCCCCGGGTCACTCTTTGCATCCACGAGTTTCTCAAGCGCAACCCCCGTGTAGTTCCTGTGACCAGGAGGCTGCTTTCTCCTCACCTGCTGCCCTGCTCGCTCTCTGACCCTTTATACACAAGAGGCATGTTAGTTGAGACGCATAGAAGCCCTGCCTATTTGGCCCCTGCACCACACACTAGCGGTATCAAACGTCTTCCCGCCCTTTCCCAACTATGATGGACAGCTCACTCAAGGGACGTCGGCGCCTTTTGGTGCGGTGGCAAAGTTACAGGCACACATGGTCAGTGGAGACAAATCTTCTGGCCCTTTACGCAGCTGCAGTGTAGGAAAAGCACTATACAATTTCAATTTCAATTTCAAAATCTTTATTCGGTTATTCAAGCAGAAACAACCATAAAAGCACAGTTGATAAAATCACACAATAAAACAAATGTGATCTAAAAACACATGTTAAAAGTAACAATCACAGTAGAGCGAATAGATTAATAAGAGCAGTACTAAACAATCAACCCTCAATGCTATTTCTAAATTTTAAGGCTGATTTTAAAAAGCCAATCACAAATAAAGTAGTTTCGGGGTTTAGTAATTGCAGATAACAAAGTGCAGGTCTAACCTGGGAGAAGTTCTGTTTTTTAAGGAGGGGCTTGAGATAAAACCTCCGAGGTAGATCATAAAAAGGACAAATAAATAAAAAGTGCACCAAGTCCTGCGGAGACTCATTGTCGCAGCCGCAGGCTGGTAGCACTTGTCCTCGGTGGCAACCCTTTGGGACGGCTAACATTAGGTGGAAAAAGTTCAGTCGGAACCCCAGAGGGAAAAAGTTTTCCTTACAAACTCAACGTCAGCAGCCCTAATAGAATCTTGTTTTAAAAAGAGTTCTGGACGCCCCATACTAAAAAAACAGTCTTTCAAATACTTTAACCTCGGAATTTTGAGCATATTATCCCATGATAAGGCTTCTCTCATGAGTAGGTGATTTAAAGGCAGGTCTTTGTTTAGCCAGCATTTTAACCAAAAAATTAGTGGTCGTAATGCAATAGTGTCACTTAGAAAGGGAATACCAGATTCTTTGTGCACTATTAAGTTAGAAGTTCCCCTCGGGATCCCCAACAGCTGTTTCAAGAAGTTGTTTTCTGCCACCACAAGGCCGTTAATTGCCACATACCCCCAGAGTTCACTTCCGTAACAGCCTATCGCCACACTCTTTGCCTGATAGATCTTTAACAGGGCAGCAATAGGGCGTTTGCCCATTTTCCTGGCAAAGTTAAAGATAGCCGCGTTTGCCCGGGTTATCTCCCCCCTTTGCCTCTGGACTGAGGGGCCCCAATTCAGCTAGTCATCAAAAAGGACGCCCAAATATGAAAAGGTTTTTGTTGTAGGGATCTTCTCCTCATTAATCCGAAATAAAAACGGCTTCTTATTGCGTTGCCCTACCTGCATTATGAAAGATTTTGTATTGTTAATAGATAAATCACGGGATTTCATAAAGCTGTAAAAAGCTTCTAATAGAGTTTGAAGCCCTCTTGCGGTCCTGGCCAACAACACGGCGTTATCCGCGTATAATAAAACAGGTAATCCCTTACGCCCAACAAAAGGGTAATCCGCACCAGTATTTAATAGGGACTCCTCCAAGTTGTTAATGTATAAATTAAAAAGGAACGGGGCCAAAATACAGCCCTGCCTGACTCCCTGGTGGACACCAAATTCCCTAGACACCCTAAGGTCCTGAGAATACCTTACATTGGCCCTCGTATCCTGGTGCAGGTCCGCCAGAAAGTTAACCAGATTTTTCTCCACACCATGTTGCCCATGACCTCCCAAAGCTTGCCTCTGTTAACACAGTCGAAAGCTGAGGAGAGGTCCATGAACGCCATGTGGATGGTACCCTGGCGTGCTCGGGTGTACTTTCCTAAGACCATATATAAGTTAAGGCACTGTGGAATTGTGGAGTGACCAGGGCGATAGCCATATTGAATTGGAGAAATTATCTCATGCTTTTCAGCCCAAGCTGTTAATCTATTCAAAATTACTCCACCCACTACTTTGACCACAGAGTCAATTAAAGATATCGGTCTATAACAGGATATGCTGTTCCGGTCCCCTTTCTTAAAAACTGGCACTATCGTAGAGGTCTCCCACGACCTAGAGCAACCATGATCTGCAGCTGCATTAAGCACAGCAGTAAGGACAGGTGCCCAAAGAGGTACCCTTGATTTAAAAAGGTCTGGGGGCAGGCCATCATGGCCTGGTGCTTTATTAGTTGACAACCCTGTGATGCCCTTCTCAACCTCACTCGTAGTAAAACGTGGTGGGTTTACTCCTTGTACTTCTCTCATAAATTCAGACTGTGGAATGCTGCTATTAAAAATAATACTAAAATTGGAAAGCCACTCATCTTCAGTTATGTTAGTACCAACTGAGGTATCACCTGACAACTCAAATAAAGGTTTGTTAATAATACCCCAGAATTTCTCGCTGTTACCAAGAATTTTGGGGTCTAACAGATCTTGCCAAATATTATCTTTTACTTCTGACTTACGTTTAGCCAGAGCCTTGTTATATGAATTGTGTAATGCCCTGATCTGTATCGGGTCCCTAGGACTAATCTTCAGAGCCGCCTTTAAATCACGACAAGCCCTGGAGCAAGAGTGATCAAACCATTTGGGATCACTACGAACAGAGCCCAAGGATGGTACAGTTAACATTTCACCAACTTTAGATGCAATAGCATCAAAAGCTTGAAGAATATCTGAGGGGGAGGATACTGGGGACACACACAGTGATAATTTGGTAGCACAAGAATTATTAATCTTGTCATATAATTGGTCCGAGTTCACTTTAGCCCACTTTAGGCGTCGCCTTCCATCCGTGCATTTGAGAGTACCACCGTCTTGTATTTTTCCCCGTGGTTTTAGAAGGTTGCCACCCAATAGAATACAAACTGGGATGTGGTCACTGTATTGGTTCTCCTGAAAACCTAATATGGATGTACAGAGCCCACTAGAGAGAAGAATTTGATCAATGTAAGATCCCCCCGTGTAGCCTTTATATGTAGGTACCGGTTGAAAACTGCGATCATCCGCCAAGGACATGGCAGGAATTAGATCAAATTCGTTTGTGAGCTGGTTCAACAGATCACCCCGGCTAGTATGCTCAAAATGTAGACCCCTCATCCTATGACAGCCCAGTGATCCAATTTCGGTGTTTTTTGGGTTCCCGCAGGGGCATACATTAAAATCCCCTGTAATGAGGATTCGATGAGAAAGGCTCTCACAGTGGTACCTAGCAAAGTTACCCAGATCGACAAGTCTACAATCCCCTTTTGGGTTTACAGCATTATAGAAGTTAATTAGGGATAGAGTTTCCTTCCCTCTTGTAACCGTTAATACTTGAATGTCAGTGTTGCAAGTAGGAAATGTTTTGGCAGTGCAGGACAGTGCTAAATCAATGTACACAGCCAATCCCCCTTTAGCTCTGCCACTTCGTGACAGCTCTGCTGGTACAAAAAAACGTTTATAACCTTCTATAAATATGTCGCTCTCTGCCAGCCAAGCCTCTTGCAAACATATCACCGAAAAGGATCTTATAGAAACTAACCAAGTCGGATCCTTGACTTTTCCAGCTAACCCAGCAATATTCCAGGAAATTACATTATGATCCAAAACCTTGAATTCTACTTGGGGCGGTACTTGAAATCCCAGGATACTTCCAGAAGGGACGTTATTAACTACGTTACTGACCCTTGCCACTAAAAAGGGGGCACATGGTGTTCGAACATTTCCGACCTCGGTCGCTCTCGCAAGAGGTACTATACTCCCGTTGTTCGAGACTCCAGGGGGGATATCACCAGGGCTGCTGCCTCAGTCCGCTGGACTGGGATCGCACAGTGGCTGTGCGCAGTCTCTGCCTCCTGGGTGCTGGTGGTGTGGCCTGTACTACTGCCATGGGTGTCACTTGGGGTGGTTGCTGGGCACCTGTGACTGCAGGTGTGGCCCTGTCCACATGGGGAGGTGGTGGTACTGCTGCTGCTGGCTGAGATGGTCCGGGTCATGGGACAGGATGGCCCTCACCCTCGGTGTTCTCAGGGTTCTCCTCTATGTGTAGGGCCTCACTGTCGCTGCTGGGTTGTTCAGACGCACCTGTGATGTAAATGGGTGCATGATTAATGAAATGTATCTCGCACATGGGATGTTGCTACATGCATGCAGGCTTGCATTCCCTGACTGGCTTTAGGAATAACTTTCACTTGACAGGTCTGGCTGTGTGGGGCTATCCGGGAATTGTGGTCACACTACAAGTACCACAGTGCAATAGGGCATTTCAGGTGTTCATGGCCTGCATTACTGGGGTTATCAAATAGCTAGCTCTGGAGTCATGGGCATTGTTAGGGGAGGGGGCGCAGTCGCATGGCACTTACCTTGGGATTGTTGCGTGGGTCGGGAGGAGTCCAGCCGGGTGACCCCCACGTAGGCTGCAGGATTTAGGGTGTCTTCCACAAGGTCTTCCAGTGGAGTGTTGGGTGCAACAGTGGGCTCTCCTCCTCCGGTGGCAAGTCGCTCCCCCAGCCTCTCAGTGATGCGTTCTTTGGCACGCCCTCTGAGGTCGTACCACCTCTTTTTTAGTTCATCGATGGAGCGCTGGGTCACTCCGACTGAGTTCAGCTTTGCGCGTATACGCAGCCAGATGCGCCTCTTGTCCGCCTCAGGCACCCTCCGGGACTCCTTTCCAAAAAGGCGATCATGGTCCTTAGAGACTCCCTCAATGAGGTACTCCAGTTCCTGCTCTGAAAATTTGATTTTCCTCTTTCTTCCTGGGGCACTGCTCCCTGCTGCTTCCTGGGACATTTTCAGTTGTTCTTTGTGTTCTGGTGTGGTGCTGCAGGTAGTCTGTTGTGGAGCTCTGGCCAGTGCTGCTTCCACTTTCAGGCTCAGTGATCTGAATGAGGGAGGGAACTGCCTACTTCCTGGTTGTGATGTCATCATTGTGCTCGAAATGCGACTTCCCGTTTTTGCGATCTCGCAATTAGCGAGATCGCAATTTGCGATTTCGGTAATTGCGAGTTCACAATTTCTACATGGAAAATGGCCGATTCTGCGATTTTTATGCGATTTTGCGAATATCGCCGATTGCGATTTGCTTTTTTAAATCGCTTTTCTTGATGCATCACATTATGCGAAATCTAAATTGCGATTCGGTATTTTTCGCTATTTAGAATTCGCAGAATATGGGCTTGATGCATCTGAGGGTAAATGCCCATTTATACACAAGTCTAACTTTACTACTCGTAAATGCCCTTTGTGAATACAGAAAGTCATAAAGTTAACTTTCATCTCAGTTTACCTTTGTGACTCGGGCCCCCAGTCTCCCACCTATCCTGCAACTCATAAACCTTATTACAAAACCATAGAGGCACTCACACACTCACCGAAACAGAGACACAGGCACTCACACATCGACTCACTCACAAACACAGTCTGTAATGAATCCACACAGATTTATAAACACACTCATTTAGAGACCCCTACAGTTTCTAAGAGAGACAGTCATATAGTAACATTGTAACTAGCAACATATCCAGTGACACACAGACACAGGAAATCGTACACTTACTCAGGTATGTACTCAAATACTGACTCAATGAAGGGAGCCATCCAGACAAGTTTCCCTGTAAAAACGTGTCAGGTCTGCTACTGTAGAACCTGTGTGTGCAGTTTTAATGCTAGTCCGGCTTGGCATTCAACACTCCTTTGTCAAGTCTTAAACTGTTCTTCTACTACATATATGTCACCCCTAACGTAGGCTGTAGGTAGGCTATAGGACAAGGCGCTATGTGTTTAAAAGGCAAGACGTGTACTTTGAGTTACATGTGCACTTACAGACCCATATGCCCAGTAAGTATGGGCGAATTTTGCAGATCTACGGTCCGCGAATTCGCGCGAAATTGCAAAAAACCTGCGGATTTTCCCACGAACTCGTGGATTTTTTTGCGATTTGCACTCTACTCAACTGGAGTATTTCTACTGACTAATCAGTAAGTACTACCTCGTTGGGTAAATGTATAGTGCTTTTCCTACACTGCAGCTGCGCAAAGGGCCAGAAGATTTGTCTCCACTGACCATGTGTGCCTGTAACTTTGCAAACGCGCCAAAAGGCGCCGAGGTCCCTTGAGTGAGCTGTCCATCATAGTTGAGAAAGGGCGGGAAGACGTTTGATACCGCTAGTGTGTGGTTCGGGGCCAAACGGGCGGGGCTTCTATGCATGTCAACATGCCTCTTGTGTATAAAGGGTCAGAGAACGAGCAGGGCAGCAGGTGAGGAGAAAGCAGCCTCCTGGTCACAGGAACTACAAGGGGATTGCGCTCGAGAAATTCAGGGATTCAAAGACCTCCCTCGAGTATTACAGCTAGTTTTCGATGGCAAATATGGGGTTAAAGCACACTTTCCCAGCCTCGACCGTGCTCACTAATGTTTTGGGCTGATTAAAACGTTACTGAATTTGAGCTTCAACTCGGGCACCTGCTTTATTTACATCTGTAAGTGCTTCCTGTTGAGATTTAATTTTTGGCCCACAGGAAGCACTTACAGAGTTAAGGGAGGTGCCCGAGTTGAAGCTAACTTTGTAACCATTTTAGAATGGTGCCGACAAGCTGCCAGAGTTGAAGTTGCAACTTGCAAGTAAGCAACTTCAACTCTGGCAGCTTGCCGGCACCATTCTAAAATGGTTACAAAAGAAAGGTATTGGACTACTATGCTCACCTTATTGAGAATTCTCCTTGCCTTTCACACGTTTATGATTGCTGTTGGCTATGTAACATTTACACTGACTAACTTGTTTTCCAGGTGCAGATTTCAAATAAAAAGATTTAAACCTAAAATGGTTACAAAGTTAGCTTCAACTCGAGCACCTGCCTTAACTGTAAGTGCTTCCTGTGGGCCCAAAAACAAAATCTGCCCGCTAGCGGATTTGCGGATTTTTCGACAATTTCATGAGATTCGCGGATCGCGAAATTGCTGATTTTTGGCCCACAGTTAGTGCCCAGTTACACATCCAATCTCTCACCCATACTGTGACTGACATACCTGTTTGAAAGGCACAGAGCCACTCTCATACCCAGTCTCATAGCAACAGAGGCACTTACATATTCACTCACACAACCATACAGCACTTATGTATCCAGCACTAACTGAGCCAGTTGCACACACAGTTACGTACCCCAACACTCACCAACACAGTCAGTAAGGAATCTATACAGTCACTTACATACACATTTAAAGACCCATAGAGTTGCTAAGAGTGTCAGTCATATTTCGACATAGTTACTTAGACATCCAGTGACACATACACAGAGGGACTGAAACACTCACTCAGATATGTACTCAAGTACTGAAACAACCAAGTCACCCATCCAGAGAAGTAGCCCTTTAAAGATGACTATGGCCTCCAACTGAAACACACGTGTTTGCAGTTTTAATGCTAGGCTGACTTTGCATTTAAAACCCCTTTCCCAAGCCTTAAACTCTTCTACGACATTTAAGCCACCCGTAAGGTAGGCTGTTGGGAGGTGATAGGACAGGTTGCTATCTACTTAAAAGGTAATACATGTACTTTGAAGTTTCAGTGAGTTGCATGCGCACTTATACACCCAAAAATTAAACATCTGGACTCCCACCCATACTGCAACTCATACACCTATGTACAAAAGCATAGAGCCACTCACACACCCAGTCTGGCAGTGTCAGAGGTACTTACACATTCATGCACACACCTACACATCAGTTATGTTTCAGCAGTAAGAGAGCAAGTTGCACACACAGTTACATACCCCTAAACACACTAGCACAACCAGTAAGCAATCCATACATCCACTTACATGCACATTTATAGACCCATGGACTTACTAAGAGAGCCAGTCATATGTTGACATAGTTACTTACATATCCAATGACATACCCACACAGGAGCTAAGACACTATTTCAGATATGTACTAAAGAACTGACACTCCCAAGTCACTCATCCAGAGAAGTAGCCCTTTAAACATGTGTTGGGCCAGCTACTGCAGAGCCTGTGTGTGCAGTTTTACTGCCAGGTCGCATTGGCATTTAAAACTCCCTGCTGCGCCTTAAACTTCCCTTTTTCTACATCTATGTCACCACTACGGTAGGCTGTTGGTAGGCATGCGGCAGGGTGATATGAGCTCAAAATGTAAGACATGTGCTTTTATGGCTTAGTAGTTTATATGGCTACTCACACATGCACTTACTCACCCAAACAGTCACTCAAACAGCCACTCACACAGTGACTCACCTATACAGGCACTCTCACACATGTTCACTCACCACACAGCTAAGGAAACATCCACTCACTTACCCATACAGGCATTTGCTCACACCTCATATGCCCATTTAGCCACTCACACATGCACTCACTCATCCATACAGCTGCTCACACAAAGTCACTCACTCACATAGCTACTCACACACACATTCATTCATCCATACAACCACTCACATACCCACTCACTCAACCAGTCACTGACATATCCAGTCACTCACTAAACACCTAGGGCCTCATTTATGAAGCCTTGCGTCAGTTTTGCGCTTCCGATGCGTCCCTTTTTGGGACGCATCGGCGGCGTAAAACATGCCTCCTGTTGCGCACTATTTACAAAGTGACGCATCTAAGCAGATGCGTCACTTTGTAAACCCCAGCGCTACATTTTACCTGCGTCAGGTATAATGTATGCAGAGGGGGCGTTCCCCCGCAAAAAGCCTCGTAATAGTGACGCAGTGAAATCTATGAGATTTCACTGCGTCACTTTTAGGGCGCTGTTGCGTCAAAATCTTGCGACTGCCTCACAGCAGGCGTAAGACTGACGCAAGTCCTTTCACATGGGGCTTTCCCCATGTGAAAGGACGCATTGCTGGAGTTGCGTCACTTTTGTGACACATTCCAGCAATGCGTGACTTTTGCGCTTACAGATAGGTCAGAAATACTGACGTATCTGTAACTCCTTGCGACATGATGCGTCATACATTAAATATGACGTATCAATCATGTCGCAAGGAGGGCGCACTGAGAAGTCACGCATCGTGCTTTCACGCAGCGATGCGTCACTTCTCATAAATGAGGCCCCTACGGACACACACTCACTCACCAATACAGCCACTCAGATATCCACTCACTCACCCATTTGGCTACTCGGATATGTAGTCACTGATCTATACAGCTACTCACACATGCACTCACTCACCCATACAGCTGCTCACACATGCAGTCACTCACTCAATTAGCTACTAACACACATACTTATTTAACTGTTCAGTCCACTCACTCACCCACTCAGCTTTTCACACATCTACTAACTCACTCATACAGACAGTCACACATACACTCACATACCCATACAGCTTCTCACACATACTCACTCACCCATACAGCTGCTTACACACACAGAGTCACTCACTCATTTAGGTATGCACTCACTCACCCATACAGTCACTCACACACTCACTCATTCACTTTCTCATTCACTCTCTCACCCATACAGTCCCTGAATGAAATGGCATTTGTAAAGCACTTTACTACCTGTAGGTTTCTAGGTGCTAAGCTCCATAAAGAGTGAAGGCAGAAAAGAGGAAAGATTACTGTTGAAAGAGCCGGGTCTTTAGAGCTTTACTAAATTGCATTAGGTCAAATGATATTTTCAGTTCGGGGGGAAGTAAGCTCCAGATCTGCAAGGTGTGGTAATGAATCTTTTTCTGCCCCATTGTGACTTTTTGAATCAGGCACCACCAGGTTATGCGCTGGGTGGAGTGAAGATTTTTGGAAAGGGTATACTACTAAAAATGTTGTCTGAAGAATTCAGGACCACTTCAGTGCAATGCCCTGAAGGCTATGCATTGAAATTTGAAATCAATTTGTTATTTGACAGGAAGCCAGTGTAGTTGCACGATTACAGGGAACACAGATTGCCATTTGGGAATGCCAAAGGATAGCCGGGCTGTCGCATTTTGTAGGATCTGAATTTTGTTTACAGATTTTTTTCTTTAAGTTGCTAAGGAGGGTGATGCAGTAATATATTCTTGAAAGGACTAAAGAGGAGGTCACTCATTTATGCAGATATTTAGGAATAAAAAGAAAGATTTTCCTAAGAAGTTTCATAGTGTGAAATTACACTGATGTGATGGAGTTTATATGCCCCTCAAATGAGAGCTTGCTATAAAATATAACTCCTAGATTATTTGCTTTAAGATTGGGGGTCGTGGGTACCTAGCCCCACTGGCCATCAGGCCGGGGACTATATGGTGGTGTTCTTTCCAAAAAGCAACACCTCTATTTTATCATAGTTAAGTTTAAGGCAATTGTGAGTCATCCATTCACTGACCTGACACATGCAGTTATGAAACCGAAGGGCAGTTTCAATCGGAATGCTGGACACCGAGATCACGTTTTGAATGTCATAGGTGAAGTGAAAGGCAAAAAAAAACTAAATATCTGATGATTTTAGCCAAGGGAGCAAAGAATACATTAAAAAGGGTAGGGCTCAGGGCAGATCCCTGAGGAACACCACAGGGAAGAGAGAAAAATTGAGATTTGAAGTTTTTCAGAGCCACAAACTGTTTCCTTTCCGAAAGAAAGTATTTCACAAGGCAGAGGGATAGATACTTGATGGCAATGGATGCAAGGCGTTCAAGCAATATTTCATGGTTGCCTGTGTCAAACGCTGCTTACAGATCTAATAAGATAAGGGCAGCATTTCCTCCTGAGTCAATTGTTTGTCAAATTTGCTCAGTAGTGGTGGCAAGTTCGGGACAATGCAGGTCTCTGAAATAAGGGTTGACACTTGAGATGAAGAAAAACGAGAGAAGAATGACAGAGTCGCAAGTTCATCACCTTTATTGAATAATAACCCATTGAAAGTGGGTAGCAAAAAGTTCGGGAATTCAGTTGGATCAACCGAGGCTAATAAGCCTGTATCGGTGAGCTGGATTATTCTTGAATCCATGGAGTAGGCGGTTGAAAACCGCTTTTAACTTTTTCAGAAAAGGAGGTCGCTAGGGAATTGCAAAATTCCTGACTGATGTGAATATTTTTGTTATCAGGAGGTTTGGTTAACTTTTTAACTGTGTCAAAGAGTTCTGAGGACAAATTCTTTACGGAATCGGTCATATTTGTGTAGTATTTTGTTTTCTCCTTAATGATCTGATCTTTGTAGAGGGCTAGAGTGGACTTATAGGGTTCCTTATCCAGATGGTCATAGTTGACACTACATTTCCTTTCAAGCCTGTGGCAAGGCTGTTTCTGAAGTTGGAGACTTTCAGAGAACCATGGTTTCAAAGGAGAGGATATGGTGCTGTTAATATTCTTAAGTGGGCTATAAGGTCTAAAGCCGAATGACTCCAATTGTTATAAGATTATGCAGCACTGTCAATGTCGGATGAGGCTGTGTCAGGTTGAAGCGAGGTGGCTAGGGTCAGATTTATTTGCTCTGGGTCAATGCTCTGCCAGGTGCAAGAGGGCCTAGTTGGCTGTTGTTGTGTGATATTGGGGGTTTTGGCAGACAGAATAAGATTAAACATAACTGCCAAATGGTCTGACCAGACGAGAGGAAGTGAGGGCAGGATCTGTAGAAAAGGATAGTCTGAAAACAATAGCATCAAGTTGGTGGCCAGAAATGTGTGTGGATCTCTGTACTTGTTGTTCAAGATCCATGCCCTTCATAGCATCAGTGATGTAGGCTGAGTCACTGTTTGAGAGGTCAGCAACATACAGGTTAAGATCCCTGAGCACTGTAAAATCTGCTGAATCCATTTTTGTGTCCACTAACTGAGAAAGGTTGGAGATAGAAGCTGCCTTGGTGCCAGGGGAATGATAGGCCATGATGCAGTTAAAAGAATGTTTGAAGAGCTACATTTTTAAAAACAGAGCTTCAGGTTCCTGAGAGTCTTCGATTTCAATGAATGAGAGTCTAAAGGAACTTCCATATTCAGTCACTCGTCTATATAACTACAAGCATCCGGGCTTACTTACCCATACAGTGACTCAGATATCCACTCACACACCCATATGGCTACTCACACATGCAATTACACATCCATACAGCCACTCACACATGCACCCACTCACCCATACAGCTGCTCACACATGCAATCCCTCACTCATACATCCACGAACATATACTCACTCACCCATCTAGTCATTCACACACCCACTCACTAACCCATACAGGCACTCACACATCCACTCCCTCGCCTATTCAGCTATGAACAGACACATTCACTCATCCATACAAACACTCCAACACCCACTCACTCACCCATACAGCTACTAACACAAGCAGTCACTCATCATACAGCCACTTACACATGCACTCACTCACCCATATAGCCACAATGTGGAATACAAGAGGAAACACACTTGCTTTGCCTTCGCCAAGCCCAAGAAGTTAGGATTGTTTGTGCTTTACTGAAGATGATCGTCAACTGGGGCACCTGCTTTATTTATATTTTTAAGTGCTTCATGTTGAGGTTTAATTTCTTGGAAATCAGCACCAGGGCCAGAATCAAACCAATTTTTTTCCAAGAAGAGCGCCCAGTATTTCCGAACACATCTATCCAACTGGAGTACTTTAATTTGGTTAATTATTAAGTGCTACCTCGTTGGGTAACTGTCTCATGCATATTCTACACTACAGCTGCGTAAAGGACCATCAGGTGTGCAAGTAATTTCAGTAATGTGATTTTTCCTCGTGCGTCTTCATCCACATGAATCCTCGTCAAGAGAATACGAAGAGAATACCTGTTTGGTGAAACTCACCAAACAGGGGTACTTCCCCTTAAGTAAATGATGTAAGTGCTTTTTTGTTTGGTAGAGATGACCTTGTACTCCACTGAATCCATAACGCATCACCAAAATCATCTTGAAATACGTTAGAGGGCCTTAAGCATCAGTGTGGCAAAAAGTCAGGAAGACTTTTGCATACTACTAAGGAAAATGGGCCGTGGCCAAATGAGCAGAGCTTGTAGTTGATTTTGGTCATTAGGGTACTCAGGGTCATTTAAATGGAGAATCATGGCTTCTGCTCCCACCAGGAAATGACGAGAAATTGCTCATGATAGTCACCCCAGATCAGATTGCACTTGAAAACATCAATGATGCAATCACCTCAATTAGGGATTTCAGATTGTTTTGCAACATAAAATACGAGAGGAAATACATTTGCTTTGCCTTATCCAAGCTCAAGAAGTTAGTATACTATGGCCCAGATGTAGGTAAAACTTATTTACCGATTCTTATTTACCGAATTTTACCGATTCGGTAAATAAGAATCGGTAAATAAGAAGGGGGGTATGTAGGAACATCCAGATGTTCCAATTTACCGATCGGTAAATATCTGTATTTACCGAATCGGTAAATACCGACCGGTAATGCTCCATTCATTCCTATGGGCTTTGAAGCCCATAGGAATGAATGGGGCATTACCGGTCGGTATTTACCGATCGGTAAATACCGATTTTGACAAGGGTGCAGGGGGTGTCACTTTGACACCCACTGGCACCCCCAAAAAAGGTTCGGGGGCCATATGGCAGGCATACCTGCCCGAAGGGCAGGTCTGCCTGTCATATGGCACAGGTGTGCATGCACACATGTGCATGCACACCTGAATCGGTATTTTAACATCAAATACAATTTGATGGTAAAATACCGATTTTGTAGGCCTTGTGGGACTCAGAAGAGTCCCACCTACATATCAATTTTACCGGTCGGTAAATATACCGGTCGGTAAATTTACCGACCGGTATATTTACCAACCGGTAAAATTACCGATTTGCAGCGTTACAGTCCCCCTACATCTCGGTAGCCAAATACCGGTCGGTAACGGCCGAATTCGGCCGTTACCGACCGGTAATTGGCCACCTACATCTGGCCCTATATGTTTTACACAAGGGGAGGGGGCCGCGTGAATGTTAAAAGGTGCAGTCAATTTTTAGGATGGTACCGAAAAAGAGGCAACTATATAGGCCAACTACAGAGTACAGCAAATGTCTTGACAATAACATACTAATACAAAGATAACGGTGCAGGAAGAGAGTGCCAACATAGATGAAATGCGAGTGCTGGAAATAGAAGCGTGCCTTCTTCTGGCGGTGGGGTTTGTCCCTTGGCTGGGGTGGAGGGGACGCACCTTGTTAGTATCTTATTGTCATGAATGCGAAGAAGCGCACACTCTTGTGGCGGTGGGGTCTGTCCCTTGGCCGGAGTGGAGGGGACGCGCCTTGTAAGGAAATCTGCATGGTCTTGAAATGAAAGATGATCTACAACAGATGGCATGCTGCGTGCCGCTGCTTGCTCCCGACAGCTAAACCCTGTGGGAGTAAACATTTTCAGACAAGGTGGGACATGCACCCGCCTTTGGCCAATTGCATGCTTTCATTTTTGAAAGCCACATGCAAAGGACAATAGCATGTGTGGAAAATCGAACACCACATGCACAAGTTTGCAGAAAGTCTGAAGTGATTCAAGAGGCCTTCTCCTAGAGCAGCACATGCGTGCTGCGCTAGGCTCGACCTAAACAGGTTGCATCCTTCTGGGCAGACACGACTTTGTAAGTCAGTCCACGCACTTGGTAAACTTCCAAAATGACTGGTGGAGCTACTCAGAGCACTGGAAAAACACTACTATGCCAGAGTGAAAAGAACTTACTAGCGCAATATGTCTCTTTTTTTTTCCAGTTCTTAGTTTGGTGGCATCCTGGCTGCAGGTGGGCCAAAAACCACCAGAGATGTGAGCTTGTCTGCCAAATGAGTAGGGGTGCTGTTGATCATGGCTTTGTAAATTATGCAGCCTGGTTTGAAGATGGTGTGGGCCTGTAAAGGAAGCCAATGAAGTTACATCAGGTTGGAGGTGATATGATCATATTTTTTCAGTCTCTGGAGGAGATGTGCTGCTGCATTTATGATGCCTTTAAGGGGTGCCAGTGTGGCGTCTGGGAGGCCATGTAGCAGGCATTCCCATCCATCCTGATGCGAGAATTCAAGGGCTTGAACATCAGTTCTGAAGTCACTTCCTAGCAGAAACTGTTTCACTTTGTCTGGAAGAGGCTGTCTTTTTTTGGCAATGTGTTCTTTGAGGGTGAGGTTGGTGTCCTGTGTGAATCCAAGTCACTGGACATTTGGTAACATTTGGGGTTTGAAGAAGGCAAGGTATCCTGTTTTCCGTTTTGCCTGATTTTTACAGGCAAATACAGACAGAAAACATTGTGTTTCCTGTCTGTATGTATTTTTAAAAGTGGAAAAACACATTTAATTTGGATTTAATTGAGTGACTCTCCATGCTGAGATCAATGAATTTCAGGCCAATAGCTTTACATATTTGCAGCATGGCGAGTTAGTAAACTGAATGAGATTTGCTTAAATGACTGCATATCTCAACATGTATGTGTGCTATTATGCTACTTTTTTCATGTGGGCTTACTATTTTACTATATATATATATATTACTCACTTCTGTTATTTAATCACAGCTATTCTTCTGTGATTAAATAACAGAAATGATCCCCGGGAGTGCTTTCCTTCTTTCATGGGAACATTGGATATGAAGGAGATTGGAGAGTAATTGATTGTGCGGGTGCAACCCCGCATTCAGAAAGCACCCGTCGGCGAGTGCTCCACGCTGGTGTGTTCTTGGCGAGTGTATATATATATATATATAATGCCACAAGGTTGCCCTGTTATGAATGTCGCACACCTCAGGGTTTCCGCACTCTGAATCTTGAATAAACAGTCCCGCCCACTTGGTGAGAGAACTATACTCAGTCTTTGGTGGCATTATTTGACTACATTAACCACAATGCTCACGTTGACGCCCACAGGGGCGGGACTGTTTATTCAAGTAAAAGTATGTTCTGCAATTACCGCTTCTTACCTCATTTCCCGGCCAGTGATCAAGAGCTCGAGAAGCTCGAAACGCGTATGGCTCTGTGTAAGCGTGGGGCATGCTGTCTGTGTTGCCGCCTGAGATTCAGAGTGCGGAAACCCTGAGGTGTGCGACATTCATAACAGGGCAACCTTGTGGCATTATTTGGAGCGGCTGGTCCGGTCGCGTGGATGTCCTGACGCCGGAGAGGCGTTCCCAGGTGCTTACACTACAAAGCGCCGCTTTGGGACCAAAGGGGCCTTGAATTTCAGAAAGACTTTGGCAGCGCCGACGGGGTGCCGGCAAGCTCTTCACCCTGATGGAACTTTATTTTTAAATGAGGCAGAAGCGAGTTAACCACTTGGTGAGAGAACTATACTCAGTCTTTGGTGGCATTATTTGACTACATTAACCACAATGCTCACGTTGACGCCCACAGGGGCGGGACTGTTTATTCAAGTAAAAGTATGTTCTGCAATTACCGCTTCTTACCTCATTTCCCCGCCAGTGATCAAGAGCTCGAGAAGCTCGAAACGCGTATGGCTCTGTGTAAGCGTGGGGCATGCTGTCTGTGTTGCCGCCTGAGATTCAGAGTGCGGAAACCCTGAGGTGTGCGACATTCATAACAGGGCAACCTTGTGGCATTATTTGGAGCGGCTGGTCCGGTCGCGTGGATGTCCTGACGCCGGAGAGGCGTTCCCAGGTGCTTACACTACAAAGCGCCGCTTTGGGACCAAAGGGGCCTTGAATTTCAGAAAGACTTTGGCAGCGCCGACGGGGTGCCGGCAAGCTCTTCACCCTGATGGAACTTTATTTTTAAATGAGGCAGAAGCGAGTTAACCACTTGGTGAGAGAACTATACTCAGTCTTTGGTGGCATTATTTGACTACATTAACCACAATGCTCACGTTGACGCCCACAGGGGCGGGACTGTTTATTCAAGTAAAAGTATGTTCTGCAATTACCGCTTCTTACCTCATTTCCCGGCCAGTGATCAAGAGCTCGAGAAGCTCGAAACGCGTATGGCTCTGTGTAAGCGTGGGGCATGCTGTCTGTGTTGCCGCCTGAGATTCAGAGTGCGGAAACCCTGAGGTGTGCGACATTCATAACAGGGCAACCTTGTGGCATTATTTGGAGCGGCTGGTCCGGTCGCGTGGATGTCCTGACGCCGGAGAGGCGTTCCCAGGTGCTTACACTACAAAGCGCCGCTTTGGGACCAAAGGGGCCTTGAATTTCAGAAAGACTTTGGCAGCGCCGACGGGGTGCCGGCAAGCTCTTCACCCTGATGGAACTTTATTTTTAAATGAGGCAGAAGCGAGTTAACCACTTGGTGAGAGAACTATACTCAGTCTTTGGTGGTATTATTTGACTACATTAACCACAATGCTCACGTTGACGCCCACAGGGGCGGGACTGTTTATTCAAGTAAAAGTATGTTCTGCAATTACCGCTTCTTACCTCATTTCCCCGCCAGTGATCAAGAGCTCGAGAAGCTCGAAACGCGTATGGCTCTGTGTAAGCGTGGGGCATGCTGTCTGTGTTGCCGCCTGAGATTCAGAGTGCGGAAACCCTGAGGTGTGCGACATTCATAACAGGGCAACCTTGTGGCATTATTTGGAGCGGCTGGTCCGGTCGCGTGGATGTCCTGACGCCGGAGAGGCGTTCCCAGGTGCTTACACTACAAAGCGCCGCTTTGGGACCAAAGGGGCCTTGAATTTCAGAAAGACTTTGGCAGCGCCGACGGGGTGCCGGCAAGCTCTTCACCCTGATGGAACTTTATTTTTAAATGAGGCAGAAGCGAGTTAACCACTTGGTGAGAGAACTATACTCAGTCTTTGGTGGCATTATTTGACTACATTAACCACAATGCTCACGTTGACGCCCACAGGGGCGGGACTGTTTATTCAAGTAAAAGTATGTTCTGCAATTACCGCTTCTTACCTCATTTCCCCGCCAGTGATCAAGAGCTCGAGAAGCTCGAAACGCGTATGGCTCTGTGTAAGCGTGGGGCATGCTGTCTGTGTTGCCGCCTGAGATTCAGAGTGCGGAAACCCTGAGGTGTGCGACATTCATAACAGGGCAACCTTGTGGCATTATTTGGAGCGGCTGGTCCGGTCGCGTGGATGTCCTGACGCCGGAGAGGCGTTCCCAGGTGCTTACACTACAAAGCGCCGCTTTGGGACCAAAGGGGCCTTGAATTTCAGAAAGACTTTGGCAGCGCCGACGGGGTGCCGGCAAGCTCTTCACCCTGATGGAACTTTATTTTTAAATGAGGCAGAAGCGAGTTAACCACTTGGTGAGAGAACTATACTCAGTCTTTGGTGGCATTATTTGACTACATTAACCACAATGCTCACGTTGACGCCCACAGGGGCGGGACTGTTTATTCAAGTAAAAGTATGTTCTGCAATTACCGCTTCTTACCTCATTTCCCCGCCAGTGATCAAGAGCTCGAGAAGCTCGAAACGCGTATGGCTCTGTGTAAGCGTGGGGCATGCTGTCTGTGTTGCCGCCTGAGATTCAGAGTGCGGAAACCCTGAGGTGTGCGACATTCATAACAGGGCAACCTTGTGGCATTATATATATATATATATATATATATATATATATATATATATATATATATATATAATTATTTTTATTGGCATTTCTCTTCAATAGGATCATAGATTTGCATTTGTTCTGAAAACACAAAATAAATATGGATAACTACCTATAAGATGGCTAAAAAATAAATATGGATAAATACAGACCGAAATGGTATAAAAATAAATACCATAAATCTGTGACCCCTAAATGTACAGAAAGAAAAATGAGTATGAAGGAAACCTATGTATTTCAGAAATCTACACCAGAAGCTCACTTTAGAAGCAGTAGGTATTTGTACATTTCTGAATTTGTGGGTACCCATACCAGCATGTAATTCAGAGGCCATGTTTCAAAATGTCTTCTGTCTTACACACTGGCTTAGTTATGGAAGACACATATGCAAAGAAATCCAATTGGTAATAACAAATGTGCTACTATTCTGTGTTCCCATATGTCTCCTTATAAAAATGGTACCTCACTTGCATGGGTATGCCTAGTGCCCACGAGAATGATGGGCCCAAATTGCAACATTGACACATCCCATTTTTCCACTGAAAATTGACCCATTTTTGCCATGTGGGTAGTTGTGGGTTTTTGGGAAGTAACTTAGTCAGCACCTAGGAAAACCTAGCAAACCTGTTCATTTTTTAAAACTAGACACAGGTGAAATCCAGGGTGGAGGGACTTGTGTGGCTCTCACCGGGTTTTCTACTCAGAATTCCTTGCAAACCTCAAACTTTTATAAAAAACACACACATTTTCCTCACATTTCTGTGGGGCAAACTTCTGGAATCTGTGGAGAGCCACAAATTTCCTCTCACTTAGCATTTCCCAAAGCCTTCTCATAAATATGGTACCTCAGCCGTGTTTGTAGGCCTTGTGCCCACAACATGAAAGTGTCCAAAACACAACATGGAGACATCAAATTTTTCTACTGAAAACTGACCATTTCTTCACAATGTGGGTAGCTGTAGATTTTTGCCTTAGCTCAGCCGGCACCTAGAGAAACCTAGCAAACATGCACATTTTTGGAAACTAGACACCAGAGGGAATCCAAGGGTGGGGTGACTTGCGTCGCTCTCACCAGTATTCCCTCACCGGAAGCCGAAGCAAACCTTTGACAAAAAAAAACACATTTCCTCACATTCCTGTGAGGAAAACTGGAATCTGTGGGGAGCAAATTTCTGAACACTAAGCATTCTGCCAAGTCTCCCAGTAAACTTAGTACTTCAATTGTGTGGGTCAGCTTAGTGCCTGCAACAGGAAAGGACCCAAAACACAATATGGACATATCACATCTTTCTACTGAAAACTAACCCTTCTTTCACTGTGGGTAGCTGTGGATTTTGGGCCATATCTCAGTCGGCACCCAGGGAAACCTATCAAAGCTGCAAATTCGTGAAAACTAGACATTGGAGGAAATCAAGGGTGGGGTGACTTGCATGGCTCTCACCAGGTTTTCCTTCCCAGAAACCTGTGCAAACCTCAAACTTTGACAAAAAACACACTTTCCTCACGTTTCTGTGAGGAATCCTAAGGGGGAATCCACAAATTTCTTATAACCCACCAACCCCTCCAAGTTTCCCGATAAAAATGGTAACTTACTTGTATGGTTGGGTTGCCTAGGGCCCAAAACACAACATGGACACATCATGTTTTCACTGAAAACTGACCCTTTTTGCAATGTTGGTAGCTTTGAATGTTTGGTCGTAGCTCAGCTGGTACCTGGGGAAACCTAGCAAAGCTATACCTTTTTGAGATTTAGACACACTGGGGAGCCCAGGGTGGGGTAACTAGCATGGCTATAACAAGGTTTTCTTACCCAGAAGCCCTTTCAAACTTCAAACTTTGACTTAAAACTCACATTTTACTCACATATCCATGAGGGAAAGTTACGGAATTTGTGGAGATTCATAAATGTCATGCCACCCTTAAATTCCACATATCTCCCAATAATATCAGGACCCGACTTGTGGGCTTGGGCCAAGAGACAGCAACACAAAATGCCCTAAAGCGCTACATGGAGTGATCCACTCCATAGATGGGGTAGCTTTGCTATTTAGGGCCATACTCAGCTGCCACCCATGGAAACCCACCAACCATAGCTATTTATAAAAACTAAACACCCAAGGCACTCCAGAGTGGTGTGACTTGCATGGATCCCACAAGGGTTTCTTACCCACAATGCCCTACAAACCTCAAACTTTGCTTAACATCTCGCAATGTCCTTACATTTCTGTAATGAAAACTTCTGCAAACTGCAGGAATTCACAAAATTCCTACCGCTCAGTGATACCCCACTTGTCCATATAAAAACTCTGCCCCATTTGTGTGACTGGGCCTAGTGCCTGTAACAGGAATGATCAAACCAAGGTCAATGTGAGTCCTCTGCAAGCAATAGCATTGACCCTGGTTTGATCCATTCTGGATGAGGGATGGTAGGGGGGGTGTTTTGGTCTGTGTGTGTAAGAGAAAGTAGACTATGCACCATTAGTTGGTTGATGTGCCATTCGGTGTGCATTGCAGCAAATTGTGGACCAGTGTTAGGTGTGCCTGGGAGTATGGCAAGGGATAGTTTTAGGTTTGTCCTTAGATGTGGACAGAAACAGAATGTTGACCAGTGGTCAGCTTGCCATTCTTGAATTATGGTATTGTTGTGTGCCTGTGTCTGTCTTTTCCTATTATCCTCCAGGAGTGAGTATTATAGTGGAGTATCCTGTTGCGCTTTCAGAGCTTCATTTTTGTATTGTGTCATCTAGTGTACAGTATAGTGTCGTGAGACTATGTGCTCTAGGGCCCTTGTGGTTCTGGGAGGACTCAACAAGGAATTACATAACTTGCTGGGAGGAGTTACAATGTGGGTATTAATGGTTATGACATAATGAGTGGGCAGTGTGTGATTGTATGCAGAAAAATAAATAAGCACTGTCCAGAGCTCCGTGTGGCATATTCACTTTCCATGCTCCTGGGCTGGAGAGGTTGCTTGAACTGCTCATGAGTAGGGGATCTGTGCCCCGAGGAAACAAGGTTGCTCTCCCTGAGAGTTTGCAATACTACAGCAAACTGCTCATGTGTACCATATGCACCCAAATTGATGAGAAGTAGTTTGAAGTGGGTGTGTGTGGAATCATAGCCCTGTTCCAGCCCACATACAGCCTTCGAAGAAGTTGGAGGCCCTGCAGAAGAGCACATTCGAAAAGCCCACCAGAAACCCACTGGCATGACCAAAAGAAGAGATATTTTGTCACATTATAACACAGAGCCATCATCGATACAAAGCGAAATGCTAAAGGCAGCCACAACCAGGAACGAATCAAAAAGCTAAATGCAACATTGATCAAGTGCGAGTGATGAACCATCACCCACTATCAAAAAGGAAGGCAACAGCAAGGACAACCAGGTGCGAGAAACAGAAAATTCACTCACTATCTAGGAAGAAAGAAGCAGGAATGGTGGCACAAGCTCAAGCACAAGGCCAGTGTTTACAGAAGGTGCAGATTCAAGTGCACATCAAAAGCTGTCTGAAAAGCACATGCCCTCATTGGCAGTAGAAAAAAACGCAATGTATGATGCAACTGGGTATTCTGAAACCACCACCGCCATTCGACACCGCCAAGAAGCAGAATATTGGCGTCCGGTGAACTGCATGGATCTAGAAGTTTGATGACTTCATAGATGCCCTAGAAGAAGTAGATGATAAGAAAATCAGAACATATTTAAAGAACCTTGCCATTGACGGAGTAAAAGAGGTGCTGAAGAAAATCTTGCAGACTGATGCATTATCATACCTTCAAATCAAGGGAGTGTTAGAAGCCAAGTTAAATCCGAAGCAGAAAGTTGACTATGAAAGGTACATTTTCAATCAAACATTACAGCAAGCTGGTGAAACGATGGATGAGTATGTAGAAAGACATGAGGTTCTTATCACACACTGCAAGTTTAGTGCATTTAATGATGAATAAGCCAAAAGTCTCTGAGTCATTGATGGCTGTCTTTCAAACTTCTTTAGAAGACGCATGTTGGCAGAGACGCTCAGTTTAGAGAAATTACTAATGGCTGCAAGGGGCGAGGTAAGAGTGAATCGACAAGCTGCTGATATGGTAGCTGCAACACCAAAAAATGTACTAGCATTGGTCATGAAAAGCGAGCACCAGGTACATGCAATGCAAGTAGACGCATCCTAAGAAGAAAAAGATGTGTTTCTTATGTGAGTTTTCTTTTCCCCATCAAGGCAAATGTCCAGCTATAGGACAAAAGTCTATAGGTTGTGGTAAAGAAAACCACTTCGTAACAGTTTGCAAAGCAAAAGAGAAACTAACTATTTCACAGTGAGAAGAGAACATGGACACCAGAATGTTACAGTAGCATTCTCACAATGCCCACAAAGCCAAAGAACAATATCAGTTAAGACAAGAAGAAACTAGACAATGTCGATCGTTGTCAAATTCAACATACAAAGGCTTTCAACAAAGTCCTTGTCAAGCGCCAGTGAAGAAGATGGATGTGCGATGATAGCAACAACCAAGGAGCAATAGGCACATGCAGGTTTGGCTGCTTGCAGGTTACGGGTTGCCCCATAACCTTTATCATAGACAGTGGTACATCGAATAACATCATGCTGGTCAAAAGGTTCAGCAGCTCATCTCCTGTGCCATGCCTCAAACAGTCAAACTCAAAAGTATACATTTAGGCTGCTTATAAACCATTACAGAGTCAAGGGTCATTCATAGCGACAATAAGACATAACGCAATATTACTGCAAGCATCAATTCACGTTCTTCCAGGAACTTAATACAGCGCATGCCTACTTAGTTTTGCAAAAACAACAGTTGATGGACAGAATGCAGAACAATGTCATACATTCACCCCCGTACAGAGATCTGGGCCTAAATCCATCGGTTTTTTTCTCACCGTGCTATTCCAGTTTGGACCCAGCCATATGCAAATCAGTCTTGACCCTGTGCCCCATGGCAACAGTCCAGCCCGAACTGCCAAGCCAGGTCCTCCCTGGACTGGAAACAAGCATCCTAGGACCGGTTTCGGGCTTTCAGCCCTCTTCAGCCAGGATAGTTTGATTCCAGTGGCATGGAGAGCACAGGACTCACGTCTGAGCATACCCGTCCCACTCAGGGTGACAAATGCAAAAACAACAGTTGATGGACAGAATGCAGAACAATGTCAGACATTCACCTCAGTACAGAGATCTGGGCCTAAATCCATCGTTTTTTTGCTAACCGTGCCATTCCAGTTTGGACCTAGCCATATGCAAATCAGTCTTTGACCCTGTGCCCCATGGGAACAGTCCAGCCCGAACTGCCAAGCCAGGTCCTCCCTGGCCTGGAAATAAGCCTCCGGTTTCGGACTTAGTTTTGCAGCCACTGCTGACATGGGACTGTCATCTCTCAATTACAACCTCCACACTCAAGCAGAAGTTGAGAGTCAGTTTCTGTTGTTATTTCATGGCCTAGGCAGGCTCAAGACATTGAAAGTATAACTTTACAGCAATGAGGACGTTCAACCCTGTTGCCCAGCTACACCTCAGAGTCGCTTTTCACGTGCAATAAGCCTTTGAGGAAGAATTAGAAACGCTGTTGAAACATAACATCATTGAGTGCTCCACTGCTCGTACATGATGGGTTTTGCCTATAGTGGTGGTGCCAAAAAAGGCAGTATAGGTGCAGTACACTTCTATGTTGATATGCACAAGGCCATCAAAACAATTGAGAGAGAAAAGCATCCTGGTCCACACATAGCAGACTTGATCATGCAACTGAACGGTGCCAAAGACTTCTCCCGTTCTGACCTGAACAAGGGATACCATCATTTGGAAGAGAACTGCAGATACATTACTACTTTTTCGACTCATGTTGGTTTGTTCAGATACAAAAGGTTGAGTTTTGGAGTGTCGCCAGTGGGAGAAATATTTCAAGATGTTATACACTGAATAATTCAACCTGTCACAAATGCTTTTACTTACATGAGGACATACTTGTTGATGAAGGTCTCACTCTAACTGCTGCAAAGTATGAGTTTCACAAGACCAAACTCAAAGTCTCTAGGCACATATTCTCTGATGGGGGAATGGCTCCTGATCCAGACAAAGTGCAAGCACTATCAGCTACCTGCCTCCCACAAGATGTCACAATGCTGTGATCCTTCTTAGGCACATTCAGTTATTGCTCGAGGTATATTCTTGACTTTGGTAATGTGAGTGGCCCATTGAGTGACTTGACAAAATGAGATGTCCCTTTCCAGTGGTCCACTCAATGTGATCAAAGCTTAAAAAGAATAAAATGTGTTGAAAATGCAATCAAGATTACCTAATGTGACCCCAAGTTACTTACTGAGATCACAGTCAATGCAATCCGGTTGGGGCTGGGAGCCATCGTTGCTCAACATAATTGTCATCTGAATGCTCAGAGACACATTGGGCCCGATTCACAAAGGTAAACTAAGACCAAAAGTCTAAGTTTATGACTTTCGGTATTCACAAAGCTAAGTTAAGATTAGTAAGTATCTTTATGTCCACACTCAGGGCAGAATCTCCAAACGAGTACAGAGATTACACTCACCCAGCGAGAGTACACTTAAGTTGCAGAGCGGAAGCTCCGCAATCAGAGCGGAGATTCTGATCTGAGTGTGGATGTAAATATACTACTTGTACCTTACCTTTGTGTAATTCACAAAAGTCGTAAACTTAGACTTTTGGTCTAAGTTTATCTTTGTAAATCAGGCCCATTGTGGCCTATGCCAGCAGTAGTCAGTCTGACATAGAATGTGCCTACACTCAGCTGAAGGAGGAGAGTCCGGCTGTAGTGTGGGCCTGCAACATTTTCATGTGTTTTTATACGTAAAACGTTCCACTTTAATTACAGATCACCAAGTGCTGCACACTATTTTTGGAAACCTAAAATCCAAGATGCACCCTTGCATTGAGAGGTGGGGGTTGCTACTGCAAGAGTATTACTATGCAATTATACTCAAGCCATGTTAAGATCAAAACCCTGCTGATTATTTTTCACACGTACAATTACAGTGGCAGAGTTCAATTTCCAAAACGGCTGAGGAGTACATTAGCTTAATTGTGAGGTCTATCAGGCTAGCAGCCCAATCCATTGAACAAACCGTCATTATTTATTGATTGTCTATGTGCAGGAAGGGACAACTTCCCCTACATTAACAATCATTAATGGCGTTTTGCAGTTTCAATGTGCGCTGCAGAATGCAGCACACAAAGAAAATGCAAGAACAAGGAGAAATAAAGGTATTTTTATTTTTGCGCCAATCTGACGCTTGCTGTCGCATAGCGTTAGTTGTTGGTGTTGCCTCAGATTTACAGATCCTTGTAAATCTGGGGCAGTGTTAAAAAACAATGGGTGTTGCGGTGGAACCCCCACAGCAACACCCATTGCACGCCCCTTTCATACAGATACCTGCGTGAAAGGGTACCATATTTACAAAGCGACTTTAAGCCATGCAAAGTGGCTTAACGCCACTTTGTAAATATGGTACAGAACTTTGCGCCACCGGAAAGTTGGTGAAAGCGACACTCCAGTTGCAAAATTCCCTTTTAAATATGCCCCTATGTTGCAAGGACCAGCCCTTTAACAGGAACAAAGACGACTTGAACAAACTGCCATGACATCCAGACTTCATTCTTCGATGTAACAGCTTTGCTCCTGGGATCAGTCAGCTCTGCTGTGTCGCAATCACACTATCGACCTCTGTCTATTAATCCATGTTGATGCACGAGTTTAATTACGGCTTTACATTTCTGGGACAGCTTTCTTTTCTTATTCTCAAGTGTTCTTCCACGTCTTCCTGTCTCCCTACTAAATGAATTTTAAATATATATCATTGCTTTAAGAAAAAAAGAAGCTTAAGTTTTCACATCCTTGTTTAAGATCGATATTTCTTGAGAGTCTTATTACTGACTGGAATCATAGCGTTATTCAACCCCATGTAATTGTGACAATTCTGTAGATCAAGAAGCTCAACAGCCTCTTTCCTGCTGTTACCAACACACTCAAATGGCAAATCAATTTAATTTTCACTCTCTCAAAGGGCCTCATTTACAAGAAACCGACGCTGCAACAAATGCCCTTGCGACACCATGGATGTGCTGTATTTATAATATGGCGCAAGGATTAACAGATGCGACAGAAATTCTGACATCTGTTGACGCAAAAGTGGCAAATTGCTGGAGTTGGGTGTACAATCGACGCAACTGCAGCAAGGCGTCAGAACACATAGGTGAGTCCCATTGTAAAAGCCCTTACGCCTGGTCTGCGCAGGCATATGGATTTTGATGCAGTGAAGTCATAGAGTGACACAGTGAAATGTAAATTTCAGTGCGCAAGTTCTACGTGTTTTTTTATGCGTGGGAACGCCTACCTTGCATACATTATACCTGATGCAGTTATAATGTGACACAGGGCTCTACAAACTGATGCATTGGACCCAATGCGTCAGTTTGCAGATATGGCGCATTGTGGCGCACTGATTAAGCTGCCGCTGAATAAACAAAAAGTGACGCAGCGGCGGTACAAGGGGCTTGTAAATGAGGCCCAAAGAATGTACTGTTATGCTTCAGATTGTGGATTATGCGGGAAGAGCAGAAAATTCATAATAATGTGGAAAATGCAGCAGCCTTATATTTACAAAGTGGTCCTGATTATACCCCTCTTCTCCTCCACCCTTTCCCCACTCTCCCATAGACTAAAAGTGTTGTTCCTCCTCTCTTCCCCTGGATGTTGCTCTGCTGCACGTCAAAGCTTTATAACATCAATTACTAAATCCCGAAACAAAAACAAATCATTTCCATTGACCTCTATTTAAAATGGCTCCCTTAAAGGTGGCTCTCTCAGCTTGCAAATGTTTGTACTGCTTCTTGTTTGCATCATTGCTGCCATTGCACTCTGTTTCCACAGCAATTCTACTTGCAATTCTTTCTTTTTTCCCCCGGACTCGACATCCAGTTGCTGTAACACACATTCGGCCACATGCATCATTGTTGCCGTTTGCGATTTCGTAATTGCGAAAATTAAGGAATCGCATTTCAGAAATCGCAAACGGCTATGCATCAAGAAATTGCAATTTTTTTTGCGATTTCCTAAATGTCCTTAATTGCGATTCACAATTTGCGAATTGCAATTAAGGAATCCCTTCCCATTGATTCAGATGGGCCTAGAGGCCCATAGGAATGAATGGGAAGCCATTCTCATTTTGCGATTCGCAATTAAGGAATCGCAAAATGAGAATGCTATTTCAAGGGTGCAGGGGGGTCCAAAGGACCCCCCTGCACCCCTGAAATTTAACTTTAAGAACATTTTTCACACACACATGCCCAAAGGGCATGAGTGTGTGTAAAATGAAACTTTGAAAAATGCACTTTTATGCATTTTCCAAAGTTTTCGCAAATTACCATGAAGGTGAACTTCATGGTAATTTATCTCTCCCTATTTGCGAATTCGCAATTTCAAAAGTGTGATGCATTGCATTTAAGAAATCGCAAATTGCGATTTCTTAAATGCAATCGCAATTTAAGAAATCGCAACATAATTGCGATTCCTTAAATTGCGGAAAAAAAAAAACATGATGCAACCCAAAAAAGGAAATTGCATTCCAAACGGCCGAATTTTGCGATTCGCACCGTTTGCTAATGCAATTTACCTTGATGCATGTGCCCAATTGTTCTTATAAGCGTGGCTGCTGCACTTGTCAGTCTGTAGGCACGTCCATCTTATGCATTTTTTTCGGACTCTTCTGTTCTAAGTCGCAGGAACTGGTAGCCGTCCTTGACACAGTCTGGCTGCTCTATAAAGAGTTGCGTCTGACAGGGCTCTTGGCAACTATCAGGGCATGGGGGTATCATGCCCATGATTGAACCCATCTTCTACACCTCAACATATTTGATTGGTGCAGTTTAGAGCTCACCCTGGTCTCTTCCTCATCTTGGTCAATGGTTAGGAGTGCAAGGCCATTTTTCTCGTTTAAGATTCTCTTACACCAAACATTGTGGCTTTTTATTTTTTTTAGAAATGTGTGGTGTTGCAGATTTTCATGGGTAAACAATTGCCCAGGAGAGGACCCTAGCATATCTCTTTACTTAAGCTTCACTTCACTTGCCTGCGAGGCAATTCTTGCCTGTTCGCATTTCTTTGGTCTCTCTGAAGCCACAGATGTTATGAATGTTGAATAGCTTTATTATTTTCAGCTCGAGCCATAACAATAAAGTAATTTAAAAAAAACACAAACGACAAGATACTGCCAATAAAAACGCAATATAATTACTGTGTTTTATAACCATAGAACACTCTTACATTTTAAAACTTTTAGTATTTGTACGAAATTGGGTTACTGATTGACTAGGGTGTGAGCCTTGGTCAAGCAGCAACCACATTCTTTGACAGGAAAAGGCACAACCACACCCCAAATTAACCCGTGCTCAACCTCCTGGTAGATTGGCACAGAGCAGTCAGGCTTAACTTAGAGGCAATGTGTGATGTATTTGTGCAACACTTCAAATAAAACTATGAAAATACCACACAACAAATGCCCACATGAAGCTAGAAAAAAAGAGCAAAATGTAATAAATGAAACAAGACCAAAATGGCAAAAAATCCAATCAGTAGAACGGGAGTTATCAATTTTTAAATAATAAAGTGGAAAACAGCGCTTGAAAGCACAAGATGCTAACTGCGGCCACCTAGTCGCGCTGGCCCGAGACGAAGTTAAAGGTTGAGGCCGACCGCGATGGAGCACAGCTTGGATATAGTCCCAGATTAGTCTAGCTGGAGTTTTACCTTCTCAAGTTTGGTGCCAAGAGTCTGGAGAGGGTCACAGGGAGCAAGGACAGCATCACAGATGGTTGTCGGCATGGCACAAAGAGCAGGCTGGGTGTCACGGATGAGCAGGCCGGGAGCTTTGCATGGGCGGTCCACTGCGGGCTGTCAATGCTGGCAGTGGTTTGGCTGATGTTAAGTGCAAGCGGAGCGGTCTTGGTGCAAACGGGCCTGTTAGGAGCCGGTGAGTCACACCAAGGGTCCAGGACCTCAGAGGCACAACTTCGGGGTCAGGAGCTCGCTGCAGCTAGGTCCAGGAGCTGGTTAGGGAGCCTTTTATGACTCAGATTAGGAGAAAAGCAGACTAGCCCTTGGAGACATTCGGGGCTCTTGGGTTCAAGATGAATTTGAAAATCCAATTCTTCATTCGCAGGCAAGAAGGCAGCAGATCAACACAACAGGGCAGCATTACCTTTAGAACAGCCGTCCAGTAGAGTTTCAGTCCTTGTCGCAGCACAGCAGTCCTTCTTGGTAGAGGATCCACAGGTATAGAAGTGTACTGAAGAGTTGGTGCCTGACGTCCAGTATTTATACCCAGTTGTGCCTTTGAAGTGGAGTTTTCCCATTGACGTCTTCGGGCATCCTGCCTTCCCTGCCCTTGCTCCAGGCTAAGTATGGGCGTAAAATCTGTTCCGTTCGTGGAATTTGTGGATTTTTGGCAAATTCGCGTTCCACGAATCGTGCAAATTTGCCCAAAAATCCGCAATTCGCATGCTGGCTGATTTTTTTGCTTGGTTGTGCTTGAAAAATACAAGATCGCACGCGCGGCGTTGACTTACCGTGATTCTGAGTTCGCTGAGTTGTTTTTCTCCCGGTTTGCGTGTGCTGCGCCATTTTGGATCTTGGATCGCGCGAGAGTTTTTCGACCGCGAGTACGTCATCGTTGCCCGCCATCTTGCACAGCGAGAGTTTGACAACGCGAGTACGTCATAAGGCCCCGCGATCACGCATCGTGGGAGTAAACAATTGCGAACACGTAGATGCGGCGCGCAGCCTGATTTCCGGCGGGAGATTTGAACAGCTCGCTTTCCCGAACTTGCAAAAATTGCAATTCTGCACAAGAAATCCACCGCAGGCAGCAAAAACCTTCTGAAAATGATCATTTTGATCATAATAACTCCTCAGATTGACATTTGGCTGCACTTTTTTGTGCAAGGAGTCAATTTTTTGGGGGGGGGGGTTGGGAGGAAGGAAGTGCCCCAGAGTCTCCAACTTCCTGTTCCTGTCCAGCAGGCTCCTCCCAGTGCTTTGTCCATGTCCTGGTCACTTTTCATTTGGATATGGAGCTGGAAGGATTGCTTTTTGTGGCTGCTGCCGGATATTTGTATTTGAGGACTTTTTGGTCTTTAGAGTTTGGATCACTTTTGGATTTGAGATTTTACAAGTAAGTTGGTGTTGTTTGCTTGGGGCATTGCAGTTGCTGCAACTACAATTTTAAAACTTTTTCACAACTTTAAAAAATATATATTGTGGGTAGCCACAGTATCCAGTAGCCCCAGGGTTAGTCATGGGTGCACGATGCAACTGTTTCTCTGAGTTTGGTTGAAATTAAATCTCATTAATGTCATGGAATTTTAGCTCACTGTTATATGTGGATTTTTTTTTAATTTTGGGGTGCCTGTAAAGCCACACTAGCCAGTAGTCCCAGGGGTACTGAGTGGTGCATGGACCAAGTCTTTCTGTGGGGTGTCTTGAATTTAAACATCATTGGGGGCATGGATGGCATTGGATTGTGGTGATTTTTGTGTGTTTTTTGACTTTTTGGTGGGTTGCTGGGGCCTGGCCATGTGGGTGGGGGCCATTTTGAGGCCTGGTCCAGGCAGGGCCTTGCCATGTGCTGGGGGTCAAGGCTCAAGGGGCCATTTTGAAGTCAGGCAGTGTGCTCAGGCCAGCACCCAGTTAGCCTTGCTTTCATCCATTATGCACAGAGGTACTCAGTGGTGCATGGGCCAACTTTTTCTGTGGGGTGTCTTGAATTTAAACATCATTGAGGGCATGGATGGCATTGGATTGTGGTGATTTTTGTGTGTTTTTCAAATGTCTTGGGTGTTGTTGGGGCCTGGCCTGTGGGTGGGGGCCATTTTGAGGCCTGGTCCAGGCAGGGCCTGACCATGTGGTGGGGGCCAAGGCTCAAGGGGTCATTTTGAAGCCAAGCAGTGTGCTCAGGCCTGCACCCAGTTTGCCTTGCTTTCATCCATTATGCCCAGGGGTACTCAGTGGTGCTTGGACCAAGTCTTTCTGTGGGGTGTCTTGAATTTAAACACCATTGGGGGCATGGATGGCATTGGATTGTGGTGATTTTTGTGTGTTTTTCGACTTTTTGTGGTGGTGATGGGGGCGGGCCTGGCCATGTGGGTGGGGGCCATTTTGAGGCCAGGTACAGGCAGGGCCTGGCGATGTGGGTGGGGGTCAAGGGGCCATTTTGAAGCCAGGCAGTGTGCTTTGTGCCATAGGCCTGCGCCCAGACTGTCTTGCTTTCACCCATTATGCCCAGGGGTTCTCAGTGGTGCATGGACCAAGTCTTTCTGTGGGGTGTCTTGAATTTAAACGTCATTGAGGGCACGGAAGCACTGGTTTGTGGTGATTTTTGTGTGTTTTTTTTACTTTTTGGTGGGTTGTTGGGGCCTGGCTATGTGGATGGGGGCCATTTTGAGGCCTGGTACAGGCAGGGCCTGGCCATGTGGGTGGGGGTCAAAGGGCCATTTTGAAGCCAGGCAGTGTGCTCAGGCCTGCACCCAGTTTGCATTGCTTTCATCCATTATGCCCAGGGGTACTCAGTGGTGCATGGACCAAGTCTTTCTGTGTGGTGTCTTGAATTTAAACATCATTGAGGGCATGGATGGCATTGGATTGTGGTGATTGTTGTGTGTTTTTTTACTTTTTGGGGTGTTGCTGGGGCCTGGCCATGTGGGTGGCGGCCATTTTGAGGCCTGGTCCAGGCAGGGCCTGGCCATGTGGTGGCGGTCAAGGCTCAAGGGGCAATTTTGAAGCCAGGCAGTGTGCTCAGGCCTGCACCCAGTTTGCCTTGCATTCTTCCATTTTGCCCAGGGCTACTCAGTGGTGCATGGACCAAGTCTTTCCGTGGGGTGTCTTGAATTTAAACATCATTGAGGGCATGGATGGCATTGGATTGTGGTGATTTTTGTGTGTTTTATTACTTTTTGGCGTGTTGTTGGGGCCTGGCCATGTGGGTGGGGGCCATTGTGAGACCTGGTACAGGCAGGGCCTGGCCATGTGGGTGGGGTTCAAGGCTCAAGGGGCCATTTTGAAGTCAGGTAGTGTGCTCAGGCCTGCACCAAGTTTGCCTTGCTTTCATCCATTATGCCCAGGGGCACTCAGTGGTGCATGGACCAGGTCTTTCTGTGGGGTCTCTTGAATTTAAACATCATTGAGGGCATGGATGGCATTGGATTGAGGTGATTTATATGCATTTTTCGGGGTGTTGTTGGGGCCTGGCTGTTAGACCTGGCATCTTTGGCGTGGTTTCCCCCTATCTTTTTGTCTCTACCTCCTGTATTTTTGATGCTGTGCTGGATTTCGTTTTTGCTGGTTTAGATGCTGATCAGTACCAGAGTGTAAGTGCTCCCTATGTAAATTGTTATTCTGATTGGATATACATGGTTGGCATATTTGTATCACCATGAAGTCCCTAGTAAAGTGCACTGGGTGTGCCAGGGCTGGTGATGACAAATGCTACTAGTGGGTCTGCAGCACTGATTGTGCCACCCACAGGAGTAGCCCTAAAATTATGTCTCAGGCCTGACACTGCAGTGCCTGTGTGCAGTTTAGAACTGCCATGTCCTCCTGGTCAGTGTCCCGGCTGACAAGGCCTAACCCTTCCCTTTTCATGCACATTAGTCACCCCTATGGAAGGTCCAGGGTACCCCCTGGGCAGGGTGCAGTGTATATAAAAGGTAGAGCATGTACTAGTGCAGATGACATGGTCTGATAGTGAATGGCAGCCATTTTCGTTTTCACTATTGTAAGGCTATCTTGCTCCATAGATTACCATGGGGGATGCTGGATACAGTGGTTAACATCATTTCTTCCCATAGGAACAAGAAAGGACATAAGTATCTAGTATCCCTGAACTCAGAATGTAATAACACATCTTTTAGGAAAGGTTGTTTTTAAATCCTGTGTTTGAGAACAACACTTTTAGAAAGTTGCTGTTCTCTTGTCTGACCCTTCTGTGTGCCTTGGCCTGTTTGTGGATTGACTGTCTGGTTTGAGAGTGATAGAGGCTGGGGATGCCCCAGGAGGCTGGCTGAGTCAGCCCTAGGCTGAATTACTGCATTTGCAATTGGAGTGGTGGGAGGAGTTAGCACCTGGGCCTGAATAGGGCTGTGCCTGCCTTTCACAATGCTGGCTCCACCTCCTGCTGGGCAGCTGACGACCCTGCCCCTCACTCTGAAAGGAAAGAAGAAGCCAGCAAAACAAAGTATTCAGGAAACACCCAGAACTGGTTCAGACCGGGCTCAGGACCCACATGCACAGAGAGAACAAAGACTTTAGGGGTATAAGTACAGGACCCCTGACAACAGAAAATTAGATCATCCTGGAATCAAGAAGGAACCTCTGCCAAGGAGAAAGCTGAATCTAAAGAAGGAAGACTGTCCTGCTGTTGCTCTGCTGGACTGACCTGTTGCTTTGCTGCCAAGGAGAGGGGAAGGACTTTGCTGTGTGCTGTGTCCCCTGTCTTGAAGGAATCTCCAAGGGCCTGAGAAGAGCTGTCTCCCTGTTCTGAAGTCCCAGGAACAAAAGGACTTCACCCCCTGCTTCCCTGAACTCTGCTGAGAGAGTTCTGTCCTTCCTAGAGTGCTTGATCCAATTGTGGGGCCGCTGGAAGTTGTACCTGTTCTGGGAAGCTTGAAACTAAGCTTGAGAGACTTTGGCCATTGAAAAGTGTCGCATCGCTCGCTTGCGGAGCCCATCCCCGACAGTGCGAGAAGTTTCCCGCTGCTACGAAGGTCGAGATCGTCGCAGCGCCTGACGCCGCTGCCAGAGCCGTCGCACCCTTCGTTTGTGGGACGCACCAGACCGGTGCGGGAAAATCGAACATCGCTGCGAGTGTCGTCGCAGAGCCTGTCGTCGCTGGGTGAGATCGCCGCACCGCTTGCTTGCGGAACCATCGCATCGAGGAGCTGCGAGAGAGAGGATCACCGCTGGACTGCGCATCATCGCCCCGGAGATCATCGCAGCCCCTACGAGATCGTCGCGTCGTGCCTTTGCGAGAACAAACTTCCTACGGAACCTACGCACCGGAATCCATACAAGTGGCCTTCCTCCCCATACAGACCGGATTTGTCGCAACACGCCCGCTGCTGCAGCGGGGTTGTCGCATCGCCTCCCCAGGGTCTCAGGAGCCACACATCGCTTGTTTTCCACCACACCAGCTTCTGCTTTTGGAACTTTGTTGCAACTAAAAGGTACTGTGAGTAAACGTGACGCAACTGTGAACTTTTCACGCATCTGTGGTTTATATTACCGCAACTTGAAGAACTTTAACGCAAACCTTAAGAACTCTTTTGAAACCATATTCTTGAACTGTGTATTCTGGATTTTTGTCGTTTTGGTCTTGTGTAGTTTAGATAAAAATACCTTTTTTTTCTAAACTGTTGTGGAGTCAGTTTGTGGTGTTTTCACTGTGTTACTGTGAGTGTTGGTACAAATACTTTACGCATTGCCTCTGGTTAGCCTAGACTGCTCGTGCCAAGCTACCTAGAGGGTGAGCAGGGGCTATCTCAGAGGGTTATCTCCTTGCCCTGACTAGAAGCAAGGTTCCCTATTTGGACAGTGGTATCTATCCCTGCCAACAAGAGACCCCCAGTTCTAACACTGGCCATGTGGGTGGGGGCCATTTTGAGGCCTGGTCCAGGCAGGGACTGGCCATGTGGTGGGGGTCAAGGCTCAAGGGGCCATTTTGAAGCCAGGCAATGTGCTCAGGCCTGCACCCAGTTTGCCTTGCTTTCATCCATTATGCCGAGGGGTACTCAGTGGTGCATGGACCAAGTCTTTCTGTGGGGTGTCTCTTCTATTAATATAAACATCCATTTTTGATTAGAATTGCAATTTTTATTTTGGGTCCTTCCGTTTTTGGGTGTGTTGTAAAAATAAATGCCTAGTTGCAAATATCAATTGAAGCACGACATATGCAACATTTATTTAACTGATGTTCCTCTGGCTTCCTTTGCTTTTAGGTGCACAAGAGAACCACAGATCAGTCATCGTTCATCATCAGTGCCAGGAAGAAGTCTTGCTGCGGTGTGTGCAGCACAGCGTCACGTGACATCACGTGTGGCCACAGACAACTCTGCAACTCGTGCAACTGCGGCCTGCTGTTCTGACATCTGAAGAAGATGGGCCCAAGGAAAGGTGGCCGTAGCCCCTCCACCAAGAAAGTTGCCAGTGCCACTGCCAGTAAGGAGCAGAAGAAGCAGTGGCACCACTTACCAAGGAGACTGGTGTGCCTACAGACACTTTTTTGGGGAAAAACACTACTCCTGCAGAAGCGGGGTCAGCCATGGACCAAGCTGGGAGCAGCACCTTCGCTTCATTGGGCTCAGTGCCACCACGCCAAGTTAGGTCCAAGGCCATGAGTGCTGCAGAGGCAGCCACTTTAATTGTTCAATCATCATCGGCCAGTGATGTTGGCTCATCGCAAGAAAGTAGCATCCAATCAATGCAGGGTGTAACTCATCTGACGAGTGTTCAACAACCACAGGCGCAATGACAACCACAGGTGCAATTAGTACAAGCGCAAATACATGCGCAAGGAGAGGCACAAGGAGAGGCGCAAGTAGAGGCGCAAGGAGGGCGCAAGGAGAGGCGCAAGGAGAGGCGCAAGGAAAGGCGCAAGGAGAGGCACATGGAGAGGTGCAAGGAGAGGCGCGAAGAGAGGCGCATGGAGAGGTGCATGTAGAGGCGCAACTAGAGGCGCATGGAGTGGCACAACTGCCCACAATGCTTGTTCCTCCAGAAGCAGGGGCACATCAGGAAATCGAGATTCAAGCGGAGGTCCCATCCGAGGAAGTCTCCTCCTGATGATGACCCATTGTCTTCCAGATCCCCAGCAAGAAAAAGTTCAAGGAGGGCTACTACAAGTTCTTCTTCAAGCCCCCTTCCTTTTGATGATCATGATGTTGATTGGAACCCACCAATGCAGTCTGAGAGTGAGGCAGGCCATGAGCCGACAAAGGTAGCTAAGCCTAAAAGGACGGTTACCGCAAGGCTTCCACCTATAGGTGATGACAACGAACAAGAAGTGGTGTATTCCGCTGCTGATGAACAGTCTGACGACGACCCAGTCATCGCAGTCGTCTCTCCAGGCCCAGCGGGCATGCAGCAGACAGACATTTTGACCCTATCCCGAATTGCTGCTGAGCGTGATGTGGGCGGTGTGGCACTGGTACCACCACCAATGCAATTAACTACTATACCAACACGACCTACAGCTTCCATATTTTCTCGTCAGAAGGGCCGGCAGGGACCTCCATCCAGCTCGACCTCCATCTCCTCAAGTAGTGGTGCTGTAAGTGCACAACAGAGTCAAATTCAGCCACGTCCATCCTCCACTTCATCTGGCATTGAGAGTAGCACCTCCACCACCAGCAGACATCTCCAGTCCCCAGTTTGGGACTTCTTTAGTGTTAGCAAAAAGGCAGAAAACATGGTCGTTTGTTCGATGTATAAAACTGTAGTTAGTCGGGGTAAGCTTGGTACCAACTATTGTATTGGAGGCCAGAGGTCATCTCCAAAAACACCACACTATCATTTAGGAGGCACACATAAGGAAGATCCGGGAAGCCAAAAGTACAACAAATCCAAATGTATCCATTCATATTGCATCTGATGATGACGAGGGGCTGATCATGTAAGGGGGAAGTGAAGAAGCGACATACATTTTTTCTGGTACACCCATTACCCCTGGCAGCAGCATTGCAGTGGTAGCGTCCACACCCTCTACCCCAGCAACATGTATGAGGCACACTAAGAGTCTGGGAGAGACACCAATAGGAAAAAGTACATCAATGAGCCTAACTGGGTTGAAAAAGTCTGGATGATCATCATCACATATGAAAACGGTCCAGACCACCATTAAAAGCATGTTTTGGTCGGAGGCGCCATTTGAACGCAACCACCCAACGGCACGTCTGTATAACGCAAAGCTGGCTAAAAGCTCGCGCTGGACCTTCTCCCTTTTTCTTTCGTGGAAGGGGTGGGTTTTCTAGAATTTGTGGCAACAGTCTGCCCTAAATGGAAGGTTCCTAGCTGGTCCTATTTTGCCAGAGTTGTGGTTCCAGCACTACATGACGATGTGCTGGAAGTGATTGGGTCAGCTTTGCAGAAGAGTGCTGTTCACGCTATCCACCTGACAACAGACCTGTGGACCAGTTGCCAAGCCGTGGATTACATGTGCATCCCTGCACACTGGGTCTCTTTTGCAGGGGTTGGAGAAAAGATGTCTACAGGTGTTGACCATGTCACAATTTTTAAAGCGAGTCGGAAACATGCAACAGTAGCCATGTTTGCCATGGAGAAATCTCATACTGGATTAAACATACTGGATGAGTTTAAGAGTAAGGTCTCTAAATGGCAGGTGTCAAGAAGTCGCATGATTGGTTATGTTTCCACGGATAATGGCAGTAATATAGTTAAGGCCATGAATGATGGTGGCTACTTCAGAGTGCATAGTTTGGCGCACTGGATTAACATTATTGTTCAAGATTTCTTGAAAAGAGAAAACACAGTCAGCAAGTTACTGGCCACCTGCCGAAGAATCTGCACACATTTCAGCCATTCTTTTAAGACCCGGAAGGAGATGAGGATCATTCAACATGGCCGTGGAGTGCCAGTCAAAGGACTCATCCAGGAGGTAGCAACATGTTGGAACTCAACCTTCTACATGCTTGAACGTCTGTTTGAGCAGTACTTGGTAATCAATGAGTATGTCAATGCCATTGTGCAACATTCCGTCCATCATTTTGTGTGTTTTGCTGTTAACCCTATGTGGGAAGGGTATGCCCAGACGTGGGTCCCGTGCTCACTAAGCCACTGGAGTCAAGCTATCCTGGCTGAAGACGGCTGATAACCAGAAACTGGTCCTAGGATGCTTGATTCCGGTCCAGGAAAGACATGGCTTGGCAGTTCGGTCTGGACTGTTCCCATGAGGCACAGGGTCAAGACTGATTTGTATATGGCATATCTGAACTGGGGTAGCTTGGTGAGCAAAATAACGATGGATTAAACCCAGATCTGTGACTGGGGGTGAATGTTTTGCCATTGTGCAACATTCCGTCCATCATCTTGTGTGTTTTGCTGTTCACCCTATGTGGGAAGGGTATGCCCACACGTGGGTCCCGTGCTCACTAAGCCGCTGGAGTCAAGCTATTCTGGCTGGAGACGGCTGATAGCCAGAAACCGGTCCTAGGATGCTTGATTCCAGTCCAGGAAAGACATGGCTTGGCAGTTCGGTCTGGACTGTTCCCATGAGGCACAGGGTCAAGACTGATTTGTATATGGCATATCTGAACTGGGGTGGCTTGGTGAGCAAAATAACGTTGGATTAAACCCAGATCTGTGACTGGGGGTGAATGGTTTGCTATTGTGCAACATTCCGTCCATCATCTTGTGTGTTTTGCTGTTCACCCTATGTGGGAAGGGTATGCCCAGACGTGGGTCCCGTGCTCACTAAGCCACTGGAGTCAAACTATCCTGGCTGAAGATGGCTGATAGCCAGAAACCGGTCCTAGGATGCTTGATTCCGGTCCAGGAAAGACATGGCTTGGTAGTTCGGTCTGGACTGTTCCCATGAGGCACAGGGTGAAGACTGATTTGTATATGGCATGTCTGAACTGGGGTGGCTTGGTGAGCAAAATAACGATGAATTAAACCCAGATCTGTGACTGGGGGTGAATGTTTTGCCATTGTGCAACATTCCGTCCATCATCTTTTGTGTTTTGCTGTTCACCCTATGTGGGAAGGGTATGCCCAGACGTGGGTCCCGTGCTCACTAAGCCACTGGAGTCAAGCTATCCTGGCTGAAGACGGCTGATAACCAGAAACCGGTCCTAGGATGCTTGATTCCGGTCCAGGAAAGACATGGCTTAGCAGTTCGGTCTGGACTGTTCCCATGAGGCACAGGGTCAAGACTGATTTGTATATGGCATATCTGAACTGGGGTAGCTTGGTGAGCAAAATAACGATGGATTAAACCCAGATCTGTGACTGGGGGTGAATGTTTTGCCATTGTGAAACATTCCGTCCATCATCTTGTGTGTTTTGCTGTTCACCCTATGTGGGAAGGGTATGCCCAGACGTGGGTCCCGTGCTCACTAAGCCACTGGAGTCAAGCTATCCTGGCTGAAGACGGCTGATAGCCAGAAACCGGTCCTAGGATGCTTGACTCCAGTCCAGGAAAGACATGGCTTGGCAGTTCGGTCTGGACTGTTCCCATGAGGCACAGGGTCAAGACTGATTTGTATATGGCATATCTGAACTGGGGTGGCTTGGTGAGCAAAATAACGTTGGATTAAACCCAGATCTGTGACTGGGGGTGAATGGTTTGCTATTGTGCAACATTCCGTCCATCATCTTGTGTGTTTTGCTGTTCACCCTATGTGGGAAGGGTATGCCCAGACGTGGGTCCCGCGCTCACTAAGCCACTGGAGTCAAGCTATCCTGGCTGAAGACGGCTGATAGCCAGAAACTGGTCCTAGGATGCTTGATTCCGATCCAGGAAAGACATGGCTTGGCAGTTCGGTCTGGACTGTTCCCATGAGGCACAGGGTCAAGACTGATTTGTATATGGCATGTCTAAACTGGGGTGGCTTGGTGAGCAAAATAACGATGGATTAAACCCAGATCTGTGACTGGGGGTGAATGTTTTGCCATTGTGCAACATTCCGTCCATCATCTTGTGTGTTTTGCTGTTCACCCTATGTGGGAAGGGTATGCCCAGACGTGGGTCCCGTGCTCACTAAGCCACTGGAGTCAAGCTATCCTGGCTGAAGACGGCTGATAGCCAGAAACCGGTCCTAGGATGCTTGATTCCGGTCCAGGAAAGACATGGCTTGGCAGTTCGGTCTGGACTGTTCCCATGAGGCACAGGGTCAAGACTGATTTGTATATGGCATATCTGAACTGGGGTGGCTTGGTGAGCAAAATAACGATGGATTAAACCCAGATCTGTGACTGGGGTGAATGTTTTGCCATTGTGCAACATTCCGTCCATCATCTTGTGTGTTTTGCTGTTCACCCTATGTGGGAAGGGTTTGCCCAGACGTGGGTCCCGTGCTCACTAAGTCACTGGAGTCAAGCTATCCTGGCTGAAGACAGCTGATAGCCAGAAACCGGTCCTAGGATAATTGATTCCAGTCCAGGAAAGACCTGGCTTGGCAGTTCGGTCTGGACTGTTCCCATGAGGCACAGGGTCAAGACTGATTTGTATATGGCATATCTGAACTGGGGTGGCTTGATGAGCAAAATAACGATGGATTAAACCCAGATCTGTGACTGGGGGTGAATGTTTTGCCATTGTGCAACATTCCGTCCATCATCTTGTGTGTTATGTCAATAGCATTAACATACGGTCTGCTGCTATGAAAGACATGAGGCTAGAGCCGGAGGAATGGGACCTAGTTAAAAGCCTGACAGACATGCTTCGTCCTTTTGAGGTTTTCACCCGTGAAGTCACCAGGGAGGACTATAGTTTGGGCAAAGCTATCCCATTGTTGTTCATGCTAGAGCAACAACTGAAGGCGGTGTCTTCAACGTTCCGAGCTGATGTTCACAAACAAGACGCATATCGGTTGGCGGAGAGCTTATTAAGCCGCCTACTTGTTAATTAAAGGCCTAAAGAAATACATTCAGAACAACATTACATTTGTGCCACTATTCTGGATCCACGGTACAAAAAGGCACTGACCAGCAAAGTATTCATTCCTTTTGATGAAGAAGATGTTTCAAAGTAGAAACATTGGCTAGCTGTGTCAGCCACTCGGTTCGAAAAAGAGCGGCAGGAAATTGAAGGAAACACCACAAGTACTACTGAAGCAGCAGGCCATCCGGCGTCAAGGTCCACTTCTGTGGCTGAAGGCAGTCACTTTCCATCACAGCCATTACCGACAGCAGCAACAGTATCCTCGTCATCATCACCTGCACCAGGCCCAGCCATAATATTGTCGGAAGCGGATTGGATAACTCGGCAAGGGTTTGCTCGCTCCAGTGTTGATGCAAAGGAAACACATGGTACGCAAAGTGGAGCACCACCCAGGGAGGCCCTTGAGTGGATGGTGCAGGCCTATCTAGATGACCCAACAGAGGTCTACATTGATCGTGACCCATTGGTGTATTGGTATGGGAAAAGGCCTCACTGGCCACTGCTCAGCAGGCTGGCTATAAATTATTTGCCTTGCCCACTCGCAAGCGTGTCTTCGGAATGAGTTTTTAGTGCTGCTGTTGCCATTGTCACTTCAAAAAGGTCCCGCCTCTCACCCAAAAATGTGGAGAGGTTAACAATGATCAAGATGAATCAACACTTCATACCCCCAGATTACAAAATACGTGAAACCACGTAGGAAGAAGAGGACACCGACTAAGGTGACGGAAGCTCTTCTCTGTTAGCTGACCTACTCCATGTTCAATTCACAGAGTTTGAGGACGAGCTCTACTTCCCTGATGACAACTAGGCTTGAAAAACTTACTTTTTGTTTTCTTCCGTCCTTTTTGACTTTTATTTCTGTGTGTCTTTCTTTGATTTGCAACTTTTAGCACAACAAAACTTTAATCACAACAAATCCATCAGCAGCACTGTCTTCGTCTTATTTTCCATATTGAAGGTGCCGCTGTCTGCATTCCTGAAGTTCACAACTCAGTCATGCTCCTCTATCCTCCTCCTCCAGACTCCCCCTATCCATTTCCCTCAAGGCAGATGGCCGGATTACGCTGAATCTAGAAACTGTCGCTTCAGTCCGTACACGAGTCCCCTCAAAAGAAGTGGGACTGGAATGACTCACTATGCTGACTGCACCTTCTGAAATTGACACGAGAGGCTGCCCTGTGGCCCTTCACTTAAGAATAAGATGATGACAAGTGGAACAGGTAATGAATGATGAGATGGCATACACTGGCTGTCTGGCTCTGATGAAAGCAATTGTTGTTTGTTTGTTGTGCATGAAGTGAATCCTATCTATGTGTTCTGTTATTATTATTTAATCTTTTACACACTAAATGTAACTCAAGTGTACTCTTTTACCTTGTTTAATAGAAAATGTACTTCAACTGCAGGGGCCAGCCACTATGTTGCATTTTTCAATATGGAAAATGTCCTTGGACTCAGTGTGTAGACAACATTGAGTTTGCCAATAACATACCATGATAATGATGAGTCTTAATGATTAAAGTTACATGATATTATCTTTATTCTTTACACAGTCACTCACTGGGATTGATGGATCATCATCATTGTCGGCTTACGGAAGAAATATGGCCGTTTCGTGAGAGGCAAACAACAGGTAAACAAGTCAACAACAACCACAGCAGACCTACATGTCTGTCTAGTCGTGGTGTGGGAGTGGTCGAGCCAGTGTAGTGTATGCCAGAGACCAGACAGCAGTTCATGTAAAATTGTGGCTATGTGGCTTGCTGCATAATATTAGATATGCTTTGTCTGTCTGTGTCAAAGAGGTATGCTACACCATCAGGGTTGTTCACTCAGTGGTGCCTGCCTTGACCGTCTGCATGGCCATGGCCTGCTGTGTGCAATTACTATCCTTGAAAAGGAAACTCAGAGTACGCACTTTAGAAATGATGCCTGTATGTAATACTGTCGCCTCTGAAAGTGTTATTTTTGCACTACACACTGTACCTTATATTTTTTCTCAGTGCTGTTTTAATATCCCTTCCTGTTTTTCCATCAACAATTGCAGGCCGGATTTTACCTTGTGCCATGGGAACAACATCAATCCGCAATTCCGCATGGCAGGCAGGCAGTGGACAGTGTGTCTGGTCACCAAGATTGATCGACGGAGCGTCAGATGGAATGGAGGAGTACCGCAAATAAAAGGAATGGCTGGATGCATGCAACTTCACAAATTGAACAGGACAACATTAACATACAGTTACAGTATCCTCCTCACTTCTCCTTATCTTTTAAACAACTTATTTTTGTGAACTACTATCAGTGCAACTCTCTGCTTCAAATTCATCCCTACAGCTATTTCATAACTTTCTTTGCTATTTTTAAAACTAATGTAATGTACTACTAAGTCATTCTCTCTCTGAATGAAATTGCGTAATTACAGCAGCCCTGTACTGTCTAATAGTTCAGTACTACTTGGTAAGTTGTAGTTAGTACTACTTTTCAGTAACCGAACCATCCATTTAGCAAACAACTTCATGCATGCACTTCCTTTATGTCCCTTAAAAGATTTATGGATATCTTCGTATCCAAACATTTGTTTTTCTTCATTTGTTGTTTGTCCATGCTGTGTTTTTTTTCCTCTCTCCACAAAACTTTCCCAAAAAACCCCATTCCAATCCAAATTTCAAACCCTAACCCTCTTCCCCCAGGCTGTGTGGTTTTCATTGCGGTGTGACAGAATGACAGCAATAATTCCACACACTTGCTGGGGAGGATAAGGTGCAAGCAACCTCCTCCAATCAATTTTAAGGAAGCTAGATGAATCCTAGGATATTGTAATTCTGCTTAAAAAACACCAATGAGTATTTTCAAATAAATTCTGAATTTCATGCCCACCATTGATTGGATCCATCGTCAACATCATCCTCCTACATGTCAAGACTTGTTACGCTGCTGTGTCACTGTTCTTGTTGTAGCCATAATCATCCATGCACATTTGTTTCCCCATACTTATCTTCAGCATTGCTTAGGCTACATATATACTGTTCCTTCTAATACTCCTCTCAGGCCACTCAATGTCTCTTTTTTTCCCTTTGTTTTTCATATGCTCCTACTGCTAGTGTGGTACCACTCCTACTACCACCACAAAAATGGAATTTCTGTCCTGGATGGATGTCATGGGCAACCGTAATCGCCATTTGCCATGCAGCCAGCGCTGTGCCTAGCTCTATTCTCATAATCCTTAACATAAGAGGGAGGGAGAGGGAGTAGTGGATTCTGTCTCCCCTAGCAAGTATCATTAACAAAATGGAATCCACAAGGTGGAAGGTGGTTGTTACCACAATGGTGGGGAGCAACCAGTGTTGTTAAAATACCCCTCATACACCAACAGGCCCCTTGGTGTCATGCTTCATCATCGGGGTCTTCGCAAACCTCTACGGGATGCGGCGTGCTACGACTTCACGACTACGCAGGAGCACTTTAATGGTGAACTATGTGTTTGGTGTGTGTGGGTAAACAATGTGAGTGGTGAGGTGAAGATGAAAAAATTAAAAAATACCTGGCACGTGAGTACTGAAAAAATTTTTTATTAAGTCTCCGGAGACTTAATAAAAATTTTTTTCAGTACTCACGTGCCAGGTATTTTTTAATTTTTTCATCTTCACCTCACCACTCACATTGTTTACCCACACACACCAAACACATAGTTCACCATTAAAGTGCTCCTGCGTAGTCGTGAAGTCGTAGCACGCCGCATCCCGTAGAGGTTTGCGAAGACCCCGATGATGAAGCATGACACCAAGGGGCCTGTTGGTGTGTGAGGGGTATTTTAACAACACTGGTTGCTCCCCACCATTGTGGTAACAACCACCTTCCACCTTGTGGATTCCATTTTGTTAATGATAGCTCTATTCTCAAACACATATCACAGGTAAGATAAGCATTTTGGGGAGGTAGAATAATGGGCTAGGACTCGGAGGAGAGGAGAGACTGACAGTAGTACTAGTAAAGTACTAGTAGGCCAATTGAATTCACTAACTCTGTTTGTGGCACTTTTGTACATTTTTGGATGTTTTAGATAATTCATGCTGGTAAGTTTGAGGAAACCAAACGTGCAGTAACCCCCGCCCACCACCCCACAAAGTAATATGAACGCGTACACTATGTTGATGTATGTAAAATAAATAATTATATATTTACCCTAACAAAAATAAACTAGTCCAAAGACCCAAACCACCCCCCTCCCGAACCCCAACAAATGTCTATTTCAATGTCCCGCAAAAAGTCCCTCTGAATCCCCAACTCCCAATTTCCACCCCCCAACAGTCTTTAAAAAAGGGGCAAGGGACACAGTCAATCCGGCGGTGTCCTGTGGACAGGTGGTCCCGCAGCTCTCTGCGGAGGTCCTGGAGCTGGTGCTTCTGCTTCTCCACCTTGCGCTCCAGGTAGTCCACTCGGCGGCATACCCGGCGCAGGCTTGCCATCCAGGCTCTGGGGGGGGCAGCTGCTGGTTTTGTTGCAGCTGAGCGGCGGTGGCGGGAGGCTGTCGGATCACGGCCCCGTACTGTAGGCTGCTGGCTGGTGGACCCGGGGGCACTGGAGGAGGATGCAGCTGTTGCCGCCTCCTCCTCCTGTTCCCGAGCCCACAGCCGGCGATATTCTGCGCAAATGGCCTCCAGCTTCCGGGCCCTGGCCCGGACAGCCATCTACTTTCTGGTGAGCTTTTCTGGAACATCTATATGAAAAAAGAAAGAAAAATACTGTAACCAATACTCTTTAACAATAACACAAAATAATTCAACAGAAAGTTGTCTCACAGTAACACTAGCAACTTGCAAGCACAGTATAACATTTTGGCATGCATCTTTCCGCCGTCTTTGTAGGACTGTAACATTAGTGGGAGTTTCAGGAATTCTACTAGCAGCACTATGGACTTACTACATAGTCAGAGAGTCAGAGAGTACACCAGTCTTCTTCTTTTTTTCTCTAGTTTTGCGAAAGAAATTACTTGTACGTGAACTTGTGGTAGCCGGCATAATGCCAGCTCAGTCAGCTTGCACAAAAGAAAAACAGACACAAGCCATGATGACGCAGACTCGCATAACTTTAAGCAGTACATGCAAGTGGGGATAGGGAAGCTCTTACTTTTCTATAGGGGTGGCACTGGCCATACTCGGTTACATCAAGGGCTACTGCTCAATGTAATTTATATTTCGGACTGCCTCCCCCCCGGGCCTTCAGTACTACAAAAGGAAAATGAAGATTATTAATTTCTGATCATGTATCCAGCCGATCACATGATCTTTGCTTACATGATGGATGACTTTAGGTGTTTGTTGTGATAGATTGAGTGAACAACAGCGATAGTCCACCCATGATTGACACAGCTGAAAGAAATTATTAACATAGGGAGTGATTGTGGTACCCATAATTGCCGGAAGAAGGGACTTGACTTGATATAATGTCAACTATACAATACATACACAATATATGCTGTGCTTGCAAAGTAAACTACTGTACTGTTAGTCAAGGGAGAATTTCTGAACAATCACAACTTCTAGTATTTGGATTTCCTCTGCTTTGCTACTCTGGCACGGACATGCTGTTCAAACAAAGTAACACTCTTCATCCACTGAGCGTCTGCTCTACATACACCTCCGCTATCTATGAGGAAGAAGATACCATCCATGCTTCCAAAGTAAACGTCTATCATTCTTCTTAATGTCTCAACTCTACCAACTTTACTTTTTCTCAACAACCAACTAACACCCTTTTCATTTCATTTGGTAAACCACCGTCTTGACTTGCATTTCACTTTCACCCAAATGATATATTGCTTGCAATGCACACCACACATGCATTTTCTGATTCACCCACACAGGCAGTCATCTTTTCTTTCTCCTCCAACCATCCTTGCTTCAAGCAGCCATGCATCTGATTCCTTCGTATCAGCCACCTCTGCATGCATTCAAAAACAAGTATCATTCTTTACAGTCATACATGTTACGACTCGCTCGTCTTTCCCTACACCCTTCTTTCCCTTTTAGTTCATCACATCCCTCAAGTTCATCTGATCTGACTTGGCTTCACGATAAAAGTTTCACAGCTGAGTTGAAGTCAAATAGAGGGGGCCATTGCTTACTCTAGAACTACCGCCGCTAATGCTATGGCTAAGTCAAGGGTGACTGTCTTCTCCGTGATTGACAAAATGTAGTTCTAAATTAGTAACTGTTCATAACAGTACAGTGTACTTCTACTAGTGTACTGTCTACTGTACAGTACATCATACACCCCTTTGCGAGCCTACTCTAAAATGTCAATAAGTAAGGAGTATAATAACTTACCACCGTCCGCCGCTGCTGAGCCATCCCCCGCAGCAGCTCCTCCTGGTGGCACTTGTGGCGCCGCCGCATCCGCCCCTGGAGTGGAACCCTCCGCGCTGCTGGCCCCGGCACTGGTGGTGGGAAGTGCCGCATCCGATGTTGTGATGACGCCTCGAAAAAACATGTCATATTTTTAGATGTCATACACCACCCCCTATTTTGTCTCGTAATGGAAGAGAAAATGTTAATACTGAAACATTTTTAAATTATTGGGACTGAAAAAAAGTCACGGTTTTGGGGAGGGTGTTAACTTATATGCTTAGCCATAACATGCAACACTTTTTAGCACAACTGATGAATGCTTGCTTTTTAACGTGCAGCATTTTTCTAATTAGAGATAGAACCACCTACTCCTCATCACCACCAGGAGGACTTGAAGTTCCAACAAGGTGAGGGCTCCCGAGTCCCGCATAGTTGCTATTAATAATTAGATGTGTTAAGTTGAAGTATATACTAGGGAAGGGTGTTTAAACTTTAACGTCATCTATCACCACTGCTCGATGGGAATACTGCGCTATTAAAAATAAAGAATTCTTTTTTTATTTCTTATTTGAAAATAAAAATTTTTAACTAAAAAACACTGTGTGTTTTTTGTTCACGAGTGAGTGAGTGGAAGGGTTTGCAGTTGCACTACTGCACTTTGCAAGCATGCTTCCGTGACTCTGATAGGTCAGGACTCGGTAGTCTTCTTCTGTTCTTCTGGGTCGTATAATCATTGGTCAGACACACTAGATAGTCGGTCAGGGGATTGGGGGTCCAACTTCTGTTCTGACTGAGGTATGTGGAAAGTCGAACTGCACCTATCATCAACAATGTCGTATTTCTCTTGTCCATACTTCTGTATGTGCAGAATAGTCCCTGAAACACTAGCGGTATGGTATGTGCTACTATCAAATCAAAAAGCCAACTACTAGCTTATTCTTGGTGGACATTGACATTTTGTTGTTGGAAATTGTCAAAGCACTAACATTGAGAAGACTGGAATAGACAGCAAGGGCAACCCAGAGTACTGCACTCAGTGCCTCTAGAGCTATTGCTGGATCAGAGTTTTTTTAACACTGTTTGCCGACTGGGCAAGCTTAGCTACCTACACAGACCGACTCATAATAAAAATAGTAAATAGTAGTAGCACAGAGTGTGATTGTAAAAAATAGAAGTAGGAAACAGTTTGGAATGAATAGGAGCTGTAAAAATTAGGGAAGTATAATTATTAATATTAACAACAGAAAAGCTTACTGGGGCCAGCAGAAGAGCCTGCAGAGGACCGTTCCTGCCCACCTTGTTCCGCCGGAGTCTCAGGTGTGGTCTTCTTGCCCCTGGGAGGTGCTGATGATCATGAAATAAACACAAACATGGCTGATTGTTTTTTTTAAATATTTGATTTCTCTGACCACAATCTAAAATTATCTCGGGGAAACAAATTACCAACAATTGCACTACATGTATTGATTGACCTATCTGATCTGGTCAACTAGGATAGATAGTACAGTATTGCTGGATTCGCAGACCGTCTACTTGGAAAGTTATGTAAATCACTAACTAAACCAACAACAAAAAGGTTCTACTACGACTGCCAGCACTCAGCAGCATGCGACGTGACAGACACAGTCCATCATCATGATTGCAGACCACTAAAAAATGTCCTACTACTAAATAACAAGTCATAATATACTCAACCTATCAATCCACCACTATCTCTTCTTAGTGACAGCAGGAGTAGAAAGGAAGGACTAGACTTGAGTTTTTAGTCTCTCTAGCATTACGCATTTCTGCTCAAATGAGCACAAAGTTGCAAACAAGTAAGCATTGGAGCAACGCCACTGAGCAGGCGAGCACCTGCAATCACAGAAGTTATTTAAACATTAATTTACCTGCAATGTAATCGAATCAGCAGCATTCTTGCTCTTCGGGAAAAACATATATTAGCAATATAACACAGAGCAGAAGAAATCAAAGTAGTTATTAAATAGCTACTCACCAAGGCCAGGGATCTCCACGCCTAGCAGGTGGAGCAGGTCCTGATCCCGGTCAAGGAGGTCAGCCCACCGGTGCGTCGCCTGATAGTAGGTGCGCCGGACCCCCGACTCCCTATGCATGGTCCGGCACACCTTATCCCACAGTTGGCAACGCTCCTGGGGGCCATACCCTAAACCGGGCCTGCCCCCTGCTGCCACGGTCTTGGGGAGGTGGCGCTGGACGTACAAAATCAGTGCGGCCACCTCCACCGCGCTGAAGATCTCCCGGGCTACTACTTGCTCCCCCCTTATTCGCCCGCAAGGGAGCCGAGTACGGGTGCGGGACCCTTCCCCTTGTTCTTCCCGGCTCCCTTTGCCATGGTCCTGGACAGGAATGGAAAAATAATAGAAAGAGAATAGAGAAAAAGTAAATAAAAGAAAAGAGTTAAAAAAGTAGTTTTAAAGTAACCAAAAGTAGAAAAAAACACAAAATATAGATGTAGAAAAAGAGAGGGATAGATAATGGGTAAAAAAGATTAAAAAAAAGTTCAAAGAAGCAAAGGATTGCAAAGATTAGGGGAGGATTGAAAAGCATGCCCAGAACCATAGCAATGAATGAAAAACAAGATGGCCGCGCCCATTGAGGACCGTGTGGGTACGTTCGCGCGATATTCCCCCGCGAGCACGCAAAAACGCACGCGACCACGTAATCACGTCCCGCACACAACACGAGAATGCAACTAGTGCCCGGAAACGGAAATAGGCAACGCAAACAAGATGGCCATGCCCATGTACGACCGCATGGGTAACTTCGCGGTTGGCGCGCTGAAAGCGGCCCGCGAACACGCAAAGCACCCCACGAACACGCAAAAAACCCCACAAATTCGCACAAATTCGCGGATTATGCGCAACGCGAATTCACTTTCGCATGAATTCACGTACCGCAAATTTCACACATACTTACTCCAGGCTAACTACAGGGGGTATGCAGAATTTTGTGTGTAGGCAGGGCACAACCTATTCAGGTGTAAGTGGGGCTGTGACCAGCTCCACTCTCCCATCCTGTCAGTGATGGGCCTTCCAGGCACATCTAAGCTCCCTATTGTGTGTTTAGGAGGACTACATAAAGATGAACTGTTAGCTACACCCAGTCATGTGACCAGAGACAGGCTACAGGCACTAAAGGCTAGATGTACAAAACAATTTAGCATTTCTTGATAGACCAAATTGCTATTTCGGCCCAGTAAGAAATGCAAAACCACATTCGGTATGACGAAAACCAATAACCTGGTCGCAAAATACGATTCCTACCCTGAAGAAAGTAAATGTTGGAAACTGGCAAAATAGGAAATCGCAAATAGTGATTTCCTATTAACAAATTGCAACCGCATGTACGAAGCATTTCCTAATTGCGACTAGTTGCAAAATGGGCGTTTAAGAAATACAATCACTATTGACTGAGAACACAGATTTTATTTGCAGGAGTGAAATGCCAACTTCCCTGAGGATCAAACAGATCCAATACAAGAGCCGACCTGACCCAAGAAGACAAAGGGACGTGAACTGGTGGACATCAGGAGATTATTTCAAGGCTTCAGTGGTCTTGACTTCTCGCCTTAATAAAAAAAACAATGTTTCGTTTTCAGTGATTATATATGGAGACTTGATTATTTAATTAAATAAGTTGTTCTTGATTACCTAATGTTCCTTCCTTCCAAATTGAATGCTCAACCCAAAGTTTATTACCACCTTTAAAGATGCAATTCATTGCAGGGAGGTTCTCTTCACATTCATACAAATAACATTTATAGTGATAGAGTTTGTATCTCCTTTCTTATATCTATTTTTAGATCATTGTACTGTAAAAAACCAACAAGTTCATTTCATAACTCAAGTCCAACCAAAGAAAATATCAGATAAGTCTCTCAAATAATAGTACTGGCACAGAAGCGCATTACCCAATCGAAGAATAGTTTTCAGCTTTGTAATGACTTCCTATTTTTCTTGCAAAAAACACAGGAGAAATAAGAAGCCTGACAGACCCAATGAACTACGACAGAATGACGTTCTTCCAGGGAAACTGGAATGCGAAGAAATCAAAAACAGGAGGAAAAGCCACGGACACAGGATGCCATCTCAGTTAAGGTGATCTGGTTTCTGAAATGACGAGCAGTCCTTTGTGTAGTCATTCGTCTTAAACGCTCCACCCATTAAAGAAACCGATCAGTCGGGACGCCGCTACTAAGGCGAGTCCGATAGGGGCGTTATTGTGGAGTACACTAACAGACACCATTTTGGATCCAGTCAGTATTGTTTACTTAACCTTAAGCTCAGCCCTGGGCAGCTGTGGCTGCGAGCAGTAAGGCTAGGAAAAGGAACTTAGTGTGAAGCATTTAACAGCACCAAACAATGAAATAAGAACATCACGCACTAAAAAAAAGACACAAAAACAATTTATAGAAATAGAGCATATTTTTATTTATTTTTAGAGATCTTGATCATCACAATCCACCAGAGGGTTCTAGAGATACATAATTTAGAACTTTTTGCCACCTTTAAATGCACACACAAACAAGCAATGGCAAATGTGAAGTTTGAAAACGTTTGGAAAAGTTAGTGTGGGTACTCTGGCCTGATTTAGGTTACTAAACCCAGCAGAAGGGACCATAAAGGATACTTTCAACAGTTATCTGGCCACCAGAGCGTTTTTACAGCAAGATCCAAACTTTACAGGACAACCGCCATAGAAGTCAATGTAGTGGTCCTGATGCTGAGGGATGCAGGCAAAGATGCTCAAAAGGGTACTCCAGTTGTGGTGCAGTCAACGGGGGTGTCTAAGTGGTGGTTCATTGGTCCTCTTGTGATGTGGGGCGACTTTGGCCACAGAGATCGGGTTTCCTCCAAGTTCTCTACATTGAAGCTGGACAGCTGATGCTGCACTACTGGTCATGCTGCACCGTGGTTGGATGCAAACTCTGTGGTGGGGGCTGGTGTCCCTTGGGAATAATGAATCCAAACATGGACATTACTCCTGGGTCTGCCAGACTCAGGTGCAGGTTTTGGCTATTTCGGATTTGCCCTCTGTTGTGCCCAACAACTGGTAGAAGCAAAAAGTTTGCACTGGCTGCTTCTTTGTCCGTTTGGGCTCTTTCGGCTCGTTTTGTCCTTTAGCTGGTTTCAGGAGATCATCAGACTGATCCTCGAAGTCACTGGTCTTGGTGAAGCTGGAAAATTGACTTTTCTTAGGGTCCGCAGGCACAGTCACAGTCTTACTAGCCCAAAAGTGCAGTAGGTGCAGTCCTCTCAATGGGGCAGCCATTCTTTGCACTGTTCAAGAGGAGCAGGACAGTCCCTCATCAGTACTCTGTTCTTCTTCAATGTGAACTAAGGGGCAGGGTGCCAGGGGTGCATTATTCATCCTAGGTATTTGCCCTGAGGGGACCATGCATTCACTAGCCAATGGGCTACAGGGTCCCCTCCTCTCTAGTGACAAAGTTCCTGTTATGTGTGGCATCTGGCTATCCTAGAGTGCCCCATCCTTGCCCCCTTCAAGATGGCATGACCCTCAAAAGTAGGGTAACCCACTTTAGAGGTGTGGCTACCAGTGAGTTACACGCCCATGGGAAAACCGGTTAGCACACAGGTTTCCCTCCGTTGGCTCTGTCTACTAATTGTCTACAGGAACAAAAGGCATCCTACACAGGGATGTCATAAGCAGCCCTTCAAAGGCACCTTCATCTTTGAAGCCTGTGTTTAAGGACTAACACCCTGAGTGGCCATCCTGAGAGAGGAGGTGACATCTCGCTCTGCAGCAACTGCCTTTGTTCCCGGGCTTGGGAGTCGTTCGCACATCTTCCCAGGTGGTCAGAAACCCGTCTATGTGTCAGTGCCTTTGTGAGGTCACTGTTCTAGCTAGAGGGCAGAGTGGCAACTTTCTAAAGTTACTTAATATTAATAATGACTTTTAATCTAGCATGGGCATCAGGTCAGATTTAACGTCCTAATTAATTTGATACCTTACTTGACCTTGTGAGGTGGTCCTATTCAGCAGTTATATGGGTTTGGGGTGACAAATGTTTAACCCTGTGTTAGCCAATGGGGCTCATAACCTTTCCGCATGAAAATAACAATTTGGAACTGTTGCTGCTAAAACATATAGAAAGTTATATGTCTTTATTAGTAATATATAGCTCCCTGCCATAGGACTCTATAGGCCTCAATTAGGGGAGACCTACATATATGATTTGAGCGGAGTGGTGGCTTTGACACGGGGTGTAATGGCAAAGTAGAACTGGCATTGTTACACACTTCCCTGTCAGTCTGCAGTGGCAGGCTGGGGTCCATTTTGTCTCTGTCACATGCAGGGTGGCACAACCAGTGCTGCATCCTTGTGTGAACACTCTGTCTTACATGCCCTGGGTACCTGGGTACCATATATTATGGACTTATAAGTAAGTCAGCACTTGCCAATTGGGTGTATCCAATTCAACATAACTTTGTCTAGGGTTCGAACACTGGCACCGAGGTCTGCTTAGCAGGCCTCAGTGCACTCTCTGAGTCGAAAAACCACCAGCATCAGTCCAAAAAGGTGGGGATGAGCATGAAAAAAGAGGCATTTCATTATTGCAGTAATGTCAGAAATGGGTTCAAGCCTGTGTCCGTATGCAAAGGAACTAACGGAGTACCTGGGCCTAACTTAAGTAAACACTTTAATATGCAATTTTCGATCCCCTAGTCTTAGCGTTGCCCCAAAATTCAGTATATTGTATTCTGCACCTACTGCCGTCTGCCTATACACTGAAAAATTGGCGCACGATTGTATGTTTAAATGATAGTACAGTATCAATTGCTCATTTTAGAACAAGCCCTGTCTTTTCTGTGTGAGCATGGCATACGAACTTATGATTGAAGTACATGCCAATATAACTGAAGCCTGAAACACACTCAGGTTCTTGGCCATGTACTATAGAAAGCTTGCTCAAGGTGGGTGATGGCAGGCTTAGTTGCCATTAACTTAGATTTGTAAGATTTAATGACCAAGTCTTTCTATTTACAGTAGATTTCAAATTCCGTGCATGGGATTTTGGGTCTGTGAAAACACTTCTGTATCATTATAATAGCTAAGGGTACCCCCAATATTAATTTCTTTTAGGTCTAGAGGAGGGGGAAAAACCTGAAAGATACGTAAAATAGAAACCTCTGGACGGACCTATCTAATTTCAACAAGTTGATATAACTCAAACCATTTTCTTTCAAGGACACAGCAAAACTATATCAATATATGCGACAGACAATATATAGGCTTTGTTTATCATTTATTTCGTTTAGTTTATAGTTCATTTGAAAAAGCAATTTTTTTAGTATTTTTCTAAAGGATTTTTTTACACAAATAAAAATACATAAACATGATCATTCCTATATTTTAGAAAAAGGAGTAATTTTACAATCAATACACATTACAAAATTTCAATTAGTGCCCCCACCTAAACATTCTGATATAAGAAAGTAAAGCTAAAAAGAACTGCTTTATTCATTCATCCAAATCAATCTCACCAATCATACTATTCATACATGCTGTTTCTTGCATACAACACACAAAAGATCATAAAAAATCAGACAATCAACTGAATTTACAAGAGCCCCCACAGGGGATATTATTTAGATGTTATACACAAATGTCAGACCCCCATTTTTTTTTTAATTAACATTTGTTATCCTTCTCTTTTTGGGGATCCTTCTTAGTTGGATTTTCCGTTGTCTGTAAGTGGCCAACGTACGTTTCGGTGCAAACATAAGACTATGCCACCTTCATCAGGGCCAATAAATATACATTGTTCTTGGCGGTAGGGGTATCTTCAGTCTATTTATCCCGAAGTACCTATAATGTTATAGGTTACATTAAAGGTTCATAAATGTTTATGTCACCTGTTAGTATTTAGGTGTCCAAGCCAGATACATATTTGTAACTGCTATTCTCAAAATTGCAGTATTTAGTTCTGTGTAACAGGTACCTGTATCGTCAGAATATCAGGCACATCTATTTTCTTCTTCTATATACATAGTTAAAGAAAATCTTGTAGGTTTAAACTGTCACTTGAGGTAGAAGATCCTCTTGTTAGATATCACTGAGGTGTTTTTTATTTTTCACAAGTATTAACATTTCCAAAAATCAGTCAATACCTCATGCGGATAGAGCTTGCTTCCACTAACGGCGTCTTCGGACCAGCTGACGTAACACTTCTGTATCAGTCAGTCAAGAGTTCTTCATTAGGCCAACATAGACCAGAAAAGCACAATATTTATTTATTTATTTGCGGGTTTATATCGCGCTCGAATCGACTCCCGGAGGAGTATCTCTGTGCCCTAAGAACACCACAAGCACAATCAGAGAGGACACTTACAAGATTTAATTTAATTTTGAAACAGGAAAGTTTTAAGCCGCTTCCTAAACGACAGGTGTTCCGAGCATTGTCTAAGATCTAAAGGGAGTTTAATATATATATAAAAACCTAACAATGGTATGTATTACACCTGTGCAAACAACCAAACCTTACTTAACATGAAAATACAAACAAAGGTTAAAACACAACATGGCACAGAATAAAAACAATTATAAAATGATTAGCCAAAATACATGACATTTCTTGAAAAAGGCTCACCCCAACAAAAACACTTTTATGGGGTCCGCTATGTTAGATGTTTCACTTCTGTATTATCTGCAAAGAAAAGTATTGATACCTTCCTGTTGAAGAGTTTCGGTACGTTGAAATTGTTTTTATAAATATATTTTTCAACATAATGAAGGAAATGATTTAATAAAAGGGGTGCCAAACCCAGATGTTATGGTGTTTGCCGCTGAATGTGGATACAAGGTGTAAACATGATGAAAATATAATTATTTAAATATTTTGCAAGTCTAGGGAAATATCAGATGGTGTGAATTTGCACAGCCAATGTAAGTGATCCTGTCTTAAATCACCGTTGGTACGACTCTTCCTACTACTGCTACTACTGACACTACTCCTACAGCTACCACTACTACTATTTTACAAATATAACTACTATTCTACTACTCTTACTACTACTACAATTAATAAAGATGCTTTTACTGATGCTATTTTAAATCTACTATTAATACTGCTGACCATCTTAATTTTACGTGTACTACTATATCTACTATTAATGTTACTGCTACTATTAATAAATCTGTTAATACTAGTTATACATTCATCATTTGTATTACTACTATTACTACTCTACTACATCTACAATTATTCCTGCGACTAACATTAATGCAGATGTTGTTACTATTTTTTTAAAGCTTTTATTGGCTCCACATTCTTGAATAGCAAGGATCAGAATTCAAACATGTTACAACATGTACATTGAAAGCATTACCGCTGATCTTTACACTTTAACTAGTTAAGAAGCCCTTTTATTTTACCCCTAGTGTCTTGCCCTTCTTAGAGCCAGTGGTGGCTCCTCCACTAAGGCGGAGGAGCGCTGTCGTACTGCTTTAAAGCAGTGCAAAAGCCAGTGGCAGCTGGCACAGATTGGGGGTGGCAGGCGGGGTGCGGCAGGAGGTGTAGAAAAAAAAAATCAATGTACCTCATCACCGTGTCTCTCCTCCGATGACTTTCGCGTCAGGCCCAAAACAGGAAACATCCAGGCTCCCCTGATGCAATGCAGTGCTGTGATTGGTCTGATTGAGCACTGTGATTCGGCGGTCAACCAGGGAATGGGAGCCTTGGCATGTTATCCAACCATGCTTCATTGCAGCCTGGGTGTAGAACATGCAAAGTGTGCATGACTGTTTGGCAGGTCCGAGATGGTCGGCCAAACATCCATGCACACTTACAGAGTGCTCTCACCACTCCCCCCTGCTCTGAGACCAGAGCAGCCCGGCCCGCCCTGCAAAGCTGTTGCAGCAGGAAAAAATAAAATGATAATAACGTCAAGTTATTAACAATTTTTTATTTTTTTTTGCACTGCAAAAAGCAGGGGGGCGACGCTCCTCTGCCTTAGCGAGGAGCCACCACTGGCAAAGGAAAAATAAAATGATAATAACAGACTGTTATCATTATTTTATTTTTAGTGTTGCAATTGCACTGCACACACAAAAGAGGGAGGTCCCCTTATTAATCCAATGTGGGACAAGGGGCAAAGTACACAGAAAGTGAAGGACTCCCAAATCAGAAAAGACTAATATCCTCAAACTAAACATAAACTTATGAACTACAATAAGAAAAACATATAAATGCCCAAAGAATTAAAATAAATGGCCAGTGTGAGAAACAACATATGGAAAAACTTAAAACCAAAAGACTATAACTAACACAATTAAAATGTCTTCTTTGTTTTATTCAGATACAATATTCACAGAATCTTATATATATCAAAAGACACAATAGATAAAATCACAATAAAATCACAATAAAATCACATAGTTGGTACAGTTTTAACATTCGAGAAGTAGAAGTCGACGCTGCGTTTCGGTTTATAGGAATAAAACACCTTCCTCAGGACAAATTCTAAATAACAAAACCCATAAAATTACTGAATAATCCATATGCAAAACATACATGTTGTCACAAGTGGGCAAAAGGCAAATATATTAGCGAACAAAATTTATCTTTTTTTAAAATGTAACACATTTGTAAAAAAACATCCTACTCTTATCTCTACATATTGGTATTATTTCTTGATGGAAGAAAGGGCAAACACATATCAATGTCAGAGTTTAACTTTTCGAAAACCCAAATGTAGGGTTATTCTGACATAGAGCTATTTAAAAAATATCACTGATACATCTTAAATGACTCATTGATGTATTAGTACCCTGGATAAAGTCTAAAAGTGCTATTCAACTTAATACAGTAGTACATGACATGAGCAGAACTGTTATCCATTCATGGATAATATCTTAACTATAAATTATACATCCAATTACGTACTTCAAACTAAAATTAATTCACAAGATATCAAAATACGAATCTTGATTAAGGTTTCAACCGTTACATTCAGGAACCGACTGGAATAATTGAGGTCCCACGATGTACGTTGGAGCCACTGGTATTTAATAAAGTGTTCCAGGTTTGGCACTATGGAAACAATTATATACATCTGTAATAAGAGTTTAAAAGGACTAGTTCAATTGTCATTATACCCAAAGGTCACTAGAGTGGACTTTCCAATAAAAATGAGGTAAAAAAAGCACTATAGCCACCGGCACAATTTCAATTCGGATTGTGTGAACGGCCAATAGGGTACAAGGGATGTCCTCTTGTAAAGATGCTAGAAAGATTTTATATAATCTACAAGGGGAAAATACACGAATTTCAGATTTCATATAGTAAAATTTAATGAAGCACTCATTGCAGCTCTATACTTATAGCTTAAATTTTTAAGGAATAGACTCCTATCTTGTCACATATATGGTTAACATGTGAAAATGGCTGCCTGCTCGATATAGGTATTGCCGTATTGCAGCCCAAATTTTTATTAAGAAGGGGCTACTTATGCCCAAAGTGAATTAGCATCAGGGTGCCTTTAACCAATGCTATCAATCTTGAAGCATTACATAAGCCATCCTATAAGGAATCATGTTGGTAAAATATGTGTGCCTATATTTGACTATATTTTCACCAACTGTTATAGTCAAAGCGCTATTTTAAAATAATATATTATGACGCCATTCTTAATGTCGAGCATTCATGCGTATCACAGCAAATTGCCCGCAGTTTGTGGTAAACGTTAAACAAAAAGCCCAAGAATATCCCGTTAATTACTAGGACTTTTATGCGAGCGGGTCTAGTTGTCGTGCAGCATCAACAGGGTGCTAACGTGTTATACAGAGTGCCTCACGTAGTGAAAACACAGATTCCTACCAGATTGCTAAACAATTACAACCGGCTAGGGCAAAAAACCACGTCCCGCAAGGCATCACATTCTGTGACTCGCTTACCATTAAAAAAGGATCCGGTCTCCCTGCTCCTTACGTACACCGCCGTCTCTCGTCAGTTTCGTCAATAGGCGGAGACGGAAGACAAGCCAATCAATTTCAGAGATCGTTAGCACGTGATCGCTAACCCCTCAAAACACGGCGGCCACGTTCTTTTTTCGAATGTAGCTTTATTGCTAGTCAAATGCGTGCGCAATGGGATTTTTACAGAGAATTGTCTGCACAATATAAACGTTAAGTATAAAATCGAATTCGATTTGATTTGATTTTATATTTAACGTTTATATTGTGTAGCTCAGTCAGCGCGTTTTAAGGGCTCAAGGTGGTCCATGGTCATTTTTAGGCCAAAGCCTACCAGACAGTACAGCTGTCTGGTTTGCTAACAACATCTTGGTTTATTCAATGTTGAATCATAAATGAAGTGTAGAAATTCTTCATCAGATGTAAGGAGTTTAATCGTTAACTTTCTTGTTGAATTCAATTTTCATTCATTGTTTGGTGTCAACAAACATGGACATGGATAACACTGTTAAAGCACATTTTCTTTCATCTCTTCCGATGCATTTCGGCAAGAAGCCCTTCATTAGGCGATAGTTAGGGGATGCCTTCAAATGGATTAAATCGGTGAAGTTGTTAGTTGGTTCTAACAACTTCAAAGATTTAATCCCACACCACAAACTGAACACTCTGAAAATCACTGATAAAAAGTTGTGCATGTTCTCCCATTCACTTTTTGCTTAGGTTGGATTAGCCTTCACCTCAAGAGAACAGGAGGCCCACAGTCTTCTGATTTGGAATATTCCAGGGCGTACTCTTTCACTAGATATTTCACACCAGTGGTTAGTTTATCACCTACTCTTCCATGGTGGTCAGTCTTGCCACGTTTTTCATCAGTACCACCTGCTATTTTGATACCTTTGATGTCGGCACATTGATCCACCAAGTAACATCAGTGATGCTTCTAAGGAGACTCCATCAAAAAGTGGAAGATCACGCTGTAGAGCTAAATCTTCTAGGAGATCTTGTTCTCTTCCAAGGCACCATATACACCATAGTGAGAGGTCATGTTCTCGCAAAACCTCTAGGAAACATGGTGTCTCTCTTCCAAATTCATTATATATATCATTATATATCAGGTCATTCCTATATTGGGGACTATTCTCTGACTTTATCTGGCTCTCCTCCTGGTAGAATATCACCTATTGATAACACTAATACATTTATTGAGGTAATAGGAAGGGAGCAGCAAAGCTTACCAACCCTCTGTAATTTTTGAGACACTGAATCACAGGTCATCCTCTAGACCTTCATTGCCTTTAGTCACAGGTCTTTTGGAACCAGCAATAAAGGTATTTGTTTTTCCAGCATCTGCAAAATCGGTTTCTGATAGGCTGCATTTAAAATATAAAGCTAATCACAAAAACAGACGATTCTGGGAAACACTGCAGCACTCACTATCATTCCTTTCAAGGGTGCCATCATCCCTGGGTCAACTGTCACTAAACACCAAATAGTAAAATATTTATATAAATAGGAGAGAGACAGTACAACGTTGCAACTGGCAGTTGTTTCCTTAAAGTGCAGCCAGTGTTCTCCTTTTTAAATTCAGGTGGAAGTCATGGTGTTTTGATTGTATTAAAAACCCGCCAATCCACACAATGGGGGTACTGTTCAAAATGTATGTTCCTTATTGACTCAGAGACAACAATTAAAACCCAGACGTATTAAAATCCATTACCACAATATTAAAACAAAAAACAGTGAGATTAAAACAATACCCTGAAGCAAAGACATAGTACACTTCCTGAACTTTAATATTAACAGAACAATTCACAATTCAGGACCTATTACAAGGAGCAGGCTCACATAGGGTTATTTTGTCATTGTCCAAACATTTAAACATATATGACTGAGATGTCTGTAATCTACCCTTGCTCTTTAAATCATTGCCAGTCTTGATTCCTGTATTTTAAGGCCCAAGCACGGACCTTATTAATGCCTTGTTGCTATAAAATATGCTGAAACCTATCTGTATATTATCCAAACATGTGACACTCTAATAAAAACTGCCGATTTTTCTCTAACCATCTTCAAGGAGCTAACACCATGCCATAAATTTCAATTGTTCTCAAAAGTCAAACAAATAAACTCTGCCTTAGTGTGATGATTTCCTGTGGTTCGTTACCTGTCTTTCTTTCTAACACCTTATTATTACACCCAAGCAGTATTAGGAGTAGTGAAGCTTACCATCCTAATATGATTGAAATCCTATTGCATTAATCCTCTTTCATGTGTTCATGTTTTATTCGAATACTGTAGTTATTCTTTTGTCACTTCTCCCTATTCAGAAAACAATGGGTTTGTGTGTTGCCAATTTATTGTGATACATTTCATCATTTCCATATGTATTCCTAGGAAGGCACAAGACTGTAATAGGTTAAGTCATCTAACATCGAAATTATAGATACAATAGGTGTCACCATCTTGTAATGATCAAATGCCTCTTATAAATATTGGAAAGTCCTTTAGGACAAAGCCAGTATCATGCTGTGCCTTCACAGGGTCGACAACAGAATAAAAGCATTTTTTGCATGCAATCGTTCTGCATGCAATTCGTTACAGTGACTTGCTTTGGGGGGCTCAATGGTGGAGTGGTGTCGTAATTAAAGTCCAACACCTTTCCCACTGTTGCGCAGACTGAAGTTGGAATAGTAAATTAAACTACTCCAATATCCAGCGCCCCACTAAGGCAAGTGGGTAAAACTACTTGCGTGCAGAGAAATTGCGTGCTAAAGACGCATTTGTTCAAATGACGGAGTTCCTAAGACAAGCTTAAAAAACGCATGCGGAATTCCGTCATACATTCTTATAATTATATAGGGTTTTTGAGGTTCTTGAGTTGTGGGGGAAAATACTCATACCCTTGTGAGCACTCATACCATATGGTCAAAACATCAAGTGTGTGCCAAGATCTATTTTAAGCAACGTTTAGAAAATACCACAACACAACACAAGCTCATATAATGCAACCCCACAGTATTATACACTAGATTAACCTGCTTTGTAAGGGTTGTTATTCTGATGCCCAAAAACTGTTCCAAACAATTACCGAACACTAGATATGTGATCTCATTGTAAGTTGCCATTGTAATATTAGCAACATTGCTAATGGGTGCCATCTTGTAATGGTTCCATTCTTCTTTCCTACATTTTAAAGAAATATAAATAATGCAACAGTATAAGTGTGAGGAAAGCAGTTTATTATATGGTGCTTTTGTGCGACCTCACCAAGTAATAAACTCTCAAACTCGTCCTGGGTCCAGTCAGGTTCACTTGCAAGTATTTACCTCAACGATGGGTAGATATGGCTTCTAGCTTTCAGGCTTTGTCAAAGGAACAAGTATAAAGCTTTAAGTAGAACCAATCAGCTGAATAAGATAGAAATAAGATGCAAAGAATATCTGACATCAATTTATAAACTTCCTATGCGGACGACACCCAAATAATGGTTTCGATATCACATAGTGTAATAGATTCTGGCATCAATTTTAGGAGCTGTATGGAGGCAGTCTCCTCTTGGATGGTGGAGAATTTTCTGAAACTGAATGGAGAGAAGACCGAGGTCCTGATTTTTGGGAGTAATCGGGAAATCTGGTCCAGTGACTGGTGGCCGGACACGCTTGGTGTTTGTCCCTGTCCAGTACCTCATGGGAAGAACTTAGGGGTGATTGTGGACAATGCTCTCTCTCTTGACCTTCAGGTCAACAGGACTGTCTCCACCTGTTCGGGATCATCAGGATCCTCAGAAAAATCTCTCACTACCTCTCTTTCGAAGCATTCAAGCAGGCCACCATTGCCTTAGTAACGTCCAGATTGGACTATTGCAATGCCCTTTATCTGGGCATTAATAACGGCCTTGTTCGTCGCCTGAAGATGGTGCAAAATGCCACGGCCGGGCTGGTTTTTAACCTTCCTAGACATCATTCAGTCTCAGCCTCGATCAAGATACTGCATTGGCTGCCGATGGACCGTAGGATTCTTTTTAAGACTCTATGCCTGACTCATGAAGCCTATTATGACTCTGGCTCAGAGGGCATCAAGTCGATTGTCCATCACTATGCTCCTATCAGATTGCTCCGGTCCTCGGATAAAAACGTATTGATAGTTTAAGAAGGCTAAATGGGCAGAGCCTTCTGTACGGCTGCGCCCAAACTGTGGAATTCTCTCCCAGAAGAGCTTTCTAGTCAGGTGTCCCTTCCGCTTTTTCGTAAAGCCTTAAACACCTGGCTTTTTCTAGATAAGTCAGCCTGAGTATGTTCCCTCTCTTACCGCTTCTTAATGCTTTGCCTCTAGCGCCTTGACGCCCTTGGGCTAAGATCGCGCTTTACAAAACCAATATTCATTCATTCATCTTACTGGACTTTTAAACACCCAAATTAACACAATCCACCGGAGAGTTAAAGATATATAAATAATTAAGGAAACAATGCATCACTGCTTTTCATTCAAATGGCAAACATGCACTGGCAACTACTGTAGGCCAGGGTTACTTTGCAAACTTTAAAAAAAATCTAAAGGTGTGTTCGGTTACTCCCGCCCGCTTGGACAACTAACTCTAGTAGATTTCAAGTCACAGGGGCCAATAAGGCTCAGCAGGATAGCTACCTTGCAGTCAAAGCAGTCACCAGACTAGTTTCAGGCCCTGTAAGTGAACCACCTTAAACTTCATTGGAGTGGTCAAGATGCAAGGAATACAGGATGCTGTAGGGATGATGAAGGATCTGCGGATGCTGATCCAGTGACATGAGCCTTCCTGAAGGCGACCCTTGAAGTATGGTTGAAGTCTAGCCAAAAACCAGTTGCCACTGGTTCACTGGTCTCCGGTTACAGCAAAATCAGCAGTTCCCTTTAACTGAGACCAGTGTCTGTCTTGGGAGACCATAATGCACTACGACGACTCTTCTGGGTCCAGCAGACCCGGTGTACTTAAGAGCATCTAGCCAGTCAGCAGTGATCAAGTGATTGTGGCTACCAACTTGCCAAGTCAGACTTCTTCAGCTTTTAAAGCCCTGGAGCTGTAACAGGAAGTCTGACAATTTACTGTTAGAGGTCACTTTTTCTGTCTGGGGCTTGGGGATGACTTTTCCTCAAGCAAAGCACTACAGGAACAGCCCTGCCAAGATACAGCACGTGTAATCCAATCTTTCGTGCAGCTTCTTGTCGGGTCCAGGGAACAGCAGGGCAGTCCATCTTTAGTCCTCTCTCCAGTGTCGATGTGATATGAGGGCTGGGTGCCAGGGGTACTAATTTTATGTCCAAAACTTGCCCGCGTGGGATGTGGTAACTACTAGCCAATGGGCTACCCGGTCCCATCCTGCCCAATGACTACATCCTACAAAGTGTTTCATTTGGCTATCTAAGAATGCAATATTCGGCCCACTCCCAAGATGACAGAACCAAACCCTCTCTTGGTGTTTGGAGCTTCATAGCTCCTGCCCCCCCAGGATATAGCTACCAGTTCAGGCTGGACTGTTCCCATTGGTTCAAGCTCAAGACCGATTTGCATATGGTTGGGTCCAAACTGAGGTGGTATGGTATGCAAAAAAACGATAGACTGGGTTGGCGGCCTGAGTAATTATCAGTAGCTGAGACTAATTCAAGCATTCTATCCATCGCGTTTTGTGTACTTTGATTAAAAAAACAGCATATCTTGGTCACGATGCTGGAGTCCAAAACCTTTCTCAGAAACCTGCTGCAGGTGCCAAAACACACCAGGGCTCTCTAGTCTGAATTCCACCTCATATATCTTTTTTCCACCACCATACACTCTGCCCCTTTATCTCACTCTTGCAGGTTCTTAATCTTACCTTTCTCTCATTGTCATTCTTTTTCTGTCTTCTGTCTTTATCTTCTTCCTTCTTTCTCTCTTTTAAGGCCTTCTCTCTCTCTTGTTCTAGGTTAAAGTGTGAAGATGAAAAGTAAGTTACAGTCTCCAAAAATGAGTGCCGGTGATCCCCACCTGCAATCAATGGCTAAAATTAAGCACTGGACAATGGCCTTCAAAGAGGACTGTGCAGACTGGGCGCAACAGAAAGATGGCTGCCCCTTTAGTATTGACCCTTGGGTAATGGCGCCTCCCACATTTCTTTTCTTCTCCTGGGCTCTTCTCGGCTGCCTCTGGCCTGTGCCTACTGTGAGATTTTTGTTTGATTTTCCACTTATAGGCACAGACCTACACTGTGAGAAATCTGACAGGTCACATCCATAATGGCTTTAGTCACAGATTATTAGGCTGCTTTCTGCTTGTAGCTTTGCTTCTCACAGTTAACATTTCCTGTTCCACAAAGTAACTGGGGAGAGCACATGCTTCCACAAAAGGAGATATGGGCAGAGTCTTAGAGCACCCTCAAGTGGCGGTTTTAGATTGCTGCACCTGGTCATTGTCTCAGTAAGCATAGAACTATTTGTCATGGTGTGATGCAGGTCTTTGACCCTTCCTTTACCTGGAATCAAGATGCACATTTAATGAGGCAAGCCACTGTGAGTGCTGCCAGGACTACAGCATCCCTTTTAGAACATACCAAACCATAATCCATTGTTCCCTATCCTTCATCCTTACCAAATCATCCATCATCTACAACTATCATCCCTATCAGCTCTCACCCATTCCTCCTCCATCTGGCATGAGCAGAAACATGACAGTTATTGTAACTAAGGTCAAGCATCTTACAAAATTGTGCATTTTAGTTTTATACTTCTTAATTCACAGACTTCACAGGTGGCGCTGTTCAATATACTGACTCAATAGGGTTCGGATTTATTCTATTTTCTTGGAGAGCTGGCTAGGGGCCCAGTTGCAATGAATGCAGAAATCTGATTCAGACTACTGGCAACCATCCAACCAGGTAAAAGGGTCAGTATCAAAGTTTACAAGAGGGACAACTTGCAGGCTTTTTCACTTGAAGACCCTGGGGGGACTGGCTCAGACTGGCTCTTTGTGTGTTACACCCTGTTCCAGACAGTGGGAAAACAAGACCTTGGTCTTGAAAGTTGAAGGAGGTTGCATAGGCAAAGTGATCTTTCTGCAGTTCATCGAGGAGAGCTACCTACACAGTGTGGCCTCCTGATATGTGAGGGAGTGAAGTACAGCAATGACTCTCAGTGGGCAACTGTGAGTAATTCAGACACACTTCCCACTGTAAATACTCATATGCATGCAGGAAGAAACCCATAACACACACACACACACACACACACACAGTCCGTGCCAGAAAAGGTTGCACATGGATTACAAAATCCCCTACTCTCCAATAGATGCAGAGCAGTCACTAACCAGGCAGTAACCCCTTAGTTTGTAAGGGATATTACTCAGACCACCCACATATTCCGGGATGGTTTATCAAATTTTGTGGAATAAATATGGAAATTATGCAGCACTATATTTTGCTATTCTGCATTTAAAAAATGACCTCTGAGCCCGTTGCGTGCTGCCTGGGCAGTGGGCTTGAAACTGCATAAAGAAAGGCCCCCCTGGGCCTGCTGCATGCCGCATGGGCAGCAAGACCTACATTTAATTAAAGAAAATTGCCCCCTGTGCCCGCCATGTGCTCTATAGGAGGCAGCCCTTAGATTTAATTGTTTTAAATTGCCCCATTGGCCTGCCGCACGTCCTGTGGCCACGTGCCCGAAACTGCATAAAAATATGGCCCCATGGGCCAGCTGTTTGGCTCGTGGGTGGCGGGCCATAGATTTAATTTTTCTAATTGCCCGGGCCCACCTCCTGCCCCTTGGGTGGTGGGCCATACATTTAATTTTACAATTGCCCTGTGGACCCAAAACTGCATTCAAAAACTGCCCCCTTGCCTCGCTGTGTGCCCCATGGGCCCAAGATTAAAAAAATGTAAGTTGCTCCTTTGGCCGGCCATCTATCCCGTTGGTAGCGGGTCTGAAACTGCATTAAAAAATGTCCCCCTGGGACCGTTGCACACCCCTTGGGTGACGAACTGTAGATTTTCTTTTGAAGTTTGAAAAGCTTTATATGAATATAACAAAAAATACAAAAAGACCAGCAATACAGAATATAACAAATTGAAATAAGTGTCCAACGATAAAGTGGCTTGCAGGAGAAGGAAAAAGAAAGCTGTTTAAGTTTTATGAGGGAATATGGGGGGGAAGGGGAGGGAAGAAAAAGGGAGTAGGAAGGAGAGGAAGGGGTAACTCTTACACAATTGGTAAAATATGAAATTGCATATCAACAAAGGAATGTGAACAATTATTATAATATAATAAATAAAAGACAATAAGCCAACAAGGGTTAGAAGAAAAGAGCCAGTTTGTCTAAATAAGTAGTGAGTGGCAGTCAAAAGGGTTCCTTATTAAGTAAAGAAGACGAACTGGGAGTACATATATTTTCTTTCTAGCGATAGTATTTAATCACAATTTTGTCATCGCAGACTCAATAATAATTAAAACAGAACAAAGAATATTTCATATTGATCTTGATATGTTCAATCTTTTTTCCTTACAGCCGACGCGTTTCGTCCCGGAATTAGGACGTCATCAGGGCTGTGAATATAAGCATAAAATATGTATATAAGTAACATTTCCTGTGCATAGAACACACATCAAAACAATTGATTTCATTTGTAATTTAACCCTAGCAACCATTCGGTGCCAACCGACAATCCTTCTTATAAACTTTTATATTTTATCTTGTTTTCACTCCTTTTAAACAAAAAAGGGAATTCGTAGCAAGTACTATCTACAAGCATATCTATATACAGATTAAAGCACATGTGTTATACTCATCGGGATCACGTAGACAACCAATTACCAAATTTGAACTGATGTCGCATTTTTCTTAAAATAGAGAAATTTGACTGTTGCATCAATTTTAAGAACTCACCTAGGCCTATTATTTGCACAATCTTTCCAATGTCTGCGATCCTCCAAAGGTTCAAATGTCTGCGGCTCCCTCCATCAAACTTATATTTTCTTATCAATCTAAAAGTGTAGTACCATCACTTAATATTTTTGTTTGAATCATACTATTCATAGTCTTGTGGCATGATACTTCACTTCCATCATCTCCCCCACAACATAATATACGTATGAGAGCTCTCTGTACCCCAATATTTATTACTATACTGTTCACCATTAATATGATCATCTAATCATTATTCCAAAAATAACATTGTCCCATGACATTTTGTTTCATCAAAGAAAAGGGAAATATACCTTTATTTCCTAACCTGGATATATCCACCGTATGTCAAGCCTTTAATTCAGCGGCTATATACTTCACAAAAGGGGATTCTTCTATAGTAGTGCCTATACTGATATAAATCGTATTTCCAGTTAAATTCCGGGCTTCATGCTCTAAGTTATGCATCCAAATATAAAGGTAACATTACTCACCCTAAAATACCATTGCACTACTCGCACATCTTTACTGTTCAAGTCAAAGTCTATAATATAAAGAGAAACAAAGGGAGCGCCCTATTAATTTACAAGAGCTAAACTCAATCTGGATCTACCGTTCCAAACTTCTAGAATAACTCACCAGATAGATAGGAGCCTTCTCTTCTCTCCGACCGCCCGGGTTCGATAATTCCCGATAGCGGTCTTTCCTTGCAAAACATACTATATAAAGAGTTCAGTATCCAATCATTTCGTTCCCCAAAAAATTTCCGGGCTAATGAATCGATTAAAGGCACCTGTGTATAATGGCCTGTTTTCTCTCTGGTCCGCCTTTGTTACTACATCCGGTTAAGTTCCTAATACATCCGTTTCCGTGACTATTGCGTGATAGCGAGACCGACAGAGAATAATGTCCGATCACGTGGCCGTCTGTTTACCTTCTGTTCCACCATGCTTTGCACAGTTTCGATTCACAATTTTCTAAGCCGAAATCTCATTGGTGTTCGTATCTGTCAACACCACTTTGATAGGCTGTGGTATCTTAGTCATTGCAACTCATTGTTTGCTTTAACAAGAGTAATGAATGGCGATGTTTAAAAATCTGAATCTGGCCATTAGACGTATTACAATCGAAAAACCAAAGTAAAATACAATCGACACAGTCCCAGGTGCCAATATTGTCCCATACTAGAAAAACTTTCTGTATGAATCGGTTGTCTACGTTATATCCCGAAAAGTTTACATTATATGTACATTTATCACTCGTGGTGCATTATATCGTCAAAATAACATTTTTCACCATTAATTTCAATCTCAGGTAACTCGTAATGTGTCACATAGAATAATATCATAGGTGATGTTAGGACTACGCGGGTTTTTAGTGTTATGATTTTTATAACAACTTTTTCATTTTCATTCAAATCGATATACCGACAATGCGTAACATCAGTTTCCACAAGAATAGGCTGTCCTCAATGTTAAAAATTAAAACTAGGATAATTGTTAATGTCCATCCGCTAGCTTAGTTATTACATACATCAGTTTCCACAAGAATAGGCTGTCCTCAATGTTAAAAATTAAAACTAGGATAATTGTTAATGTCCATCCGCTAGCTTAGTTATTACATACATCAGCCTACATGCTATCTATGACAATGAAACATTCTCACAGAAAATAATGTTGTTCAGAATCAATATTTAAACCATATTTCATGGTACGACATTTAATTATCCATCGAGCCTCTGACTGGCGAATTTTTAGTCCCCAATCCCCACCTCTGATATGTTGTGTTATTTTCTGAATCCCATGGAATTGAAAATTCTTATTCGAACTGTGTTCTTTCTCCATGTGTGAGTACAGTGGGGATTTTACGTCGCCATTTATGATAGCCCTCCTGTGTTCCTGTATCCTAGTTTTTAATGGTCTTTTGGTGCTTCCTATATATACTTTTGTACAGTTACATATAATAGCATAAATGACCCCTATGCTATTACAATTTATAAATTCATTAATCCAGAATTTTTTGTTACTGTTGTAATTGAAAGTTTTAATTTTGTTAATTCCATGTGTACATACTATGCACGAACCACAAACATAAAATCCTTTAGGTTGTGGTGGAAGCCAGTCTTGTGTCCTTGGGATTGTTGGACGTACATAATTAGTTGAAATTTTATCCCTGACAGTTGGGCTTCTTTTAAAAATTACCCGTGGTTTTTCATCTAGTTCAGCTGCCAAACCTGAGTAATGCCCAATTTCTGCCCAATTTCTGCCCAATTTCTGCCCAATTTCTGCCCAGGGCTTGTCTAATTTTATCTTTTTGTATGCAGTACGTAGTTACAAGGACAGGTCTTTGTTTGGTCATTTCTTTCTTTTTGGAATTAAAGTAGTTTGTCTATTAATTTTAGATATCTTCTCTCTTGCCCGTGTTAAATCCTTATTAGAATAGCCTCTCCTGCCTAGTCTTTCTTGCAGTTTGTCCAACTCCCTATTGTAATCCTCCTCACTGCTGCAATTCCTTCTTACTCGAACCATTTCCCCATAGGGTATACCTGAGATAACTGATTGAGAATGAAAACTGTCTGCCCTTAAGATGGAGTTGGTGGCAGTCTCCTTTCTGTACAATTTACTCCTTATGTTGTCTCCTTCAACCATAAGTGTCACATCTAAGTATTCTATACTTAATGGACTCTGATTCATTGTCAATCTTACATTGAATTCATTATCATTAAGATAATTCAAATAGTCATTCAGTTCTTCGGAAGTGCCTCTCCATATTAGTAAAATGTCATCGATGAATCTGGCCCAAAATACTACCAGATCCATCCATTTACTTGCTCTGCGACTCCAGGCGTGCTCCCTCTCATACCAGCCCATGAACAGGTTGGCATAAGAGGGAGCAAACCTAGAACCCATTGCTGTACCCCTTATTTGATGAAACCATTCATCTTCGAACAAAAAATAGTTGTTATTCAAAATCAGTAGGCTCATTTGTACCAACATTTTAGAATGATGTCTAAGACTTGCACTTCTGCTACCGAGAAAGTGTTCTAGCGCTTCTATTCCTTTGTCAGTATTAATGCAAGTATATAGACCAACCACGTCTAATGTGGCCAGAATCATACCTTCTTCCCATTTAAAGTCATTCAATTTGTTCAGAATGTCGGTAGTGCCCCTCACATAAGAGGGTAAATTCACCACCAGAGGTTTTAAGAAACCATCCACAAACTCAGAAAGGTGTTCAGTGGCACTGCCGATACTGGAGACTATAGGTCTTCCCGGTGGATTTACCCTACACTTGTGAATTTTGGGTAGCGTGTATAAAAAAGGGAAAATAGGATGGGTGACATTTAAATATTTGTACTCGGACGCATCTATTAAACCCTCTTCTTTCCAAACAAACAAGTGCTCTGATATGGTTTTTGTGACCTCTTTCATAGGGTTACTTCTTATTTTTACATAACACTGAGTGTCACTTAGTTGGGTTCGTATTTCAGCTGTGTAGTTTAATTTATTCATGACCACGATGTTGCCACCCTTGTCAGCTTCCCTAATTACAATGGATGTGTCATTTCTGAGATCTATTAGTGCTTTTCTTTCCAACTGGGACAAGTTATCTTTATTCTTCCTTTTTTGCCTTGGTTTGTCCTCTAATTTATGAAACTCATCTAAAGTTCTTGTCATAAATAAGTCTATTGCTGAAAATTGATTACCATGGGGAATGAACTTGGATTTGCCACGTAATCCACTCGTACAATGATAATCTGTATCTATATTACAAAGATCAGCTACATCATCTAGGTTCAAATCCAATTCACCTGACAAAGTCATCAATAAATGAATATTCTGTAACTCTGCTGTGGTCATTTCAGAATTTTTATTTTTTATTTTTTTTCTGTACATTTGCATCCAAAAGTGAAAAGAAACTTTTAAGTTTGAAATTTCTACAAAACTTGAACAAATCAATTTCCAGATTAGTGTAATCACAGTTGTTAACAGGACAATATTTCAGACCTTTTCTTAATACAGATAACTCATGTTCATTCAAGTGTCTGTCCGACAAATTGACGACTTCTAATTCACCCCTAGTGCTTTGATCTGAATCTGATTCTCCCCTGGTAGTCAGGTCTAAATCTAATTCTTGAGTCTGTTTTGGCTTCTTGTGCCCATCCTGGTATTTGTGGGATTTCCTCCTCCCCCTTCTGATGCTCCTGTAAACTTTCTTCGACCTTTCTTTATTAATTTTAGTTCGTCGCAAAAAGAAGAATTTGTTTTGGGGGTCCCACCCACTGCCCCACCTGCAGCATCATCAATAGAAGAAATGCTGGAGCTACTGTAATTTGTGGATGTACTTAAGTCCCCAGGTTGTGTTATCCCAGTTGTCTGATGTGATTTAATTTTGGGTTTGGCCACCTCATCATACCCACGGGCAAACGTGAAAATCCTTCCTTCATTGTAATCCCGCTCGTCCCTTTTAAGTTTACTCAGTTTTTTGTCCTTGATTTGTAATTGGTGTCTGTTAATGACATCTTTTAGAATTAAATAATTTTTATCTGTTAACTCTGGTAACTCCATGTCCTTGATTTCTTTCTCTAAATCACTTATTTGTTGTCTTAATTTTTCTACCTTCCTCTCAGAATTCTTTATAAGAATGTTCATCATGGTAAAGGATGACGCATACAAATTTTCCTCCCATTCCTTTAAGTGATCATCCTCTAAGTCGTCAAATGTTGGAAATATAAGTATGCGTAATCCTCGAGGTACTCTCTTTTGTTCCATATAGTTTTTTAAGGTAACTCCATCCCACCATTTACTTAATTCGGATTTGCGCAATCTCTCTAATTTTAGAAATTTGTCTCTCAAACTTACTTTTGTATCAGTTTTTTTGCCTGTGGCACCATTAGGTTGCCTCGTTTGGAAAACCTCTGCTGCTAACTTATCTCTGTCATTATCCATTGTTCACTTGTCCCTCGTGCTACCTTTACCCTATCCTTATTAACCATAGGCTTACAAGAGGAGGGAAAAGCAATATCAAGTTGGTGAAAATTGCATAGACTATTCCACCAATGTCGGACAGACAGCTTTGCAAGCGTTTTACAATTAAGAGTTATGTGTTGAAAAGCTAAAGCTAACATAAGTTCAAAAAGACCATGTTTATGAATGGGAAGGTCTAAGGAGTCAAACAAACTTCCAGAGAAAAGAAGAGGAATAGAATACGGAATGAGAATTTTAAACAAGTGAGAAATGTAGACCATATCTTCCCCGACGAACCGTAGATTTAAGTAAAAAACATTGCCCACTTGGACCGCTGTGTGCCTGTAGTTGCAGGCCTGAAACTTGGTAAAAATAAATGACCCCTGGACCCACCACATACCCCATGGGTGGCGGGCCCTAAATTTAAGTAAAAAATATTGCCGCCCTAGGTGGTAGGCCCGAAACGTGATTAAAATAAATGGTCCCTGGTCCTCTGCATTCCCGATGGGCCTGCCGTCCTGGGGGCACATGGTGGCCCAGGGGGCGATATTTTTTACTTAAATCTACGACCCTCTGTGCATGGTGCATGAGGCGGGCCCAGGGGGCATTTTTTTATGCAGTTCAGACTGAGACCTTCCTTTTATTGGCCCAGTGGCGAAGAGGCCACTGGACCAATACAAGGAGGGTCACATTCTTCAAATGTTGCCTGCAGTTTTGCTAAAAGTTCAGGCTTTTTTACAAAACTGCTGATTTTGTGATTTTTTTGCCAAATTGCAAAATCCTGGAGGGTCTGATTACTTACCAGCACTTTTGTTGTTTCTGGGACAGTAACCTCCAAATAAAAGTAGGCAAACTGGGCAGTCTTCAAGGGAAAAAGTGAAAAATTACATAGCTGCTGTAGTGATGTACAGTCAGCACACTAGTGTTTCTCAGTGTATGTGCTACACTGTACACCCACCCACCACAGACGTCACAGGTCAGGTGACGCTGAGATAATAAAGGTGGCCTAGCGCACGGGCTCGTGGCCAGTTGTACCCAGTAACTACCGTGTCCTGTGTGTCCTTCTGTAGCCATGCGGGCCTAGGGCCCTCACCACATTACAATGGCGACGAGGCGGAAGCTGTGCCATTCGTGCCACAGCTGAAAAAAAATCGTGGAGAAAGGGGGAGAGAGCTGCCTGTGTCAAGGGCACCCCCAGAAGCCGGCGCGGACCACACCCGGGAGCCCGCGGAGCGTGTGCAGAGCCCCAGGGAGAGGACGAGGTGACCGGGAGCCCACCCCGCACCTCGTATGCATAATGAATCCGCCCCCTGCGTGGCAGCACCGTGGGGAAGAGGAGCGGACCGATCAGAGCCCACCCGCGTCGGCCGCGAGAGAATGACCCCCACCGTGTGGAAGCCGAGCGGAGCCCACCCGCATCGGTTTTGCAACGTCCAGCTGGGCAGAAGGTGAGCCCGTGAAGGGGTACGCACAAGGCGAGCGAGACTGGACTGAGCCGATGCCGGCCGCCGTAGAACTACCACGAGGGGTGTGAGGGGCTGGCAGGGCATCCACCGAAAGTGAGCGTCTGCAGGGACCCCCGAAGCACCAGGGAAGTGACCCCACCGTAACAGCAGACCGACCGGAGCCCACCCGCATCGGCCGCAACGGAGCTGGGCGTGGCGAGGTCCATGCGGAGCCCACCAGCGTGGACGAAGAGACCCGCAGCGGCAAAGGTGAGCCCTGGCTGCGGAGGCGTGGAAGCAAGGAAGAATGACCGAGCCTGAAGCCGGGAGACTCAAGTAAGCAGACCCCCGGCAGCAGCACCGACTCCCCCACCCCGCGCAGCGTGTGAGCAAAGAGGATGCTGCGGGCAGGGATGGGCGAGAGGAGTCAGCATCTAGCGGCGGAGCGGACTCAGCACCCCCCTCACCCGCACGGCCCAGCAAGTGAAAAGGCCTCCCGCGAGGCGCGATAACAGTTTTAAAAGCGAAAGGAAAGGAAAGTGACACTCACCACGGTGAAGGGGGGAGTCCGGCAGCATGCGTGTCTCTGGTGGCAGTCATGGCGAAGACAGAGCCTGCCGTGGGGCCCCAGCACAACGGAGCGGGTAGGCTCGGGCAACAGCATCGACTCTCCTTGCCCAGCGCAGCGTGCAAACTGAGAGGCTGCTGCGGGCAGGGAGAACGAGTGAGGAGACAGCGGGCGGCCCGTGTCTGGTCAGGGCGGCCAGCATGTACTAAAGCCCCCTTGGAAATGGTGCGAGTGTCCTGCACAGCCCGAGGGACATAGGAGAGTTCCCCAAGGGCAGTTCTGGCCCTCCCCCATGCAGCGAAGTGAGGGAGTGAGCCTGCTGCGAGGGTGAGAACCCTACAAGTGAGCCAGGAAAGGCAGCACTGACACCTAGTGGTCTAGGTGCAACAGCACACTGTAAGCACACTTTAAAGAGATGAATGAACATTATTAGAATGTGAGCAGTGACATGTAGCAAGGGGGGCTAACTGTTGGGGCCTACAGCGAGGGCCACATGAGAGACAATTCCTAGTCTGTTTGTGACCCACGAAACTGAGATAGTCAGCAGGGACAGTCAATGGAGAGCCACCCTGCTGGCAGGTACTGTTGAAAATGGCAATGTATATGCACATAAGCGGCGTTCATTTGTGTTCACTGTACCCCTTGTTGTAAGCAGAACGGATATCGCGAAACACTGACTGTGTTATCCCGCCAGCATAGACCCATGCACACACGTACACGACAGCCATTTTAGGCACCATGGCCTCTCTGCCCGTTTGTTAAACCCCCGGCACCCCTCCCCGCGCGCACTGCTCATGCATCGGCCATAAAACCCTCTCCCTCTGCGTGACTCTGCTCTAGAAGTAACCCTCCTGCTCGACCCACACCCCCCATTTCCTCCCAAGAACACCCTTCCCCTCAGCTGACGAGCCCCCCCCCCCCCAGCTGCACTCGGCCTTTCGACCCGGTCCCAAGTCCTAAGACCAAGCCTCGTGGATGTACCCCCCCCCCTTTTCCTGCCCAGCATAACAAAACCGTGATACACCAACCGAAGTGCCCGATCTTATCGCCTGCCCAACCTTTGATCTGATCATCCCCTCCTGCCCTCGTGTCCTGTAGGAATGTCCGGCTGAGAGATCACAATCTCTTGCTACATTCAGGAGGGGAGGATGACATCTGAGCGACTGGTATGGGAATAGGCCTGAAGCTGGGATTCCAAGCATGTTTTTCCTACTTCAAAGCGTCTTTATTGCAATAAGGAATGTTTGTGCATCATAAACATGTGTATAAAAGACGAAGCCTCAGAGAAACTTGTTAGAGCACCTCCTGAAGACACTATGCGAGTGTCCGAAATGACAGGCTCTCCTCATGAGAAATAAAACTCTGTTCTTGTTTTCCTGCTTCCAGCGCCCGTCTATTTATTTGGTAATTGTTCAAGATGGGAACTAAGAGGCGTCCTGCGCCAGCAGCCTGGGCATCAGGTGCGTTATGGGCTGACTTTTCCACAATTGGCGTCCCAACGCGGAGCCCATCAGCGACATAAGGTCCGGTAAGAGAGGTCCAGACGATGGGGTGAACATCTAAACGATTGGAGTATACCTGCCTTGAGAGGGCCCTCGTCCGGCTGCCGATTGAATGAACTTCACCGATTCCGAACGGACCTCTCTCAAGTGACCTACTGTCCTGACTGGAATCCCACAGGAATGCTGCGGTAAAAACATGGAGAAAGAGAACGATTGGGCGCTGGAAAAGAGAAGGCAAAGAATTGCCCACACGGTCCGGTCCGGGTAAGGTTAAGTAGGACGTCTTTACGTCCGATTGGTAGGATGGCTTTATCCATCTGATTGATTGATTGATTGTACTTGAAGTATTGGTCCTCTTTGAGACATTTTCTATCTGCAAACAGCGATGAATAGGAACGTTCCTCTCTCTTTACAAATAGTAAAGGATAGGTAATGCAGACGTTTGTCCCCCATTGTAATCCGTCATGCCTATCTTTCTCCCCACTGATTGTTTGTTATCGATTTTTATCGATTATTGCTCTTTGAGATATTCCCTGTCTACAAACAGGAAAGAATAGAAATATTCTGCCCCCCCTTTGCAGATAGTGAAGGATAGGTAATGCAGATTTTTGTCCCCTATTGTAATCCGTCATGCCTATTTTGTTTCTCCCCACTGATTGATTGATTACTTGGACATTTTATTGTTCAAGGAATAGTTTGTTCGAGGCATTCCCTGTTTGCAAATAGCGTAGAAAAGAAATATTCTGTCTAAATCTTTGCAAGTAGTGAAGGGTAGGTAATGTGGACCTTTGTCCCCCGTTGTAATCTCTCGTGCCTATCTACTCCCCACTGATTGGTAAACTAGTTCCACCCGGACCATTTATTAGAGGTGGGTCATCTGGCTCGACCGGAGGGCACCCCTAATAAAAAGGACATATGCAACAATAACGAAGTAATCACCGTATCCTGTTAACAGAAACTTTAGCGTGAAACACGCTAGAAAGGAAAGAAAAGAAAAAAAAAAGAGAAAGAAATAAGAAAGCAAAATCAGTAGGCCACTGATGAGTTTTTGATTTCGCTACAAATAGGAAAACGTTAGAAATAGCTCACGATAAAACACATGATTTCGCTAGAAATAAGAAACGTTAGAAATAAGCCCGTAATAAGAAACATGAAAATAGTGAGAGAAGCCAAGCTTGACATCGCGACGGCCACGAGGCAACTAGGCTTCGCCACCCCTCACTGCTCCAAACATGTCTGTCCCACCGCCTGCCACGCCCCAATAACGGTAACATGAGAAAGATACAAGTCAGCAGATACCTACCCCCATTCTGGAAACTCCCGAAGTGCAACAGGTCCGCGGCTACGCCCATCCGGAAGACGAGATCTTCGGCACGTGTAGGGCGGGTCCTGCTGCCAGCCGTCAGCCGGAGAGGTCGTCGCATAAGGTGGGCCAGAAGAGGAGCCGAGGCCGACGGGATCCAGGCGTCCCCTCCTCTTCTTTCTTCAATAATGGCTACGACAACATGGGGGGAGATGTCTTGCCCATGCCATCGACCCCCCCCGTATCTCCTGGTCGAGCCCCGGCTTTGTATGAGCTCCCCGTTCGGCCCTGAAGCGGCGCCTTGCAGGCCACCGGGGGGGGGATGTCTTGCTTGTGCCTACGACCCCCCCCCCTCATCGCCTGGTCCGGCCATCATGAATGTTAACACCGAGAAAAACGGCATGGGGTGCGCTGGGAGGGAGAGGCGGCGCGAACGAGCCTCTCCCACCTCCCCAGGTGGAGGCCCCCAGTGGCACCCCCAACGCTCCACTCACCCGACAAGGGTTCGTCCACTCTTGTGATGCAGTGACTGCTGGAACTCGTAAAATGGCGGTCGACCCTGCAGGAGCGGGCCCGGCGTGAAGGGATGGCCCGGTTGCTTGTTAATTAAGAAATGAGTCCCACAATCAGAAGTGTTCTCCTCGACTTTGAAGATTCTATAAGAGCCACGGGGGCCCCCAACCCCCGCAGGCACCCCCGATGGGGAATGACTGCCATGATTGCCCGCGGAACGATGAAAATGTAGCCGCGAGACGTCGGCGCTCCCATGCTGGCGCCAGCCTCAGTTTGAATGACTAAAATCCTGCAGACTACAGTTCGGATCAGTTCCGGTGAAAACTCAGTATGACCCGGTAGAAAAAATTGTTGCCTCCCTCCCCCTTTGACTGATGGTTCATACCGCCGATCCTTTCTGTTGCCCTTTAACGGAACTTTTGGACTGCCGAAAGAGGCTCTGGGCCAACCACGAGTTGGTGGAGATTTTGACTATGCCTGGATCGGCCTGGCTGCCACAAAAATGGCGCTGGTACAAATGAAACTTTCAACTCCTTGTTGTACCCTGATTGCTCAGCCTTGGTGTCATGAGATATGTATGCAATTTTTAAAAACAATGAATTGACATGAGATGGGTACTGATTGAACATTCGGACAATGAATTGTTGTTAAGTTTTGGCGCATCATGATTATTGAAAGTTCGAATTTCAACACTTATGATACTCGCTCACACTGAAGTTTTGAGATGATTTTATTGCACTTGTCGCACTCTTTATTATGAAATCAACGACCACCGACTCCATTAGGTTTTCCACTAATAAGTATCCCCACATGTACAGTTCCAGCCTGCTCCGTGGCTGGCCCACGGGGTTGTAGGCCCGTATTTGTGCATCGACATTCTTATTAAAGATTTTTGGAAAAAGCAAACGTAGTTGTCACGCGTAGATTGGTAAGTTTCGAATAAATGACCACTATTTCCGATATAACTAAAATACAGGTGAAATGGCTCAGCTCGATTAGTTAAGAGTTAAAAAGTATAGTACGCAGAAATATTGCAAATATGAACGGTCCAGGTTTTTGTTGTATGTGTTTTTTATTTTTGTACAGCCTAAAGCAACCGCTAAAGATCCTGGTATTTAGCCTATACTTTATATGCTACCTGTATCAAGAAAGTTGTTTTAAAAAAACCCCTAAGTCGCCCCGAAGGAGTGCCACCTGACCCCCCTAGTACGAACGACAACGACCCCGTACCACTGTAGGTTATCCCTTTTCCTCAAAGGAGAGCACGAGCTCACCCCCCACTTTGCACCGACTGCCCTTTGTTCTGACCCCCCCCCTGCACACGATCCGTAAAACCATACTTGGGCGACCTATGCTATCCACAGGCTTCCGATAATCATCTCTCCCACACTAAACGGTCCACCTGGGCTTAAACGCCAAGTTGGCAGGGACTGCATCCCGTGGAGATAGGCCGAGTATGTAGTAAGTAAAAGCCTTTTCGGGTTTATGCGCGCTAATGTGTTTTTAAATGCTGCCCCCGCCCCCCCTTCTTTTTCCCTCTTTCTGCAGGTCACATCGGAACGTCGATTAAAGTACAAAAAAAATGGTGATCTACCGGACAAGAGATGGGAAAAAGGGGTTCGATTATGGTGCCTACACACGACGAGCAAACAATGACTATTTCTCTCCCTGAACTTACCGCTTGGGAGGACAGCCTGAAGCGGAAACTACAAAATATGACTTCGCTCGGCACCCCGAATAATGCAACCAAGAATGACGTGCACTAATGAATAAATTCCTACGTTTAACTAAATAGGGAAAGTTTAAGGAATATTCCGAGGTGAGGTTTACCCAAGTACCCTCCGCTCGGAGGACTAGGAATGTTGCCAGTGTTTAAAATCTACTACCTCCTTTTCGCACCCTCATAGACATGAAGCTCAAAGCTGCCCCATTGTTCTCCCAGCTGACACCCACTGTTGCTTCAGCCTGGCATTAGCCCGACCAGGTTAGTTCTTGACCAATTGCCAAAGGCGTAAGTGTGTGCAACCAAAGCCACCAGTGAAGGCAGCCGACGATAAAAGAGAAGAAAAAGGTAAAAAGAGCTTAGGATGCTAAGGATGCGCAGCATACAGGAAGAGATCATTTTTGGCCAATAACTGTTCTATGTTTTGTCTTGGATTTTTGTATATAATACCAATAACTGTTCTATGTTTTGTCTTGGATTTTTGTATATAATACCAATAACTGTTCTATGTTCTGTCTTGGATTTTTGTATATAATACATGTACTGTCTCCCCCGCCTGAGTTTGTGTGTACGTAATGTATGGATCTACGTCGTCCCTCTGCCTGTGTTTCCGTATTACTTGACCCCTGCTGTTCTGTGTTGTGTGCGCACTAAATGGCCTATTATTGTACACGTTTCTCTCTCTCTCTCTCTCTCTCTCTCTCTCTCTCTCTCTCTCTCTCCATGTCATACGTGTACCGAATGGTTCGTTTAGAGTGCGGACGACTCTCTCTCTCTCTCTCTCTCTCTCTCTCTCTCTCTCTGAGGGTCCCCCTGTTCCCTCCTCCCTTGTGTGGTAACGTTGTGCCCCACCGGCACAAACCTAATTTGGTCTCTTCGAACACAAAGGTGTTCGGCAAAATTGACAAGAACTAAAACGATTGTAACTTGCCATATTACTACCTCTCCTTTCTGCAAAACGATAGAACCCGAGTTGGTAATGAAAGAAAGGACAGGTAAGACGACTGATGTCCCGATATCTGGCCTTTTTATAGGGGGACTATAACGTCAATGGTCTTCTGTTTTTTAGTTCGTCAGAAATGCAATCCCCAATGCCCAGATTGCCTCACCCCTCTGCACTTAAGTGCGGATGTCCAAAGCGTCCTCCTGCTCGCCTGATTGACCCCAGCTCCCTGTCCAAAGTGTCCTCGCTTCTCCTGATTGACCCCAGCTCCCTGTCCAAAGCGTACTCGCTTCTCCCGATTGACCCCAGCTCCATATCAGCTATCCCCGAAGCGTAATTGATGACCTTGATTAACCGTCGCTCCCCAAGAAAAGCATGTTTAACCTCTGCCCCCCCTCTCATGATGATAACCCCCCTGCTTGCAAGAGTTTGCCGACCCCGAAGGGAAATGTAAGATTGTCAGTACTTGGGTTAAAAAAAGGGGCGAGTCTCTACCTAAGGACTCGATTTCGAGTTTGATAGAATACACTGTCGATGGGAGTCCGATTTCTCTCCACATACGTCACGAATGAATGCCAAATAGGCTTACGAATTCAGTGGAAATGCCCTCCTACATACTCCATAAAGTGATGACTTCTGACTGTGACCGAATGAACCTATCCCCCACCTACTTAGGATTGGGGACGGAATTGAGATGTATAAAGTTCTTCTCCTGCCAGTTTTCCTAAAACTTGTTTTGTACCCATTCAAAGATACAATCACCGGAGGAGAGGAGCTGGACGTGACGCACAGCCCGGCCACAGATCATGAAGCACGTGTGACCTCAACCAAAGGTGGAGTCGCAGAGCAACGAGACGCGGGACGAGGCACCACTCTCAAACTCGGCAGAAGAAGGAATGAAGGGCTGCCTTGAAGCCCTCGATTTGCTGACCCACTCGTGCCTGAAGTCCCCGTCCTTTTTGAGCCCGATTGATGGGCCTGCCTGCTCGTCGTCCTTTGCTCCTTTGGTCCCTTGGTGTGTTCAAAGATCTGATCCCACTCCGCCCTCTCTTCCCTCGATTATTCAACAACATCACCCTTTTCGCATAAACTTTTGACTCAGAAAAGAAGAGCAGCATTTAGATAGAATAAGGTTTTGCCACGGAAGAAGAAAGACACGCAGGTGCCCAGCATGAGGCACCCCTAAGAAGATCAGTTAGGAAACAGGACTGTGATCTAACAGCAGAGGACTGATCGCACCCTGCAACGCGTAAGGCTGAATCCGAGCTGGACCTATAGCTCCACCGCCGGTGCTCAACAGCGCCAACGAAAGAAGACGGACTACCAGAGCCTACCAGTGATGGCTCGCTGTTAAAAAGACATTGTGACGAAGGCCCCCCTTCCTGAACTTTCTACCCACCCCTTGACTAATTGCTTGTATCGAACTGAATTCCTCCCTCAACCAATTTTGTATTGCTTTCAAAAATGTTTCATCGGTCACTCATGTATTTAGTTTTCCAAAAGTCTCTTATAGCACTGACAAGACCCGAAGGTATCAGAGCATTTTTACTGTATGTTGATGTCACCGGAGAGAAAGTCAGAACCTGATTCTATAATGTGTCGGAACCTTTTTCTTGATTGACCCCGACTAAGTATTATGCCGATCTCTAGACTTGTATGAATAACCCAACAACTGTAAATTCATACGTACCGCATTCCGCCAATCGTATCGACTGTATATGGTTACACGCAATCTGCTAGTATTGACAAACGCTATTTCATTGGCCACACATGGCTATATGTACATTCCGTCAGTTGAGGTAAACACCGAAATGAACTAGCTCATGTAAAAAAGCGGCGACTGTTGAAAATGGCAATGTATATGCACATAAGCGGCGTTCATTTGTGTTCACTGTACCCCTTGTTGTAAGCAGAACGGATATCGCGAAACACTGACTGTGTTATCCCGCCAGCATAGGCCCATGCACACACGTACACGACAGCCATTTTAGGCACCATGGCCTCTCTGCCCGTTTGTTAAACCCCCGGCACCCCTCCCCGCGCGCACTGCTCATGCATCGGCCATAAAACCCTCTCCCTCTGCGTGACTCTGCTCTAGAAGTAACCCTCCTGCTCGACCCACACCCCCCCATTTCCTCCCAAGAACACCCTTCCCCTCAGCTGACGAGCCCCCCCCCCCCCCAGCTGCACTCGGCCTTTCGACCCGGTCCCAAGTCCTAAGACCAAGCCTCGTGGATGTACCCCCCCCCTTTTCCTGCCCAGCATAACAAAACCGTGATACACCAACCGAAGTGCCCGATCTTATCGCCTGCCCAACCTTTGATCTGATCATCCCCTCCTGCCCTCGTGTCCTGTAGGAATGTCCGGCTGAGAGATCACAATCTCTTGTTACATTCAGGAGGGGAGGATGACATCTGAGCGACTGGTATGGGAATAGGCCTGAAGCTGGGATTCCAACCATGTTTTTCCTACTTCAAAGCGTCTTTATTGCAATAAGGAATGTTTGTGCATCATAAACATGTGTATAAAAGACGAAGCCTCAGAGAAACTTGTTAGAGCACCTCCTGAAGACACTATGCGAGTGTCCGAAATGACAGGCTCTCCTCATGAGAAATAAAACTCTGTTCTTGTTTTCCTGCTTCCAGCGCCCGTCTCTTTATTTGGTAATTGTTCAAGATGGGGACTAAGAGGCGTCCTGCGCCAGCAGCCTGGGCATCAGGTGCGTTATGGGCTGACTTTTCCACAGTACCGCCTCCAAGGAAAGTCACAAGCAGTAAAAGCAATGAAAATTGGAACTCATATCAACGTAAGCCCTACTGCACTACCACAACACGAATGAAAGTAAAAGAGAAGGGGCAAGAGCAGAATAAAGACAGAGCATGCGAGAGCACCAGCAGTGCACGAAGGAGAGCGCAGTGACCAGCGCTCACAAGTAGTGACCAGTAGCAGGACGACAGCGGTGACACAGACCACCTGACATACTGAACTGAGCAGAGCTGAGCAGAGCACGGACAGTAAGCCCATCCTGTCAAGGCAACTGAGGAGTGTCCACGGTTAAAGGCAGCGCAGGAGCTGCAGAACCCACCGTCAGCGACAAGACTATCAGCTGGAAGGAAACCCTGAACACAGGAAAACAGGAGGCGCAGCGATGCCTGGTGGCCACAGGCTATCGCTGCAGCAGTAAAGCATACACATGATCACCACCACACGAACCGACGGTGGTTCTGAAACTCGGCAACAGGAAAGTGCGAAGGCGCATGATGCAAATTTATTTGTTATTTATTTATTTATTTTAATGTTTTATTAAGCGCGAACTTGACCCGTGAGGGTATCAGAGCGCTTTACATATTCAAAGGGTAGTATAGAGCGCAGTATATCACAGGACCTGTACATCATAGAGCTTACAGAATTGCGGGGTCATAAGGTAGGCAGGAGATTCCAACAAATACTGTACATTTGGGAAAGGAGAAACTATACATCGGGGTAGTTTACAGCGACACGAGTCATACAATAGGCAGGAAATCACACGAGTACTGTACAGGGTCGCAGGATGAGGCAATAGTCTCTTAGGTAGCTGAGGAGCAGGTTTAGCAAAGGAATTTACCCATGAGGAAGGATTTAGCCTCTTTTTTGAAGCGTGCAAGGGAGGGGATAGTTTTGATGTCAGGAGGGAGGGAGTTCCATATTCTTGGTGCAGATCCGGCGAAGTCTCGATTGCAGGTTTTTGTTTTCCTAAAGCGTGCAGGCTGGAGCAGGAGGGTGTTAGCAGATCCTGAGTTTCTGCTTCCTCCAGATATCACAAGCTTCTGTGCAAGATACGCAGGGGAGTTAGAGTGTAAGGCCTTGTGCGTGATGCATGCCAGTTTGAGGTGGATCCTAGCCTCGATGGGAAGCCAGTTCAAAGCTTTCAAGTGAGGAGTGATGTGATCTAATTTTCTCGAGCCTGTAAGTAGTCTGGCGGCTGCATTAAAGCAGGCTTTTAAGGGAGCCAGCGAGATCTTAGGTAAGGCGGAGAGGGTGGAGCAACCATATTCCAGTCGAGAAATAACTAATGATTGGACTGCTAGTTTTAGGTCAGGAGCGTCAAGAAAGGGTTTCAATTTCCATAGGTAGCTCAAGTGGAATCTGGCAGATTTGGCCATTGCGTTGACATGGTCTCGCATGTTCAAGTTGTGGTCCAAGGTAATTCCCAGAGATTTGGCTGAATCCACAATGGTTGGAGAACAGTTTAAGGCAGTGATGGCTTTAATCCATGTCTGGATCTCGGGGTTGTTCTTGGGCGGGGAGATTAAAAGGAACTCAGTTTTCTTAGCATTGAGTTTAAGTTGGTTTGAGGAGAGCCATCTGACGGTCAGCTTCAGGGCCTCATTCAAGGTGAGGATCTCCACAAGGGAAGAGATTTATATGTAGAACTGAGTGTCATCAGCGTACATATGGAAGGAGATATTTGCAGTGCGAAGGACTTCGGCAAGGGGTTCAAGATAGAGATTGAAGAGGGTGGGGGACAACGTTGATCCTTGCGGGACTACCACCGTGACCATGGAGGGGGCGGACAGTTCGCCGTTGATTAAGAATCTCTGAGATCGGTTTTGAAGGAACTAAACCAGTCGAGGACTGTACCATCTAATCTCATTCTCAGTTTAAGGCGTTCGAGTAGCATCTCGTGGTTGACCGTGTCGAAGGCGGAGGATAGATCGAGGAGGATAAGGAGACAGGTTTTATCTTGGTCAAGGGCTAGAAGAGCATCATCGACAATGTGGAGCATGGTGGTTTCAGTACTGTGACCCGGTCTAAATCCGGATTGGCAGTCGTCGAGTAGATGGAAGTTGTTGATGTGGTGACTTAGCTGTGTTTGGACACACTTTTCCAGCACTTTGGCCAAGAGAGGAATGTTGGAAATTGGTCTAAAGTTGTCTGGGGAGGCTGGGTCCAATGACGGCTTTTTCAGAATGGGGAGGACTTGGCCAGCTTTCAGTGAGGCCGGTATTGATCCCTGTTGGAGAGAGGCGTTGATTATCGCTGTCCAGCTGGGAATAATGGATTTGGCAACGGTCGCGAGACAGTTCGAGGGGAGCGGGTCGTTGAAATGGTTGTTAGGGTTCAGGGTTGAGAGAATTTTATCGACAGCGTCTTCATCATAGGGTGTGAATTCGGACCAGTGTACTAGATTCTTTGGTGCGGACCATGGCGGCAAGGGGAGAGACATTGGAAGGTCAAGGTTCGGAGGGGGGAGTGAGGCAGCCTTGAGTTCGATATCTAGGGCTTTAATTTTGTGTGCGAAAAACGAGCAGAAATCCTCGGAGGAGATGAGACTTGGGGGTTTCTTTCGTTGTTTTGGACAGTTTGTTCGATTGAAGTTTGACCATCTCAAAGAGTTTGCGAGGTCTGTTCTGGGCATTTCCTAATTCCGCTCTGAAAAACTCCTTTTTCGAGTTGATGATATTCTTGTTGTAAGTATTTCTGGCCTGGCGAAGAAGTTTTAGGTGATCTGCCGAGGGGTGCTGTCTCCAGATTCTTTCGGTTTGTCGGAGGGATCTCCTCTCATCGTTGAGGGAACCAGTGAACCATGGGTTTCTAACTTTGACTTGAGTTCTTTTTATTTGAAGAGGGGCTAGGTCATCCAAGATGTTCGACATTGTAACAGAGTAGTGATCATTTAGGTCACTGACCGAGGTGATGTGGTGGGGGGAGGTCGGATTTGCAGCGAACCTCAAGTTCATTGAGGTCAAGGTTTTTAGTGTCTCTGGCCCAGCGTTTAGGGAGCATCGGTTGTGGTGTGCATGTTCTGCGTGTGCCAGGTAGCAGGAAGGTGATGGCATGGTGGTCTGACCAGTCCCAAGGGTCAATCGATATGAGTTTGACGGTTGTCTCCTTGGAGATGATCCAGTCTAGAGTGGCTCCTTTCGAGTGGGTTGGGAGGGGGCAAGCTTGGGTTAGGGCAAGATCAGTCATGAGGTCTTTGATAGTGTTGACATGAGGGTCGTTGGGGTCATTCCAGTGCAGGTTGAAGTCGCCGAGGAAAAGGTCTTTGGTGTTGGGGGAGCAGCAATACGGATGGCAATAGCTAAAAACAAGTCACGGAAGCGAACGAAGAGCGCATTCAGAAGACCACCCAGTGTGGTCGCAAAGGAGGAAGAAACCGACCACCCAGTCTGGTCGCCAGGGAAAAGAAGCCGACCAGTCAGATGGTCGCCCGTGAAGAAGATTTGAAGCCGACCAGTCGGATGGTCGCCCAAGAAGTAAATATGAACCCGACCAGTAGGATGGTCGCCCGAGAAGCAAGTATGAAGCCGACCAGGCGGATGGTCGTCCGGGGAAATAAGAAGCCGACCAGCCAGATGGTCGCACCAAGAAGCCAACCTGCCAGAGATCGGCAGAGTGGACCGGAAAAAGGTCCAAGAAGTTCGACCAAGGCGTAGTCCGCAAACATGGACCAATGAACTTCGACACCACAAGTTAACAGTAAAACGGAAGAGGAAGTGAAGGTCGCGACGCTAACTCTGGCGGTTGAGTGAAAAGAAGACAGTGTCCTAGGACTAGGACAAGACCAGGAAGACACGTGCAGAGGGCGCGAGCTGCACGGGGAAGCCTGGCCGGAGAAGATGAAAGGAGATCGGTCCAGGTTACACCGCGAGAAGAAGGAAGAAGAAATCAGAGTGGCGCGCCGCCACTGCGAGGAGAAGGAAGAAGAAATCAGAGTGGCACGCCGCCACTGCGAAAAGAAGGAAGAAGAAATCAGAGTGGCACGCCGCCACTGCGAGGAGAAGGAAGAAGAATTCGGTGCGGCACGCCGCCACTGCGAAAAGAAGGAAGGTGACAGACACTGGAACATCTGAGTGCAGTGGAGGACAAGGCCTGGCAAGAGCACCAGCAACACAGATCAAAGACGTCTACCTACGAGCCATCCATACACATGGCGATCGCCGAAGAGAGCAAGCTGGACTGTTGGCGACATCTACCTCTGGGGTTGAGCGGAAGATTGGATGGCGAGAGTGCTCAGGCATCCGGAAGCTGAGGAACTGACAACTCCACACCAGCCCGTGGCAACCCAAGAAGCAGAGGCCTCAAGGGACTCTGGTGGCAGCAAGTCCCGCACGGGAGACATATCCACAGCTGTGCCTCTGCAGGACCCACAAGGATGAATGCCTCGTGTGCAAGGGAAGGAGTCAACAACTTAACCTTCAGGTGGAACTAAGGACACAACGGTGATGCTCGTGGAGCGTCCCGCTCACGGCCCGAAGGCTATGGTGGAGCAACACGACCGAAAGCACCAGTCCAGTGGAAGCCTGGCAAAGAGGGCCTCCCGGACATCTTGTGAGAGAAGAACACTGGCGAGAGGGGCATCCTAGTGAGAAGGATGTTTGCACCTACTCTTTTCACCTGCCAAGAGACACTGTGAAGCCTGCCCGGAGACATCACCAAAGACCAGGACGGAGTAGTGGAAGCCAGAAGCCAGACAACACCCATACCATCCACCCTCCTCTCCAACTACTCATCATCACCAATCAAGCGAAGCAAAGGCAAGACTGAGAACAACGTCCAGGCTGCGCCGACAGAAGACTGGACCCGCCGAACAACTGCGAGCCGTGCCACAGCGAACTGTTGGTCCTGGATGCAGTAACCACATTGCCTGCGGCCTGCAAGCGGCCAAAGAGACTTGTTTGAGGTCATGAGTCCAATGTTAAATTTTGGTATATTTTCCATCCCACAGGTTTTGGACTTTTTTCCTTCGTTCTGATTTTTCCCCAAGTTTGGGATGGATGTAGTGATGTGCAGTCAGCACACTAGTGTTTCTCGGTGTATGTGCTACACTGTACACCCACCCACCACAGACGTCACGGGTCAGGTGACGCTGAGATAATAAAGGTGGCCGAACGCACGGGCTCGTGGCCAGTTGCACCCAGTAACTACCGTGTCCTGTGTGTCCTTCTGTAGCCATGCGGACCTAGGGCCCTCACCACAATACAGCTGCCACATACTGCATGACTTCCCACCTCACGACCTACAAGCAGGAGAGCATTCTTCAAGTGGCCCTGCTTGAGTTGTCGCCATAACATCACATGGATGTGTGAAATTTGTATAATTTGCTTTTGCATAAATTGAAAAAATCTGCTAAAATTAAGTGAAATTACAATAAATATAATACCTACGTTTTGCGCTATGTTTTAGGGTGAAATGCACCCTGGTATCCATTTTGGATGCATTGAAGCATTTTGTGCTATAAAAAAGTAGCAGTGCAAAACACAGCAGCGTCAAACAAAATTCACGCTGTTAAGCTCTCGCGTTAACATTTTGTAACAAACATGGGGGTGACCTAATGGCATGATTTCGGGATTGTGTTCTAACAAGCTAATGTGACATTTGCCAGATTATGCCAGCATAAAGGAATGTCGCCTAAAACGATGTTCGCTCAACTGTGATATTGTGCTTCGGGGTAACCATTGCTGTCGATGTTTTTTCGAGTCTGAGGTACAAAATGCTGACATTCGACGCGAGAGGAGGCGTTCGCACCTTGTGTCTAGGGCCATTGTGCCGGTGCCTGATGAAATACAGATGCCGGAGCGTCGCGTGTTCCCAGGGATGGGCAATCCAAGGAAAATAAACAGCGCGAGCGAAAGACAAGCCGTAATGTAAACTGCTCAAAGTGCCGATAGGCAGTCCTTCAAAGTGTCGTTCCACTGACGTCTGCAGACTGCGGCCTGAGCCAGCACACTGCTGCCAGAAGAAGAGCGTCAACAGCCAGACGCACGGGCACCCACAGTGTGCGGTGTGTCCAATACAAGTACACGCCACACACGGTGGCAGCAGTAAAATATCAAGACAACTGGGTGCGCGCAGAAAGAGCGTCATGTCCAGACACAACAAGGCAAGCATTAACTGTAGGGTCACTGGAATTATGCGGCTGGGGAGGGGCAGACTATGCGGCAGAGTTGAGTAAATTAATGCGACAAGAAAAGGCACATAATGCGGCACATTTCGTGATAGTATTTCTTTTTTTATAACTATCTGGGTATTAGTTTGCACCTCATTAGTATCAGAGTAACACCCAAATATAGCACGAAACTACAGAAAGATGACTAGTCAACCTTTTTGCAAAGGGCCTCCCACTGCGCGGCAACATGGGTCACTGAATGTTTGCACATTTTTTAACCATTTGAGCTAGAAACATTTATTTGTTGTTAAAATCTGCAAATTATGTAGCAGATTATGGATTATGTGGCAAATGCGGCAAATCTACAATTGTCTGTTTGGTGAATCATTTCGCCTTCTGTGGAGTGCTAGCATTGGAATGCACTGGGGACCATTTTACATCGCAGAAAGTCTCTGAATCGTCATATATTACATTCTTTATCTCGTAGAAGCATTTTATATGGACAGAACAATCTTTTAATTTTGCTTTTATACTGTAGCAGGCTTTTTTTTCTTTATTTAAATATTTTACTCAGGCCCCAATGCAAGCCAGACCTGTTGCCTTTGCCAATGCTTTTTAGTGATGTTGTTCAGCTATTGTACAAGTGAGAGCTGAGAGTCCAGCATGAATCTCAGGTTGCAATTCTCTTGAATGGGACTCAAGTGTAGTCACAGATGACAGCCAATCAAGCAAATATGAGGTGGGATGAGCCAGACCCGGAAGCAAGGCCTCTGTGCTTCAAAAATCTCATGGTTTAAAAAAATAAATATTCTGACAAAGCTGACAAAGTCAGGGCGTGGGTGTTGAAAACAGCCCTGTATTACCCCAGCTGTAGCGAATGTATGAGCTGCCTCTGTTACAGGTTTCATAAAAGCGCTTACCCAGTGAGTAACTCTGTTGAACATGTCGGTGGCAAAAGTTAAATAGGATATGAGTTTTAAATGATCAGTCTTGATCAACAAGAAGTTCAAGGACCTTGTCTCAGAAGAATCTTGCAATCGGTGGTATCAAAGGTCACGGAGACTGGGTGAGTAGGATCAAAGCACACACAGGTCTTTCCATCACCAAAGGAGGTGAGCAACTCTTCCATGACCCTATATCATGCAGACTAGTCTTATATATATATTTGTTGGGTCACAAACAAGATTGAAGTCCACTGAGGTGGTTGCTCCATTCCAGGTAGATGAGAGTGGCACAGTTACCAAATCTTGTTAATGGCCGATACACAGGAGAAGCTGAAATCTGAGATGCCGTCATCAAAGTGATATAGGAGTAGCCAGTCAGCATCAGGTGCTCCTGAAGTGTCACTTGGCGTCCCGAGTGGCAGATGTCCACATCGGTTGCTAGCATTTGACATACCGTGTATGTATTAGATTTCACTGTCATTCTGTTTATTTCCAACTATATTATTACATTATTGATTTTTTAAAATGTATTAAATAACTAAAAAGGCCTTAAAATGTCCCTACAAGCACAATAGTTACGCTTAAAGCTTAAGCGTCCTTACAATATCCATTTCAGTTATGTAAAATAGATTATTTCATGTGTGTGAATCTAATTGTATCGAAAAAGCATACGTGTTAAATACTTAAATCTGTGTTTAGAGTGTTTAGAAAATTATGCACACATAGATACAAATGATACAACGTGGTGGGAGTTTTAAAAAGACATCTACCATTCTCTAGCCCTAAATATGAGATGACAAATTAAGTTTTCAGGCATTTGGCATAAATACACCATACAACACAGCCATGTCTTGGTTAAGTTAATGCATTGATATGTGTTGCATGAAGCAGGCTCTGTATATACTATAACAAAGTAAGGTATAGTGTGCACAGAGACCAGTGGATCCCCAGAGGCTTTATAGAGGCTAAAGTAGATAATACGAATGCTCTCTTTTGTGGTAGAGTGTGTGAGCTCTTAGACTACACAGAGGGCAGTGCTAAGCATTTGTTGTACACACACAGACAAGAAATGATTACACACACTCAATGACTAAATCTGAGACCAATGGTTTGTAAAAATATTACAATTAGTCTATTTATTTTATAGAACCAAAGATACTTTGTTGTAGTAAAATACCTTTTTAAATATCGCTGTTTTTCAATGTAAAAAGTGGATAGTTTTAGTACAATTTTCAACCAGTACAATGTTATCCTAAGGGAGGAGACACAAGCTGCAATTGTGGAAGAGGTGTGGCGCAGCGGCCAGGGTGCCTGACTCCGGACTATGGGGTTCACGGATCGATCCCTGGCGGCAGGTTAGCCCAGCACCATGTGACTCTGGGCAATAGCTCGCTTAATCTTCCCGATGGCCCCCAGCGCAGGGACACCTTTCCGGAGGTAGCTGTGCGCTTTACAAATACTGGATTTCATTTCATTTTCATTTAATTATGCAGGTAAGTAAACTAATTACGATATTGAGCTTTTGGATGAAGAATCAGTACCAGGCAAGGTTCACATAAGTGACAAAACTGCACTACCAGGAGCACTGGTGGGTGCAGAGGTCAAACTCGGGATCCGGTGCTAATGTTATCCCATGGAGAAAGGGGGCAATAAAAGTGATACTACTTACAGGTAAGTCTAACGATTTGGTAACCCGGTCTCCTGGGGTTAAGGTAAGCACAAGGGGTGGGCTCAAGCCAGCACCAAACATACACCCTCAGCAGCACAGGGGAAGCCGGGTGCAGAGTGCCAACACAGCATCAGGTGCCCAATACAAACAAATGGGGAATCTGGAAGTTGGAAAAAGGCTTCAGACTCAGGTCAGGAGGTTGGACAAAAGAAACCTACAGCTGCACAGGTAAGTTGGGATGTACTGGGCCGTTGGTACTCTGTCAGTTGATCTCTCATGGTCCAAGAAATCTGGTTGTAGGAGTGTCTTTTCGGAATTGGAAATCAGCTGACCTGTGCAGGTCGGGGTAGGGGAGGTAATCGTGCAGAGACTGCAGGCATCGATGTGGAGTCTGGCAGGGACCAACCCAGTTGGTCCCTGCCACGTTTGTTACAAAATGTCCCTCTTGCTCACAATCACTGGGGAACCTTTGCTGGACTGGTGGGCCACTGGAATTTGGGCCCTGGGTGTCTGGGGCAGAGTATGTCGGATTTGTGGTTCTACAGGCAGAGCACTTTGTCGTTCAAGGTGGTTTTCTTCTGGACAGGTTTGTGGTCTACGTGAGATTAGAAGTCTTTTTTTTTTAAGGCAGGCAGTCCTCCCAGGGTTCTGGAGTTTGCTGGACTGCGGGACGAGTCGATCTTCTGTAGCAGGGTCTTTGAAGGCTGCAGACAGGTAGATAGGGCTGGGGACAGGTCAGTTGATGTCTTCAGTCTTTGCCGCTGAACGGCTCTTCTTTGTCCTCTTCTACGTAGGTCAATCAATCAATCAATCAATCAATCAGATATTTGTATAGCGCGCTACTCACCCGGAGGGTCTCAAGGCGCTTGGGGGAGGGGGGGTCCGCTACTGCTCGAACAGCCAGGTCTTGAGTTGCTTTCTGAAGGAGAGGTAGTCTTGGGTCAGACGGAGGTGGATGGGGAGGGAGTTTCCAAATCTTGGCTGCCAGGTAGGAGAAGGATCTTCCTCCCATGGTGGCTCTTCGGATGCGTGGAACGGTGGTGAGGGCGTGGCTGGTCGATCGTAGCTGGCGGGTGGGAGTGTAGAAGGTCAGGCGGTTGTTGAGGTACCTGGGGCCCAGGTCATGGAGGGCCTTGTGTGCGTGGGTGAGGAGTCGGAACGTGATTCTCTTGCTGACAGGGAGCCAGTGCAGGTCTATCAGGTGTCCGGAGATGTGGCTGTGTCGGGGGATGTCCAGGCGTTCTGGATGCGTTGGAGTCTTTTCTGTAGTTTGGCTGTGGTTCTGGCGTAGAGGGTGTTTCCGTAGTCCAGTCGGCTGGTGACGAGTGCCTGGTTGACCGTCTTCCTGGTTTCGGTGGGGATCCATCGGAAGATATTTCGGAGCATGCGTAGGATGTTGAAGCATGACGATAAGATGGCGTTGACTTGTCTGGTCATCGAGAGGGAGGAGTCCAGGATGAAGCCCAAGTTGCGTGCGCGGTCCGTTTGGTTTGGGCGCGCTGCCCAGGGCAGGGGGGCACCAGTAGTCGTCCCAGGCAGAGGGTGATGATCCAAGGATGAGGACTTCCGTCTTGTCTGAATTCAGTTTCAGGCGGCTGTTCATCATCCACTCGGCTACGTCTTTCATCCCTTTGTGTAGGTTGGTTCTGGCGGTGGCGGGGTCGTTGGTGAGGGAGAGGATCAGCTGGGTGTTGTCTGCGTAGGAGATGATGTTGAGGTTGTGTTGGCGTGCGATGGCCGCGAGGGGGCTCATGTAGATATTGAAGAGGGTGGAGCTGAGTGATGATCCTTGTGGTACGCCGCAGATGACTTCGGTGGCCTCGGATCTGAACGGGGGGAGGCGGACTCTCTGGGTTCTCCCGGTGAGGAACGAGATGATCCACTCCAGTGCCTTCTCTTGGATTCCGATGTTGCTGAGGCGCTGCACTAGGGTGGGGTGGCAGACAGTATCGAATGCTGCGGAGAGGTCCAGGAGGATCAGGGCCGCTGTTTCCCCGTTGTCGAGCAGGGCTCGGATGTCGTCAGTGGCTGCGATGAGGGCGGTCTCGGTGCTGTGGTTGGCTCGGAAACCGGACTGTGAGTGGTTGAGGGATCCGTTTGTCTCGAGGAAGGCGGCAAGCTGTCTGTTGACGGTCTTCTCGATGACTTTGGCAGGAAAAGGGAGGAGCGAGATGGGGCGGTAGTTCTTGAGGTCGGTGGGGTCCGCTGATGGTTTCTTCAGGAGGGCGCTCAGTTCGGCATGCTTCCAGCTCTCCGGGAAGGTGGCGGTGTTGAAGGAGCAGTTGATGATGTCCCGGAGTTGGGGTGCGATGACGGAGTCGGCCTTGTTGAAGACGTTTTGGGGGCATGGGTCGGTTGGTGACCCGGAGTGGATGGTGTTCATCGTGCGGATGGTGTCTTCAGTGCTGACCGGGGTCCAGGCGCGTAGGGTGGTAGTGGGGGGCGTCGGTTCGGTGGTTGGGTGCGTGGTCTGTGCGCCGAAGCTGTTGTGTATGTCGGTGATCTTGCTGTGGAAGAACGAGGCGAGTAAGTCGCAGAGATCTTGCGAGGGAGTGATGTCGTTGTTTCCGGCGCTGGGGTTGGAGAGCTCTTTGACGATGCTGAAGAGTTCCTTGCTGTTGTGGGCGTTGTTGTCTAGTCGTTCCTTGAATGCTGTCTTCTTGGTGGTGTGGATCAGCTGGTGGTGTTTGCGGGTGGCGTGCTTGAGGGCGGTCATGGTGTCTGTAGTCGGGTCTTTGCACCAAGCTTTCTCGAGGGTACGGCAGTTCTTCTTGGAGTTCTTGAGATCGTCGTTGAACCAAGAGGCTTTCCTGCTGCCGGGCCTGCTGGGATGGTTTTTCACTGGTGCGAGGTCGTCAGCGCAGTTGGCGATCCACTGTGTGAGGTTGTTGGCTGCTTGGTTGGGGTCCGTTGAGCTGGCGGGAGGGTTCTGGCTCAGGGATGTGGTGAGCTGGTCGGTGGTGATCTTATTCCAGCTCCTGCGGGGAACCTGTTGCGGGTGGTGGTGGGTCTTGGTCCTCCTGAAGCTGAAGTGGACGTATCTGTGGTCTGTCCAGTGGAGTCCGGTGGAGTGGCTGAAGGAGATGTACTTGCTGGAGGAGAATACTGGGTCAAGCGTGTGTCCGGCGTAGTGGGTGGGGGTGTTCACCAGTTGCTTGAGTCCGAGGTTAGCGAGGTTGTCCAGCAGGGTGGTGGTGTTGCTGTCATTGTTGTTCTCCAGGTGGAAGTTGAGGTCCCCTAGGAGGATGTAGTCAGCGGAGGGGAGGGCGTGCGGGCTGATGAAGTCGGCGTTGTCTTCGCTGAATTGGGTGCGTGGTCCCGGGGGTCTATAGATGAGGGTGCCTCTGAGGGTGGTCTTGGGGTCGATGTGTATCTGGAAGTGCAGGTGTTTGGCGGCTGTGAAGGTGTCGTCGGAGTTGGTTGTGACGCGGATGGAGTTCTTGTGGACGATGGCGATGCCTCCTCCAGTCTGGTTGACGCGGTCCCTCCGGGTGATCTTGTGTCCGTCCGGGATGGCGATGGTGATGTCGGGCGCTGAGGAGGCGTTCATCCATGTTTCCGTGAGGAAGGCGACGTCTGGAGTTGTGGTGTCGAGCAGGTTCCAGAGTTCCACGGTGTGTCTGTGGACGGAGCGGGTGTTGAGCAGGATGCACTTTAGGTGGTTGCTGCTGGTGCTCGGCTTGGCGGGTGCGGTGCAGGTCCTGATGCAGGTGAATTTGCAGGCTTGGCAGGTGAAGGGTCCGTGGGTGCATCTCGGGGTGGCTCGGTAGCAACCGGGGATCCGGCCGGTGTTGAGTGGGTTGAGGGTGGCGGCGTCGTAAGGCCGGCGGGTGGGCTGGCATCTGCTGGGGCCAAGCGTTCTGGCGCTGGGCGCGGTCCAGGCGTGGACGGGCGCAGACGGGCTTGCCTTTGGCACGCCTTCGGCGCACAATCGGCGCAACCGCTGCGCGTACGCGTGCACTCCGCCATAAATGGCGAAGTGGGAGGGAGGAATAGCTGGGAGGCGGGAGCGGGGCGGCGAATAGGAAGGGACACAGAGAAAGAAGGGGCGGGGCCGCAGGGGAGCAGCGGCAGGGAGCGGGGAGAGGGTGGGAAACGCGGCAGGGGCTGGGCACAACAAGTGGGGCAAAACACGCAATAACGCTGGAAATCGCCAAAAAAACAGAGGCAAAATACAAACGCAACAGAGGCAAAATACAAAATACAAATGGTCAAGGACCAGGAGCACAGCTGCGGGCAGCGGCGGCACTCGGCGGGATCGGGGGCAGCCTGGGCTCACTCACGGGGAGTGTGCGTGGTGCGTGGGGTGACCGGCCCAGAGGGTCAAGGGTCACTGCTCACCACCGCGTGCACTCCGCCATAAATGGCCAAGTGGGAGGGAGGAGCAGCTGGGAGGCGGGAGCGGGGCGGCGAATGGGAAGGGACACAGAGAAAAAAGGGGGCGGGGCTGCAGGGGAGCAGCGGCGGGGAGAGGGCGGGAAACGCGGCAGGGGCTGGGCACAACAAGTGTGGCAAAACACACAATAACGCTGGAAATCGACGAAAAAACAGAGGCAAAATAAAAAATACAAACGCAACAGAGGCAAAATACAAAATACAAACGGTCAAGGACCAGGAGCACATCTGCGGGCAGCGGCGGCACTCGGCGGGATCGGGGGCAGCCTGGGCTCACTCACGGGGAGTGTGCGCGGTGCGTGGGGTGACCGGCCCAGAGGGTCAAGGGTCACTGCTCACCACCGCGTGCACTCCGCCATAAATGGCCAAGTGGGAGGGAAGAGCAGCTGGGAGGCGGGTCATGAGTAATCTGAGGATTAAGGTTCAGGGGTGCTCTTAAATCTTCAATTTAGGGGCATTACAGGGGTTAGAAAGTAGTAGCCAATCGGCGACTTCCCTTTAGGGTGCCCACATCCTTTGTATGTCCCCTCCCTGTGGGGAGGAGGCAAACCCCTAACCCTATTGGCTAGAATCCTCAAAAACAATATGGAGGATTTTGAAAGGAGAGGGTCACTTCAGCTTAGGGCATTTTAGGGGTGGCCCTAGCTGAGATGGGACACCCCTCTCCTAGTTACTAATTTTCCTGCCGATCTTGTCGCCAAAACCGGGGCTTTGGGTTAGGGGGGGCCCTTGGTTGGGGGGGCGGGAATCTCCACTAGCCGGAGAGGTCATGGTCAGCATGACAAAGGACATGAAGCCTTTGAGGCTCACCGCGTTTCAATGCTGTTACTCCTTGGTGGTAGGTGTGAAGCACCTGCGCCCAAGCAGACTTTGCTTCTGACCCACAAGAGCAAAAGGGTCTCACCTCAGGGGGTCGGAAACATGTCTAGACGTGGCAGGCTGGTGCATACCAGTCAGGCACACAGGAGTGGGTTGGTAGGTTTTCATGGGACACCTCTGAGGTGCCCTCTGACTGCATTTATTAATAAATTCAGCACTGACATCAGTGTGGGGTTATTAATCTGAGATGTTTGGTACCAAACATCTTGGGATGCTGTGAAACCATCATGGACCTGTTGAACTGGTTGTGACAATTTGCAGCCCATGTACTCAGTATGACTTGACTGTGCACTTATAATGTCTAAGAATGGAGTTCATAAGGGATCGGTCACAAAGCATTCTGGGATGTGTGGTTTATTTGAGGATACTGAGGAGGAATAATAATGAGAGCGTCACATAATTATTCCGGAGTTTTGGCTTGTTCCTTGTGTTTACTATAGACACACGTGAATAATCACCTGGGGGAAGTTAGGAGGGGAGTTAAATTGCGAAAGGGCCTTGAAGAATGGATGCAGTTTTTCATTGAAAGAGATAAGTGTGCCTCGGCACACAAAGTAATATGAATGTATTATTTTGGAATTCGGCAGACCATTTAAAACGAAATCGATATCTTGCAAATGTTGGCTTCATTACAAGGAACGCACTTTATCATATGTCACAGTAAACGAAATTATTAGCCAAACAACTTAAAGGGCAAGCAAATGTATGTTAACATATGATAGAAAAATAGTGTTGGTTGACCCTACAAAGGTCTATTGAGTACATATAACTTTTGTCAATGGATAAAATTCTAGCTAATTAGTAAGGGTGTTTCAGTTAGAAAAGTGTCTTAAAAAAACGGACTAGAGAGTGTTATCTTTATGTAGTGCTCTGACTCAGACCTGTAATTTTGCTTCGAACGTTGATTTTAGCATCTAGTGTTGAGAAAAATGGAAGTAATTTGGCTGCTAGTAGCATTGGAATTATAATGATAACGCAGACAGTAAAATTATCACTATTGTTTATCTTTTTTATTGTAGATGCCCTTGATAAAGGGATTTTTAATCCCGAAATGCATTGAGTTATTTTTAATAAAAATGTGACATGTGGAACTCCTTGGTGCTCCTGTGTTTGTGTGAATACCATCGTAAAACCTTGGAATGAATGAAACAAATTGAATAAACATGGAAAAAGGATTAAAAGTAAAAAGAAGAAAAAACATGGAGAAATAAAGAATTAAACTATTTGAATTTAATTCATTCAGTCACGAGGCTGTGCAAATTGGTGGAATCAGACAGGTTCCCCTCGTGTTTTGTTTTTAAGAATGGAATTAGACACCACAAGGTCATTTCTGCTCATGCAGTTATGCCTGCACACAAGGTGGAGTGCATCTCACCATAGGGCTGTAAGTCCTGCTGTAGGGGTGACTTTCCTATGCCTCTTGCAGCGCCGGTAGGCTGGCACACAGGAATGTGTGCCCAGTCGACTCTTCACTGTTATCTGCACCTGCACCAAAAAACACAGGCTGCAGTGGCAGTGTGCATAGGTTTGGGGAGGGGTCTCCTAGGGTGGCATAATACATGGTTCAGCCATTAGAGACCCTCTCTGGTCACAATGCGCTTGGTACCACTGGTACCTTTTACAATGGACTTATATGTGGGCCAGGGGTGTGCCACCTGTGGAAACAAATGTACAGTTTTGGGAAAGAACACAGGTACTGGGAACCTGGTTAGTAGGACCCATGCACATTCAGTCAAAGATGCATCAGAGTCAGGCAAAATATAGGGGGTTACCATGCCCGAAGGGTGACTTTACTACATAGGTGAATCAATAAAAATTGAAAGCAAAGAAACAACATTGGAGGAAACCAAATCATGGAAAACCAATTTTAAGGAAAAGCTATTATAATAAAATACAAATAAACAGAAAATGTAAATAAGCATTTTAAAATAAAGATAATTTTAAGTAAAAATATGAAATTGCATTTAACTTGGGTGGAATGTAAGACTAATGAGGGTTTTTTAGGTTCAAGGATGGATGATATTTAGGAGTAATGAGAGGTTTAAGGGATCAGGGATGGGTGAGTTAAAACATAGAATGGGGTTCGTAGGGTTCAGGGATGGCTGACGTTTAGGTGTTGTGAGATTTTTTTAGATCAGGAATGAGTGGATTTTACAGTTGGTTAGAAGTTTTTTAGAATTGATGGATGAGTGGGGCTTAGGGGTGATGAGAGGTTTCTGGGATCAGGGGTGGGTGGCGGCAGAAAGAAATTAAGGGCTCAGGAATGGATGAGTTTAGCGTGGGAGAGGTGTGGCGCCGCGGCCAGGGCGACTGACGCTGGAATCTGGGGATCACGGTTCGATCCCTGGCTCCGGCGGCAGGTTAGCCCAGCACCATGCGACTCTGGGCAATAGCTTGCGCTATACAAATGTGGATTATTATTATTATTTAGCGTGGTGAGCGGATTTTAGGGTACAGGAATGGATGTGGGTCTAGGCATAGAAAGTTTTTTTTATGGTGAATGAACAGATGGATTTAAGGGGTAGAAAGAGGTTTTAGGGTTCAGTGACAGGTGGAGTTTAGTAGTCAGAAGTGGGTGCAGTTTAGGCGTGGTGAGGTGCTAATTGGGGGCAGAGTCAGATGGTGTTTAGAGGTTGTGAAGGGGTCAGGTATGGATGGTGTTTGCAGGGGTGAGGAGTCAGTGAAATGAAAGCATTCAAAGTAATTGTTTAACAGTCTAAAAGATATACCCCCAGATGCATCAAGAACCCATTTTGCTATTCCTTAATAGCGAAAAATAACGATTCGCTATTAAGGAATAGCAAAATGCAATGCATGAAGAAATCACTAAAAATATAGCGATTTCTTAGAGGCCCATAGGAATGAATGGGAAGACATTCTCAATTTGCGAATCGCAATTAGCGAATCGCAAATTGAGAATGCGATTTCAAGGTTGCTGGGGTGTCCAAAGGACACCCTGTTGCACCCCTGAAATTGATCTGTGCACATATGTTGCGCACACACATGCCCTTAGGGCATGTGTGTGCGCAACATGAAACTTTGAAAAATGCACTTTAGTGCATTTTTCAAAGTTTTTGCAAATTACCATGAAGTTCAAGTTCATGGTAATTTGCGATCCCTATTAGCGAAATCGCTATTTTTTAAACTTTAATGCATTGCATTTAAGGAATCTCAATTTGAGATTCCTTAAATGCAAGAAATCGCAATTTTGCGATTTCTTAATTTGCGATTTTTGCATTTGGGATGATGCATCCCAAAGGCAAAAATACCAGTCGCAAAGGGGTAGATTCTGAGAATCTGCCCCTTTGCGAGCTGATTTTACCTTGATGCATCTATGCCATAAATCTGAAATAATGGCCCCTGAAGTAAAGCTCTTTAAAAATACAGCCAACAAAAACCTGCAACTATTACATGTACTCCTTAAAAATAAGAATGGAAAAGCCAATTTCGACATAAAAAGATGGATTAGTTTCTTTGAAATGGTAAATCCCCTCATCCTGCAAAATTACATTACATAGTTTAGTTGAAATGTTTTCTCATGAATGGCATTCTATGAAATCGTTTTTCTATACAACACAACGCGGAAAAAAGAATGTAAACATCTTGAACGTCTTTGGAGGGGAATTTTCAACCTGAGTATAAGCTGAAATACCTTGAAGTGCTAAAACACTATCACAAACAGATTCGGAGAACACGGCGGGATTTCAATGTACATAAAATTGAATCCTCGAAGGATATGCCCCTAAAGACATCTTCCGTATAGTTAAATAACCTACCTCCATGAATTGTGTTATAGTAGTGAAACAGTCATCTATGGATTATTGTAATAAAATGGCTAGCTCTTTTTGGGGAAAATCGATAAGATCCATGACACTTTTCCAGAAGCCAGCAGAAATTTCAAATTCTTTCCTCGTAAGAATGAATTATCTTAGGAAGGGCTATTTACTTTCCAACCACCAACCCGAAAGAGACATACTGCAGCTCATTTCAGAAGTGAAATCAGGCTCTTCCACAGATATTATCCCCTCCAAACATGCTGCAACGAGGGAAGGAAGCTATTGCACCGGTGCTTACAAACCTGCTGAACATATATTTCAGCACTGGGCAAGTCCCAAGCCCCAGGAAACATTCGATGGTGGTCCCTTTACTGAAGAAACCTTCTATGGACCCTGCGCTCCCAAAAAACTTGAGACCAGTATTGCTGCTACCTTTGTTTGCTAAAATAGCAGAACCATTTCTTAACCTCCAACTGACCAAGTTGTATAGAGAAAATCAGGTACTTCACGAAACCCAATCAGGTTTCAGAACTCTATATAGTACTGAATCAGCCTTACTCTTAGCCTCTGAAGCGTTAAAAATGGCAGCGTACAAAGGCAGGACAGCAGCACTGATCCTGCCGGATTTAAGTGCAGCTTTTGATACGGTATCCCATGGCTGTGGAATGTCAGAGTCAGAGGTTGCATATTGGAGTGGGTCAAGAATTTCCTTCAGGACAGATCTTTCCAAGTCCTACAACAGCCTTTTAAGTCGGAGATTCGACCCCTGTTACAAGGGGTTCCTCAGGACTCTGCCCAGAGCCCTAACCAATTTAACGTGTACATGCGCCCACCAGCGGACATAGCTTTAAATCATTGGGTGATGCTGGTGTCTTATGCTGAAGACACCCAGCTAATTACAATGTTAGAACAGAACTATGTAGAGGCTGCTCCTAAATTCAAAGCCTGCTTAATTGACCTGGCCAATTGGATGAATCTCAGTTGCCTCCAACTAAATGCAGGCAAAACTGACATTATGGTGGTTGGTAAATAACCCTCCATTTGGTCTCACAACTGGTGGCCGAAGAATTTGGTCTCACCCCGGTCCCCAAACCTAAGGTTAAAAACCTAGGAGTATGGTTCAATAATACCCTTTCTTCTGTGAAATAGATATCAGTTTTGGCCAGCGCTTGCTTTGGCCTACTGAGGATGTTACAGAAAATATTAGATCTTCTACCTCTGGTAGCAAACAAAAACATCATTCAGGCTCTGATTATATCTTGCTTGGATTACTGCAACATTCTCTACCCTACCTAGGGGTCACCAAAAGTTGTACAAGAATACTGCAGAGAGTACAGAAGGCCTCAGCCCGGATACTATTGAACTTCCCAAGGCGAGCCCCAGTGGGAACGGCCCTTAGGAAGCTACACTGGTGACTGGTGCTGAACAGAGAGACTTTTAAAGCTATGTGCTTTTGTCATCGAATTCTGAACGAGAAAGTCCCTAGCTATCTTCGGCCTCTACTCACAACCTACAGACCTATTTGAAACCTGAGATCTGTGGGTACTGCCAAGCTGACAGTACCTAAAGTTCAAAGGGCATGCTTAGGAGGCAGATCTTTCAGCTTTTTAGCAGCCAAAGTTCAGAACCAACTGCCTCGAGATCTCAGGATGCAGCCCTCAGGAGTACTGTTCCGTAGGAAACGCAAAACATGGTTCTTTCGATCATCCCAGGTAGACTGGTGTTAAGATATTTTGAGGACCTAGGCTAGATCTAATCTAATGTATAAAATCACCTTCAACCAACTATGTGGTTCCCCTACTTGGAACCACAAAGTAATGAGGCAGAAGGCAGCAGCCAAATTTTGCTGGAGCGAAGGCAGTAGCACATAAAGAATGGCGCTGGAAGAAGAGCACAAGGGAGCAGATAGCCTAAAGATGTAGCACACCCAGGTGCTATGGACCCTTTCCCCACCTAAGACTCATGAGTACCACATCAGAGGAGCAACTGTTTCCTTTTGAGTCCAAAAGATCAGTGCAGTGCAGCGCCTATTGTGTGGAAACAACCACTCCCAAACCCTCCCACCACTGGCATCCAGCTACCCCTTTCTGCTAGGTGAGTTGGTTGGTGCTTGCTTGCATATCGGCAGGTCCACATGGAGGCCAAGTTTCGAAGTGCGTACCCTGTGCAAAAAAACAAGTGCAAGTGCCCATGGTAAAGTCTGAGCAGGCCATCTCTCTGAATGTGTTTGAGTTTCCAGCAACAGATGAGGTACCGGACCTGGGGAGCTTGCCAGTGTATCAAGAGTTGCAGGAAGCTGGAGAAACTGAGAAAGCCTACTCAGTGTCCTACTCACTTGGAGTGCCCTACTCTGGAAGGGTCACATCAGAATGCCCTGGTGCAAGTCAAACTATGGAAAGCTGGTCATTTTCCCTTCCATTTAAATACAGGTTGCTTGACATTAAGCCCTGAGTTACAAACATCAAGCCTTCAATAGACTGCAAGTCACCTGGGGACACAACAACTTTGTAATGCTGAAGGGGTTCCTTCATCAAGGGACAAGGGAGTTAAAAAGACTCACAACAACGTGACATTTAGGTCCTTGATGACACTGCACCAGTGACATGTCCAGCCAGTTTGTTTTTAAAAAAAGCTTTTGCCACCTTTCAAAGGTTAGTGAATTGTGTCCTTAATGGGCTGGCAAATTTCTGTAACATACCTACAAAATATAGCAGTCTCAGTTCTGCTGGAGGACCACCTCTGGGCACATAATGATGGGTCTGCAGGCCTGCAGAGAGATAACTTGCTGGTCAAGATGAGCAATACCAGAACAGGCAAAACCTGGTGATGCAACTTGGGCCCTGGGAGGGCGGAGGAAAGAGCTGCTCCCTAAAAGCCAAAATCCAAGTGGCAATTGAACAGGATATTCCCAAAACCAAGAACAAGACTATGTTTTTTTTGGACCTCACTGGTTACCACATACATTTTATGGAGAACCACTGGACCATAGTTGCTCTGATAATTGCCCCAAAGTTAGCAGCCAAAATAGCTGAGTTGAGCTTCTAAATGTCAAGCTGTACTAGGATCAATACAGCTCTGAGGGACGCACCAGTAGTACAGGCTCCTGATCAGAGTCAGCTTTCTCATAGCACAGACTGATGCTTGGGACAATGGAGTTGTCACAGCTCATTGACAATAGAGCATCTGTTCTCTGCACAGAGAACAGACTGGGTGACAATAGAAAGATACTCTTCGGCAATGGTCTGGGCTCTTAAGAGGGTCCATCCCAGTTAGTCTGGAATCAGCTTCACTATTCAGAGAGAGCATAAACATTTGAGGTGACTGATAACCATAACATTTGGTTAACATTGCTTTGGTGGATTATTCCTTGCAAGGTCAATACTTCACTGTAGAGAATAAGGGAGGCCTACAACAAGGAAATTCTGATAGTTTACTACATCATATAACAGAGAATCACCTGAACTGAGTGAAGCTCTAGCATTTTGAATTCAGGGATAGCAAGTTGTAGGGTTGAAAGTCACGGGTGCAATAACCTTATGCCGCCATGCAGCTGATTTAATCAGTTCCGGCATACCCTATATGTCAGCCAGTGTCCTGCAATAAGGAACAGTTCAATGAAAGGAGAGGTCCAAGTCATTGCCACTGTTCTCATCTGTAATAAAGATGTGACCTGGGCCTTCCCATATACCCTGACCAACTCAGGAAGATGGACTGGACCGTTGCAACAGGCTCTAAATGGCTGAAAAAGTATGGAGGAAATATCCATTTCCTGAAAATATTATGGAATGTTAGTCATCACCAGGAATTCATCAACTATGTGTATGTTATGGGATGCCCATAAACTAAGGAAGAGGGTTGTATCACAAGAAAGAAGACCTAGGATGTAGTTAGTCTCTCCAAATGTTCACTTGTTACAGACGAACACAATGGTTGCCACAAATAGTCAACAGAAAGTTTATTTTTTGATCTTGGAGAAGATCTGTGCAACGCAACAGAGGAAACATTTGGGCCAGTAACAAGACTCTGTTGCAGTCCTCCCGTTGGAAACAGCAGATCACAGACACCAGCTAGCTGTTGCTTTGACCTCAATAGAGGGTGGTAGACTATCATGTGTGCTGACATCTTACTTGATCTCATTGCAAGAACCACTAAACGTGCATCTGCTGGAGTCCTGCGGGGAGGGCCTGCTGTTAGCTTTAAGGAGCCTCTTCAAGACTGTTGCTGAACAGTCAAAATGAGTGTTAAAAAAAGGCTTGCTCAACAGTCTTGCATTAACATTGACATTCCCTCCCTTCTCAAAAATGTCCAACTCTGAAATAGACACTCTACTTTGGGTGTGGTCCAAGACTGTAAAGGGAGGGGCATCCAGAACTTTCTGGTGTATGCGAAAGGATTCATCTTCTTGTGCAATACTTCACCCTCTATATACATGACATGAGGTATTAGCAGGCTTGCCTTTGCTGACCAACCCTGTTTCCAGGTCATGCTGAAGGCTACCTTAAGCTAAATAAACTGTTTCCTACTTGTCTTGTTGATTAATCTGCTTCTGAGATGCCATTCTGTTTTCTGAACTGTGTTGTGTGTGTATATTCTGAGGCTGGGGAACCTACAACAAGCTGCTGAACTCCAGAGGCATGCTAAAATGTATGGTTGGAATGCTTGAATTAATCTCAGCCACTGGTAATTACTTGTTGCCACATCAACTCCTGTTTTTTTTGGGACCACCAAGACACGTCAGACAGGACGCAGCCACATGCAAATTAGTCTTGGTCCTTCTCCTGTTAGAAGTGTCCACCCAAACTGCCAGGTAACATCCCATCTTAACTGGTACACAACCAACCCCTGATCAGTTTCGTCCTATTGAGGTATCTTCAGTAGAGTGCAGCTTGGTTCCAGTGGCATAGTGAGCATGGGACCCACGTCTGGACATACCCCTCGCAATTAGGATGTTGCAATGAGGAATACAAGCAACCATTGGCAAAGCCCATAGGTCTCGCCTGTGCAAGATCTATTGGCTCTGTTCAGCAAGGCTAAAAGTTAGTGGAGTAAAGGAAAGTGACGTGGAATGTCAAAAAGTGGAGTGTTTTTTAATGGTGTGGAGTGGCATAGAGTGGTGTAGAATAGAGCTGAGTGGCGTGGGGTGTCATGGAGTGTTGTGGGGAGAGGAGGTGTCAGAGTAGGAGGACGTAGAGGGGAACAGAGTTGAGTGGAGTAGAGTGTCTTAGAGTGGAGTGGCATATAGTGTTGTGGAGTGGGGTAGAGTGATCAGAGTGGAGTGGCGTAGATGGTGCTGAGTGGAGCGGAGTTTTATAGAACAGAGTGGCATAGAGCGGAATAGGTTATCCTAGTGTGGAGTGGCATAGACTAGAGTAGTGTATGAGAGTGGAATGGCAGAGTGGAGTAGAGCGTTGTAGAGTTGGATGGCGTAGAGGCGAGCGGCATAGAGTCAAGTGGCACAGAGCATTGTGGAGTGTAGTAGTGTGTTGTAGAATAGAGTGGAATAAAGTGGTATGCAGAAGCATAGAGGGGGTAGGTAGAGCGTCCTAGAGTGGAGTAAGATGGAAGAGTGGTATAGAGTGGAGTATAGTGTTGTGGAGTGGCAGAGTGGAATAGAGTGTCAGGGTGGAGTAGAGTTTATTGGAGTAGAGCGTCATAGAGTGGAATATCGTACAGTGTAGTGTTGTAGAGTGGACTGCAGTGACAAAGTAGAGCGGCATAGCGTAGAGTGGTGCAGAGTAGAATTCAGTGACAAAAAGTAGATTGCTACAAAGAAGAGTTAAGTGGCGTAGAGTGGAGTGGCCCAGGTTAGAGTGGAGTGGTGCAGTTTAGCGTGAAAAGGAGTAGAGTAGTGTAGAGTGCAGTGGCGCAGAGTACATTGGTGTAGAGTGGCGGAGAGTTCAGTAGTGCAGAATAGATTATAGTAGCGAGGAGTAATGAGTGTAGTGGCGTAGAATGGTGTAGAGTTGAGTGGTTCAGAGCAGAATGCATTGCAGAGTAGAAGGGTGTAGAGTACAGTGGCGCAGAGTAGAATAGAATGCAGTGACGTAGAGCGCAATAGTGTAGGGTGGCGTAATGTGCAGTGGAGTAGAGTGTAGTCTTGCACAGTAAAGTGGCATAGAGTAGTGGGACATAAAGTACAGAGGCGCAGAGTAGAGAGGTGCTGAGTAGAGTGGTGCAGAGAGCAGTGGCGTAGAGTACAGCGGTGCAGAGCAGAATAGAGTGTTGTGGAGTGCAGTGACAGAGTGCAATGGGGTAGAGTGGAATAGCTTTCAGTGGTGTAGCTTGTAGTGGTGTAGCGTGAAGTGGCATAGTGTGCAGTGGCATAGAGTGCAGTGATGCAGAGCTTAGTGACATTGAGTTTAGTGGTGGAGAGTGCAGTCTTGCAGAGTATAATGTCCTGGCATAGAGTGGTGCAGAGAGCAGTGGTGCAGATGCAGTTGTGCAGAGTAGAAGGTTGTACAGTACAGTGCCACAGAGTAGAGTGGTGCAGAGTGGAGTAGGATGGTAGAGTGGTATAGAGTGGAGTATAGTGTTGTGGACTAGAGTGTTGTGGAGTGGCAGAGTGGAATAGAGTGTCAGGGTGGAGTAGCGTTTATTAGAGTAGAGCGTCATAGAGTGGAGTATCGTACAGTGTAGTGTGGTAGAGTGGAGTAGAGTAGAGTAGCCTTAGGTGAAGTGCTGTAAAGTACAGTGTGCAGAGTAGATAGGCATAGAGTGCAGTTTACTTTGAGTAAAGTGTGTAGATTGCATTGGCATAGACTACAGTGACAGAGTAGAGTGGCATAGCGTAGAGTGGTGCAATTTAGAATGCCGTGACAGAGTAGATTGCTTCAAAGAAGAGTGAAGTGGCGTAGAGTGGAGTGGCCCAGGTTAGAGTGGAGTGGTGCATTTTAGAGTGCAGAGGAGTACAGTGTTGTAGAGCGCAGTGGCGTAGACTAGATTGGTGTGGAGTGATGGGGAGTGCAGTAGCGCAGAATAGATTACAGTGGTGTGGAGTAATGCAGAGCATAGTGGCATAGAATGTCATAGAGTTGAGTGGTTCAGAGCAGAATGCAGTGACATATAGTGCTGTGGTGCAGAGTAGAGGGGCGTAGAGTACAGTGGCGCAGAGTAGAATAGAGTGCGGTGATGTAGAGCGCAATGGTGTAGGGTGGCATAGCGTTCAGTGGAGTAGCGTGTAGTCTTGCAGAGTAAAGTGGCATAGAGTAGTGTGGCGTGGCAGAGTAGAGAGGTGCAGAGTAGAGAAGTGCAGAGTAGAGTGGTGAGGAGTACAGTGGTGTAGAGTACAGCAGTGCAGAGCAGAATAGAGTGACAGAGTGCAATGGTGTACAGTGAAATATCTTGCAGTGGTGCAGCGTGCAGTGGCATAGTATGTAGTGGCATAGAGTGTTGTGATGCAGAGTAGAGTACATTGAGTTCAGTGGTGGAAAGTTCAGACTTGCACAGTATAATGTCCTGACGTGGAGTGGTGCAGACAGAAGTGGGGTAGAGTGCAGGAATGCAGAGTACAATAGAGTGGAGTAGAGTGCAGTGGTGTAGACAGCAGTAGTGCAGAGAAGAGTGGTGTTGAGGTCAGTACTGGAGAGTGCAGTCTTGCAGAGTAGACATTTGTACAGTACAGTGGCGCAGAGTAGAGTGTCGCAGAGTGGTACAAAGAGCAGTGGCGTAAAGCACAGTGCTGAAGAGTAGAACAGAGTGGCATAGAGAGTTGTAGAGTATAGTGGCAGAGTGCAGTGGGGTAGAGTGCATTGGTTTTGAGTAAAGTTGTGTATAGTGCATTGATGTGGAGTGCAGTGATGCAGAGAAGAGTGGGGTGGCACAGAATGGAGTGGCACTGTGAGCAATGGCACAGAGTGCAGAGGTGGTGAGTGCAGTGGAGTAGAATGTATTGTTTCAGAGTAGAAGGGAGGGGTGCACGGTACAGTGCAGTGGCGTAGAGTGAAGAGCAAATAAGAGTATTATAGAGTGGACTGGCAAAGAGTGCACTGGCTTAGAGTGTAGTGGTAAAGAGTAGAGTGCATTGGCATAGAGTGCAGTTTTGCAGAGTTGAATAGCGCTGAGTAGAGTGGCGCAGATAGAGTGGCACAGAGTGGAGTGGTGTAGAGTACAGTGGCAAAGAGTGCAGTGGTGCTTGGTTGAGTAGTGTGGGGTAGAGTGCCTTGTCATAGAGTGGAGAGGCATAGAGTGAATTGCAATAAAGCTGAGTGGTGTAGACTAGAGTACAGTCACGCAATGTGGTGGGGCATAGTGTGGAATGGTGTAGAGAAGAGTGAAGTGGTGTTGAGTGGAATATAGAAAACACAAGGAGATGATGGACAAAGTGGTAAAACGTTTCAGTCACAAATCTGGGTTGAAGCCATCATCGTGCTTTAGCATATGCTATATGAAAATCAGTCTTGACCCTGTGCCTCATGGGAACAGTCCAGCCTGAACTGCCAAGCCGGTCCTAGGATGCTTGTTTCCGGTCCAGGAAGGACCGGGCTGGATTGTTCCCATGAGTCACAGGGGCAAGACTGATTTGTATAGGGCTGGGTATGAACCGAGATGAGCTGAAGAACGATGATGGATTCAACCCAGATCTGTGACTGGGGGTGAGTTTCTGAAAAGTTTCAGCACTCTGTGCATCATCTCCTTGTGTTTGCTTTATTCACCCTAAGTTGGCAGGGTATGCCCAGATGTAGGTCCCTTGCTCACGTTGCCACTGGATTCAGGCAATCCTGGCTGATGAGAGCTGTTACCCCTAAACTGGTCCCAGGATTCTTGTTTCCGGTCCAAGGAGGACCTAGCCTGGAAGTTCAGGCTGGACTGTTCCCGTGAGGCACAGGGTCAAGACTGATTTGCATATGGCTGGGTCCAAACTGGGGTGGCGAAGTGAGCTAAAGAACGATGATGGACTCAACCCAGATCTGTGACCGGGGGCGAGTGTCTGAAAAGTTTCAGCACTCCATCCATCTTGTCCTTGTGTTTGTTTTTGTTGAGTGGAATATGCCTGGTGTGGTAGCACACTGCCTTTACAGACAACACAACTTCAATTGAAATGATCATTACATTTGCATAAACATACAGTTTTACTGATAAAAGTATACAGCTCACAAACGACAATGTGCGAAAGTGTAATCCCCTAGTGTATTGATTTTGTCTTCGGAATTACCAAAACATATGCCTCATTTGTGCTGCTTTTCTAATTCTGATATATTCTAAAATATCTGCACAAATCTTTACCAACATTTACATTTTGTTGCGTGCAAGAAAAGAAATTGATTGTACAGCCTTTCTCAAGCACTGCTCCAGTAAACAGCATAATTATCACATAAACCCTATCACTTTGAAGTCAGAGAAAGAAAAGAAAACACAAAGCTCCCTGGAGGACGTGGCCTGACATTTGACCTCTGTCTTTGAATGCACAGCAAATGTGGTAGGATAAAGACAATATGTAAAGGCCTTTGATACTTTCAGGGAGGTGGAAGCGCACCAGACACGCCCCAACGAAATGACCTTTTGCATGATGGTTCATGTAGTTCATTATTTCTCGCTCAGATCAATTCAAAGTGTTCATAGCCAGTGCTGCATTACTAGTTTCAGTTCGTATCCCTAGACACGTGTTTCATGATTCCTCAATCGTCAGTAGGGGGAAAAAAAGCACAGTTCATAGGTTGCAGGGCATGCTGCCTAATCTCTCAGGACCAGTTCCACTCACAGCATGAAGGTGCAGGCTCCTGAGCTCGTCAGCTCACAGGAATTTGATACTTTCAGGGAGGTGGGAGCGCACCAGACACGCCCCAACAAAATTACCTTTTGCATGATGGTTCATGTAGTTCATTATTTCTCGCTCAGATCAATTCAAAGTGTTCATAGCCAGTGCTGCATTACTAGTTTCAGTTCGTATCCCTAGACACGTGTTTCATGATTCCTCAATCGTCAGTAGGGAAAAAAAAGCGCAGTTCATAGGTTGCAGGGCATGCTGCCTTATCTCTCAGGACCAGTTCCACTCACAGCATGAAGGTGCAGGCTCCCGAGCTCGTCAGCTCACAGGAATTTGATACTTTCAGGGAGGTGGGAGCGCACCAGACACGCCCCAACGAAATTACCTTTTGCATGATGGTTCATGTTCATAGTTTCAGTTCGTATCCCTAGACACGTGTATCAAATTCCTGTGAGCTGATGAGCTCGGAAGCCTGCACCTTCATGCTGTGAGTGGAACTGGTCCTGAGAGATAAGGCAGCATGCCCTGCAACCTATGAACTGTGCTTTTTTTTTCCCTACTGACGATTGAGGAATCATGAAACACGTGTCTAGGGATACGAACTGAAACTAGTAATGCAGCACTGGCTATGAACACTTTGAATTGATCTGAGCGAGAAATAATGAACTACATGAACCATCATGCAAAAGGTAATTTCGTTGGGGCGTGTCTGGTGCGCTCCCACCTCCCTGAAAGTATCAATATGTAAAGGCCTGTTTACATAAATCCAGTACTGGCGGAAGAATACAGTAAACAGGATTTGGGCAAGGAAAGGGACGACAACAAATAGAGCCAGCAAAAAGAAATCAAGCAAATGTGTTACAAACAAAATAATCAATGGTAAGCAATGGGCGGAATGCATTCCCAAAGAAGCTTTCCAAATGTCCCCAAGATGTTGTTACTAAACCATACAGTTGTGCTGTCTGGTAGGCTTTGACCTATAAAATGATGGTTAGAATGCTTGCATAATTCTCAGTCGGTGGTAATTACTTGCGGCTGGACTTCAATCCATTTTTCTGTCCATCATGCAACCTCAGACCTGACCCAGTCATATGCAAATCAGTCTTTGTCCTGGTAAAAGTAGGAATAATCAGGTGCAAACTGCTAGACCAGGTCTTCTCTGATCTTGAACATGAGCAATCCTAAACCAGTTTCAGGCGATTTGGGGCTCGTTAGTATGGGGCAGCTTGGTTCTAGAAATTACTCAGGCCATATTCCAGTCCTTAATTTTTTGCCCACCATTCAACCTTAGGGCACAGTTTTATGCACATGAGCCTTGGTCCTGCTCCATTTAGAACAGCCCACACCAAAGTGTCAGGCCAGCAACCAGCAACCCCTGACCAGGTTACGACTATTTAAGCATTTGTATTAGAGTGTAGCTTGGTTCCAGTCGCACACTGAGCACAGATGCGATAACAGAATTGTGACCCCCCCCCCCCCTTCAACATAAACAGAGATATGAGCGTGACTTGGAAACTTCAATAAACTCTGAACAGACCTTAGATATTATACCTGCAATATATACACGCTATACAACTAACAGCTTACACCACCAAGTACACCAACACCTGCTCCACATAACACCACCTACACTATCTACATCCCTTATCAACATCTACACCTTCACTCTAATGCTTACTTCATAAATAACTTCACTGCATAGATACAACACCCAATAGCAACACTTGCTTTCTGAACTTCATCACCATAAGATAATTGTCTCCCTGTGCCAACAGAGCGGAAGACAGAGCTGTTTAGTCATTTGCCCTCTTGCTCCGATCAGTGCATGATGCAATTCATCCCATTGACCACTTTAGGCTACTTGTGTCCCAAGCGGGGCATGAGCAGGAAGCATTATTTCTCTGCCATATTTTCCCTCTCCCCTAATTCCCTTCTGCCAGTGCATGTTGTTTCCTTTCCTTCATGACCCCAGATGAACACCTATATATCTTTTTCAATATATGTGTTGATAACTAAGTGGCATGACCCTAACTGGGGAGCAATGAAACACCTTTTTTGCAACAGGTGGGGAAACTATTGAACATTGCCTATTCTACATTAAGTGGGCTGGGGCTTGCTTGGGAATGCTTCATGTGTGCTAGGAGTTGGCAGAATACACCTAGATACCACCACCATCTACATCATCATGTACATCCACACCACTCCCTATAATGTAGACCATTGTAGTAACCTGTATTGTATTTATCTTGTTACTTTCTCCCTAGATGCTCAGCCAGTGTGAATGTGATACATGGAAGGATGGTGTGATGGTTTTGAATGGAATGTTTGGGTGCCTGGATACTTGAGTGTGTCAGTAGGAGAATGGGCTGAGCAGCAGGCAGACTGCTCCTGGTGAGGCTGCATCACATGAACTCTACATCTTGTAACTGCAACTTAAATCTACTTAAAACTACATCCTGGCCATGGACCTCATTACTATAGATATTTGGCAACGAGGATGGGATGTGTAGGTGCTCAAGCTCACACTAGTTATCCTCTTGCATTAAAATCAAATTTAGTAGACCAATGAAGCATGTCCAGGCCTGGGCTGTCCGCTGACAAGGACACTGGTGAAGCTGGCAGGCATGGTGCTTCAGTGTTGACGCTTTTTCCTTTGTTTCTGTAGGTTTCCTTTGTTATTTTGGGTACATTCCATTGACAGTTCCTGTAAATCCAGTAGTACGCATGGGTGTGTTTCCAGATAGTCACCAAAAATCTGTAGTAATGAGGTCCGTGGCCAGGATGTAGTTTTAAGTAGATTTATTAAGTTGCAATGACAAGATGTAGAGTTCATGTGATGCAGCCCCACCAGGAGCAGTCTGCCTGCTGCTCAATCTACTCCATCTGTCCCACTCAAGTATCCAGGCACCCAAACATTCCATTCATATCCATCACACCAACATTCCATGTAGCACATTCACACTGGCTGAGCAGCTAGGGAGAAAGTAACAAAGTAACAAGACAAATACAATAGAGGTTACTACACATCCTGTTTTACACAAAGAATGAGTTTTAGTACCATTTCCACTCAGTAGTCACATGACCCTTACTGGAGGGGTGGCTTAAGGGATGTCTTTCCCTTTTACGCTAGTAATGAGTGTTTGTTCCTTGTACACAGTTTGCATTATAGTGATGGAGCAAGGATTCGCATATGAAGCGACTTGCTCGTATTCATGAACCTCAAATAACCCTAACTATGTAATCAACATGTTTGTCTTACTAATTTGTTCCTTTTTCTTCATTACTGGATATCCGAGAGAAGCTTGCTTATGTGTTTTCTAATCCTAATACGCTTGCAAATAAAATGGCTGCTGTCACGCGGGAGTTTCTACTGCGCATGCGTCTGTCATACCCACGTGACATGACGTACTCGTAGCTTTGGAGGGAATCTGTTGCTTCTGCGCACTAGAGATAATATAGCTGCTCTGTGTTCTCACATGCGAGAAGCTTGCACTGCTGCTTTTGCCAAGCTGTTCGTTCTGCTTAATTCTAATGCTATAGTTTATTATAAAGTAATGGGTATAGTGTAGAGATTCATAGTATACAGTGTATTCATTTTATTCTGTGTTCTAAAATTGTTTCCTTTGCTTTTCATGTATCGTAATCTATACTGCACCTGCTGGCCTACTGGCGACTTTATTCTTTGGGGTTCTTCTGTCCTTTAACTGACCCGTGGCCAGGGTTGGTCTTCACACCATTCTAGGTAAATATAAATCTGTGTGGGTAATTGTCGTTATAAATTGCGTCCTTTTCCTTACCCTCCCTAACTTTGCCAAAGTTTTGATTGCATATGTTCCCTTTCTTACCTTTCCCTTGGTAAATGAAAATTCATGTTTTATTGATCTATTAGTGTGTTGCTTCTTCTTACCTCCCCTATAGTCATATGCTAAATTTGGTTCGTAATTGCATATTATGTTCCCTTTTTCCCTTACCTTTGTGATAATTTGCTTAAACTGTATCCTCTAGTATGTTCCATTTCTTTACCCTCCTTTAGTTAAGTTGAAAAGTCTGTTTCTCAAAATAGCATGTTCCTTGTTTTCCTTCCCTTTAATAAAATTTTTGCTATATAGTTGGCATAATATTTCTTTTGCATAGCTATACACTGTTTCTGATGTTGGTTATTGATAGTCTGATTACTTTTAACCTATGGCTTATGACCTTTGATGATGAATAGATAAAGATTTTAAACCTTTCTCGAGTCTGTGGTTATTATATGAGTACAAATGTTATGGTATTTTTGACTGTTTACCTATCTTTACAACCAACTCCCTGATCCATTGTGGTCATAGGTACCAGCGACAAGGATTGGTAAGTCAATGGTATAGGAATCAGAAGTATTAAAATAGACTGGTAGTAGAGTGTAGGTTACCCGATTGAGTAAATAGTGATAAATTGAATTATGGGCCCAGGTGATTATTGATAAAATTGTAGTGGGGTGACCTGCGCGCTCTATCAATAGGACCAGTCCCATTTCTGCATGTCTTGTCCCTTACATGAGGGATGGCAAGTTGGGTTACAGTCCCTTCTTCATAGTGCTTCGTTTTCGTTCCTTACATAAGGAGTAGATCCATGGGTGCAGTCCACCCACTGTGTTAGAGTTCTAGGGGTGCGTTACTCCCATGTTTCTCTTCACAGTGCTAGGTTACTGGGGTGTATTTCTCTTGTGTTTCTCTTCACAGTGCTTAGCTCTGCATTGCAGTCCATGCTTGGATGCTTCTTTTGGATCTTTCATGAGTTTATGTTTCATGTGTCTTTTCATGTGGTGGTGTCTCACTTTGTTCATGTGAGCTTATCGTTCTTAAATCATTTTGATGTTTTTTTAATTAAAGGAGGAGGGTGTGTGATATTTCGTGTATATCTTTTCATTCTTATTTCCACCTTTGTTTAGTCTTTGTTCCCTCTCGAGATGTGATTTTTACCTTTCACCCCAGGGTTCTGGACTATTACTTTCTTTTGTATGTTGTTGTGTATAGTTGTTTGCATTTTTGTATGGTTTAAAATAATTTTCAATTTTGATGGGAGAAGATATGTAGTATCTTCCTGTTGTGTTTGCAATGTTCCAGTTGCCTGGTTACTAGCTGCTCAGCCAGCGTGAGTGTTCTGTACGGAATGTTGGTATGATGGACATGTTTGGAATACTTGGGTGCCTGATGTGAGTGTTGACAGTTGAAGATGGGCTGAGCAGCAGGGAGGCTGCTCCTGGTGGGGCTGCTACCACTGATGTTATGGACCTAATACATAACTTACAAAGACACTACTCGGCTACGTCTATTTCATCACCTCTACGCATGGAACATCATTATTACAACCATCATCTTTAATAGCATGATCAATGTCTTATTCACCCACTTACACTGACCACCAGCACCTCACCCCTACATGTTCACTAGACCAATGCACTCGATTGCCCCTGCTACCTATGTAGTACATCACCTTTTCCTATACCAATTGCCCCCTTCAGAACTACTCACTCCACCACATACAACACCCCACCTTCTACCAACTGCAACCTCTTGAACAGCACTCCTTTGTCCCCACCATTTTCACCCTACAAAATTAACCATGCCTTCCATCTCTGCTATTTGCTATCTACATCCTACACCATCTACATATTGGTTTACATACACCCTTTCCCATTCTATACCTCTAACCTCACCACCAGCTACCCCATCTACATCCTCCATCTGCTACAGGCTAAACTGCCTACTCATACACCTAACACCGCCACCTACCTCTCTTCATGCTGACTGTACTTACTTCAAATGTGCTGGCAAACACGGCTACATGAAAATACTCTGCACCACCACATCCACCTATTTTTTTTTTATTTAATGAAAACAGCGATTTCTTTGATTTTTCTAAATACTAGTTATTTTCACATAGAATTATAGAATATAGTTGCCGCTAGCACTTTAAAAGAAAACACGATTGCAAAAACGTTCACTTAAAATTCTTCTTACAATCAATAATTGATATCATTATCATTCCCAGGTGACCAGTAGATCAGAAATCACTAGCACAATGCCCTCTATAAAGTACTACTGTGCAAGGGGGGGGGGGTAGCAAGGGTTTTATGGACTCTAATGCAAAGTAGGGAAAGAGGCCTCCAGTTGGGTACTAAAAAAGTCCATAATGTGTGGTGCAGGAAGCCTCAACCTCTTGTTGCCCGATATCAGTGCACTTGCTAAACTCTTTATAGCCATGCCCCTGAACTGCACTAAAATTATTCTCTTGAATTTGGAATGAAAAACGTGTGTAAGGCTGCACCTTACCCATATCTCGGACCATCTCTTTATTTTTCCATTCATTTCCCTCTTTTCCTCTATCTATTATTTTCTTTCTTCAACCGCATATTTTTCTATTAATTTATAAACTTTTCACTTTGCAGATTTTAATTAAGCCGTTTATGAACACTCTGAATTGTTTTTTTATATAATTGTTTTTTCATTAATTGCATATTCCAGAAATGTCATTTCTTTTCATATTATTATTCTTGCCTTATAATTGTTGATTCTTTTGAAAACCTTCAATCATTTTTTAAACAGAATAAAAAAAATATGGCTGGCCTATCAGGATATACAATATTGAGCCGACCAGGGTTGAGACAAGGCATGGCAGCCGATTCATGACCATAGTGCTTATGATAGAATATGTATCATGATAAAACATAGTAAATGAAGGCCCACACCGTGGATTCCTCATTCTCTGTTCCCAATATTGAACACACCAACCAATGACATCGTTGCAAGCCTTTAATCCTAGCCCATGATAGCATAAACTGTTTTAAAAAAATTAATGCTTTGAATGAATCAATAATAACTTACCTCAACTTTTAAAAAAATATATAAACTGCATTATTGCCCTTCAGGCCAGTCTGCAAATATCCCCAGGGCCTTGGTTTAACAGATATCCAGTTTTTCATTTTTGATGCGATCACATGTTGAACGGACTGCCTTAGCTACATTTAAAGAGAGATTCTGTAGTTTATATATGTAATAATTGTGGCGGCGTTGTCTGCTGCTCCACTGACCAACAGGCCCTTTGGGAATGTTTTCGCTCGGCCAGCAGGCATGTTTAGGCATAAGAAAGGGACATCCTCAGGTATTATAGAGGCCAGTTAAGATCTCTGAAGAACAAAGTGGCATCCCAATCAGACAAGCATTGGCAAAGTGTGTCATTGTGAGTGGGTGGTATCTGGATGAGATTGTGCATGTGTGCAAGAGAGCGAGATTGCTGGAAGTCTGACTGTGATTATATGTGTTTGGATGTGCGTGCCTGTGGGTGAAAGTGTGTGAGTATTTGTGCCCGAGTGTGATTGAGAGTGTTTGAGTCTTTTGATGAGTGGGCGGCATGCAAGGGAATGTTATCAGGCAGTGCATTTCCGGACAGAATAATGCGCAGGGATAAGGTAACCTTCACCATATATAAACAACCTGTAAATAATTAAAAAACACAGCAGAGGGGGCGAAGCAAGACTGGCAAAGAGGGTGGGAGATGCATCAAGAGGGGTTGGGTGAAACAAGAGCGATTTTGAGGGAGGAAGGAGAAGGAGTGAAAAAAGCATGTGGGTTGGGAGGGGACTGCAGAGAAAGGCACTCAACAAGAGTTATGTGGAAAAGTAACAAAAGTGTGCCTGAGGGCACTGGAAGGACACTAGCCACGAGAAGCAGTACTTGGTCCAGGCTCCATGGCAGGACAAAGACGACTCAAAGGCCAGGAGGAAGAGGGAGGCGAGGAGGAGGAGCTGACTGGTAGGAAGCAAGGAAACAGGATTGACGTGAGAACCACATGGGATCCAGCCAATTTATTTATTTATTTATTTATTATTTAAGTTTGTAGAGCGCAACAGCTACCCCTAAGGGTTTCCCGGCGCTAAGATTGTGCAGCTAATAAAGTCCGGTAGAGGCGGATGCAATTATTGGTCAAAGAGCCAGGTCTTAACGGCTTTGCGGAAACAAAAGTAATTGTCCTCAGACCGAATGATCAGAGGGAGAGAGTTCCATAACTTAGGCCCCAAATAGGCAAAAGAACGGCCACCCATTCTTGAAAGTTTGACCCTCGGCACAGAGAAGAGAATTTGGGAGGAGGATCGAAGGGAGCGGGTAGGAGAATACGATTCAACCAAGGTCTGAAGATAGCTTGGAGCCACCTTCTGCCTGATCTTGTGCATATAGGTAAGTGCCTTGAACTTCACACGGTTTTCCACCTTCAGCCAATGAAGTTTGCGAAGGTGGCTCGATACATGGTTGGTTTTACGGCATCCGCTGAGCAGGCACGCTGCGGCGTTTTGTACCAACTGGAGGTGGCGCGTGACAGCCTTGGCCGCCCCCAGGTAAAGTATGTTACCGTAATCCAACCGGGAGGTGACCAAGGCACTCACAACAGAACATCGGCTGTCCATAGGCAACATCCACAGGATCTTTCTCAACCAACGTATAATGGTGAAACATGTGGATGATACCTTGTTGACTTGGCATTGCATTGTCAGATCCCTGTCAATGACAACCCCGAGATTACGGACCTGTTCCACAGGTGCTGGAAGGGGGCCAAGTTCGATAGGCCAATGCCTCGAAGTCCATAGGTCAGGTTTATGACCCAGGACAAGGACCTCGGTCTTGCCCCCATTCAACTTAAGAAGGTTATGGTCCATCCATTTGGCAATTTCACTAAGACCAACTGAGAGGAGAGAAGTGGAGGCCTTGTCAGATTTTGTAAGCGAAAAGACAATCTGCGAGTCATCAGCATACGTATATGTAAGACCGACGCTGTCTGCTATATGGGCTAGAGGAGTGACATACAGATTGAAGAGAAGGGGACTAAGAATAGAACCTTGAGGGACACCGTGAGGTTGGGGGTAGACATTGGAAGTGGCGGATTGGGAAAAGATTTGAAAAGTGCGGTCAGCAATGAAATAGGCCAACTAGCCCAGGGCCAGTCCTTCAACGCCCATGCTGGCCAAGGCGTCCAGGAGGATTTTGTGGGAAATGGTGTCGAACGCCGCGCTGAGATCAAGTAGTATAACTCGGCCGTCTCCCCTCTGTCTAGCAAAGAACGGAGATTCTCTGAAACGCCTAAGAGCGTCGTTTCTGTTGAGAAACCTGACCGGAATCCTGACTGCGAAGGATGGAGTAAGTTGTTAGAGGTCACAAACTGGGTCAGGTGGCAATGAATGTGGCGTTCAAGCACCTTAGAAAAAGAAGGTAACAGTGAAATGGGGCGGTAGTTAGAGAGAAGTTCGGGGTCAGCAGAAGGGTTTTTCAAGAGTGGCGTGACCATAGCGTGTTTCCAGATGGCCGGAACTGTAGCAGTCTTAAGCGATAGATTCAAGATAGGGCAGATTGCTGACAATTGCTGAGAGTCAAGGGACCTAAGTACGGCAATGGGTAAAGGATCCAAAGGGGAACCTGATTTTATTTTACAGAGAATATCTAGGAGGCCATCAGGCTCAAGATCAGGCCAAGTCTGTAATGGACAAGGGATATGTGCCAGGTGACAAGTGGCCTCCTTGAAGAGAGGCGGTTGTACCATGGGATTTTGTCCCAGCTTACAAATGGAGATGTCCTGATGGATCTTGTCCACTTTATTTATAAAGAACTGGGCAATGTCGTCGCATCTTTGGCTCGACAAGGGGGGTGCTTTAGCGATGGAGAGGGACCCTGCAAGGTTTTTGACTAGGCCAAACAAAACTTTTGATTTGTCAAGGGCCTCTTCTATAGATTTTGCCACAAAATTGGCCCTGGTAGAGGCACAAGCTGTGTCGTAGATTTTTAAGGCACTTTTGTAAGCCAGGGCTGATGGCTTAGAATAATCTTTCCGCCAAACACGTTCCAGCTTCTTACAGCGGGATTTCTCGGTCTTTAGCATCTCTGTATACCAAGGAGCAGGAGTCTTATGAGGCACACCTTTCTTTGACGAAGCAGGAAGACAAATATCAATGGCAGTTTTTAGCCAGGCATCTATCGAGGAGGCTGCGATTTCCACATCAACTGACATAAGCAGTTCTGCAGGGAGATGGGATGCTAATAATTTGTTCAAAGAATAAATGTCCAGTTTTTTCCAAGCCCTCTTGCTTTCTGCATGGGTACCGGTGAGAGAAACTCGAGCAGTCCTGGATGTAATCTTGAAGCTGACTAAAAAATGATCGGACCAGAGGACGGGCAAGGCCGGGTAACATATCAGGTCAGGCAGATTCGAGAAGATGGGGTCTAATAGGTGTCAGCCTTTGTGAGTGGGGCCGGAATTGAGGAGAATGGCATTCATTGCCTGACAGTCGGCAATCAGGGTTCTGGCTGCACTGTTGCTAGGGTCATCTAAATGAATGTTGAGATCACCTACCACTAGAAGAGAACTGGATTTAATCAAAAGTGAAGCAATGAGATCGGACAGATGGGGAACCCAGTCGTTAGCAGGTCCCGGCGGGCGGTAAATTAATAAGCCGGACAACGAAGTTTTGGGGTGAAGGACAAGTTTGAAGAATGCGGCTTCACAATTATACAGAGCAATGCCATCTAATTGGCATTGATATATATTTTTCAAAATGATAGCGATACCGCCACCAACTTTTAACCCTCTGTCACACCTAACTATGGCATAATTGGCTGGCAGTGCCTCCGCGATGTCGGGGCCAGAACCATCATGAAGCCATGATTCAGTGACAAAGAGGGCATCAGGCTGCTGTTCGTTAAGGAGATCGAAGATTTCATGCCTGTGCTTGGGTATGGACCGACAGTTCATACTATAGAAGTTTTAGACAGTTACAGGATCAATCGATGATTTAGGAGTACAACTACGAAAAAGCTGAGGAACTTCAAGTGACAGGGGGCAGTTAGAGCAGCATTGGGGAAATTTGCTAGTAGGACTAAACAAGGAGCATGCCGCTTTCCGATGAGGCCTATAGGCTCGCAGAGAATTGGCACTATATGCGAGTCTTTGAGACAAGTCGGCATTTTGACCAGGGGGTATGGGCCCTGGGCACGTCAGGGCGCGGATGGGCGCAGACGGGCACGCCTTTGGCGCGCCTTCGGCACGCCGTCGGCCCCCCGCTGCGCCCGCCCGCTGCACGGACGGAAACGCCACTCCATATGTACCGGAAGAAGGGCGGGGCGGAAGAGCCAACTGGTCCGCAACCCGGCGCCTCCACCAAGATGGCGGCTTCCCACGTCAGCTTCTAATCAGCTGCGGGGACAGCTGAGAGGGTCAGGTAAGATGCAGAATGCCCCCGAAGTGAAACACCCCCTGAATGCAATAAAAACAAAATGTTAAAAATCGATATGTGCAAAATGAGCAAACCAGCAATTCGAGCAGCAAAAAGACTGAGAACAGTGGCTTAGACCCCGGCTTTCCGCCTCAGGGCATAACAATTAGCAGCAATCACTGGGGGGGGCGGAGAGCCGTGTTTAAATAGTGGTGAGGGCGGGGCGGAAGAGCCAACTGGTCCGCAACCCGGCGCCTCCACCAACATGGCGGCTTCCCTTACAGCGTCCCACATCAAAATGACTGAGAACAGTGGCTTAGACCCCGGCTTTCCGCCTCAGGGCATAACAATTAGCAGCCGATGGTAAGTACAGTGACGTAGGAGCAACGTAGAAGTCAGCCAATGGTAGGAAAAGGTAAAAAATGGGCGGGCTCTAATCCCTTTAAAAAAAATTCTTCTAAATACAAGCAAATTTGCAATTGCTGTGCAGGTGAACCTAAAACAAGGGGCAAGCTTGTCACTGAAACACAAGTGACAGTTTTGGGATGTACAGCATAGTGGTAAATACTGCTGCTAGTTCTTCCCATAGGACAGTGCTGCAACAGTTCAGAGTATTTTTGGCCGACTTCAATAGTGTACCTTTGTTAGGCTCCCCTCTAAAAGTCTGTAAATAAAACCCTTCAGATTGTCTTTTGATCGTTGCAGCTCGACTAGCTTATAAAACCTGGCTTTCGGGACACAGCAGCACTGCCCAGGTGCATACTAATAGATACACAATGCTCACTATGACAATCAGGGTATCTCTTTCATTTTCATTTTCTGTGTACTTATAGTACCTCTGAGTGACCTGAAGCGTAAGGCAGTGTTGGAAATGGCCCTTTCTGCAGGGTTATCACAAAACTTTTTTGCTTCTCTTCCTCCTTTGTTTTTTCCTGACCCGTGGTTGTTGGCAATAGGACTCTGGGCACTTTACCACTGCTTATCAGTGCTAAAGTGCATATGCTCTCTGTATCAATTGTTATTGTGATTGGTTATCCATGATTGGCATACTTGTTTTACCAGTAGGTCCCTAGTATAGTGCACTGAGTGTGCCAGGGCTGGTGATTCAAATGCTACTAGTGGGCCTGCAGCACTGATTGTGCCACCCACAGGAGTAGCCCTAAAATGGTGTCTCAAGCCTGCTACCGCAGTGCCTGTGTGCAGTTGCTAACTGCCATGCTGACCTGGCCAGTGTCCCTACTGGCCAGGCCTAACCCTTCCCTTTCTGTACACATTGGACACTCCTATGGAAGACCCAATGAACCCCCCTGGGCCGGGTGCAGTGTATGTGAAAGGTGGAGCATGTACTAGTGGGGTGACATTCTCTGATAGTGAAATACTGCCAATTTCGATTTTCACTATTGAAAGACTATCTTGCCCATAGGCTAGAATGGGGAATGCTGTGTATAATATTTACCTACATATCTTCCCATAGAAGCAAGATAGAAAATTGAAGTCTGGTATCCTTGAACTCAGAATTTAATAACACATCTTTTAGGAAGGATGGTTTTTACATCCTGTGTTTGAAAACAGTACTTTTAGAAAGTGGCTGTTTTCTTGTCTGATCTTTCTGTGTGCCTTGGCCTGTTTGTGAATTGACTGTCTGGTTTATGAGTGACAGGGACTGGGGTGGCTCCTGGAGGCTGGATGAGTTAGCACTAGGCTGAATAGCTTCATCTGCATCTTGAGTGGTGGGAATAGATAGCACTTGGGCCTGAATAGGGCTGGGCCCGCCTTACACAATGCTGGCTCTACCTCCTGCTTGGTGCCTGACGACCCTGCCCCTCTCTCTCAAAGGAAAGAAGGAGTCATGTAAACAGAGTGCTCCAGGACTGACCAGAACTGGTTTGGACTAGGCCAAGGCCTCACTGCCTTCATACAACAAGGATAATATTGGTATAAAAAGGGATACCCAGACCCCAGAAAATTAGATCATCCTGCAATGAAGAAGAAACCTCTGCCAAGGAGAAAAGCTGGAAGACTGAAGGGGAAGGACTGTCCTGCTGTATGTTTGTGGGCTGACCTGCAGTTGCTATTCTGCCAAGGAGAGGGGAAAGACTTTGCGGTTGCTGTGTCTCCTTGCTTGAAGAGATCTCCAAGGGCCTGAGGAGAGCTGGCCTCATGTTAAGAAGTCCCAGGAACAAAAGGGCTTCACCCCCAGCTTCCCCCCTGAACTCTGCGGAGTGATTTCTGCCCTTCCTAGAGTGCTTGCTTGCTGACCGCATCACGTGGCTGCGAACATAATCGCAGTCAATGCATCGAGGGGCCGCGACAGAAGAAGATCAACGCTGCGTCGCGCATCGCCGCCGCACCGAAGATCGTCGCAGTCCTGGAGATCGTCGCTTTGTGCCTGTGCGAGACGCTTCCTATCGGACCTGCAATCCGGAATCCATACAAGGTATCGCATCGCGCCGCATACAGATTGGATTCGACGCAACCCGCCTGCTGCGTGCAGAGAGGTTGTCGCATCATCTGCCCTGGGTCTGCAGGAGTGACGCATTGCTTGTTTTCCAACGCTGCAGCTTCAACTTGGAAATTTTGTCGCATCTACAGGTACTTTGGGCTTAGAGTGACGCAATTGTGGATTATTTTGACGCAAACCCTAGAACTATTTTAAAATCATATTCTTGAACTGTGTATGTTGGATTTTTGTCGTTTTGGTCTTGTGTAGTTTAGATAAAGATACTTTATTTTTCTAAACTGGTGTGGAGTCCATTTGTGGTGTTTTCACTGTGTTACTGTGAGTGTTGGTACAAATACTTTACACGTTGCCTTTGATAAGCCTGTCTGCTCGTGCCAAGCTACCAAGGGGGTGAACAGGGGTTATCTAAAGAGTGTATCCCCTTACCCTGACTAGAAGCCAGGGTCCCTATTTGGACAATGGTGCCTACCTCTGCCAACTAGAGAACCCCAGATCTAACAGGCAGCATGTTAGCTTGACATAAAATAGCACAAATTAGTATCGCCAGCCAGGGGTCAAGGCCTTAGTAAGTTAGAGAGACTGGGATGGATGGTGTACCACTAGGACACTAACAATACACCATGTGGATGTGACGGTCCATTCAAGGAAGTTGTGATGATAATGACAATGTCTGGATCTAATACTTCAGGACCACTTTCTGATCATATTGTAATGTATGTATGTATCAATGTGGTGTTTGTATAGACCAAACAAACGACAGCGGTGTACTGAGTAACCTATGCCATATAAGTGGTCTTACAATATTGTATATTATTTCACCCATCATTCGTACATTTTAATTTGGAATTCTTTTTACCTCATCCTCCAGTACAGCAAGAGACCAGGGGGTGAGGGAAAAATTTGGGCGAAAACGCAAATGAATATGCTGGCCAATGACTAGGAGACCCATCGTTTAAATAAGGAGCAGTGAGGCATCGCAAGATTGCCCATGTAAAAGCCTCCAGTGGATTTGTACTTTAAAAACCTCATAGACCTACTAAGCCATGTTTTGTGAGGTAATCTCCTTAAGTGCCTCCCCTCGACCACAAGGGGTTTGCTGGTATGTCTGTATGGTTGCTCAGCAACTATAATTTTTTGATGTAGCTGAGCTCATGACAAGTTAGCTTTCTCTTCAGCAGACCTTTGGCCAAGGTAAGTATGCCTTTCGTAAACAAGGTTTTGGATCACTTGCTTGAAGACCATTGTGAAATTAATCTTGGATTGATCCTAAATAAAGACTTATGAGCACACTAAATTTCAGAAACAGTGAGTGCTGTAATTCTGAGACGAGGTACACAGACAGGTAATGCAAGGACAGACAGTACAAGAGCGGCGACTAAAGAAAATTGTAGACAAGAGCAAACTGCCCAAGACATAACCCCAAAAGAAAGACAAAGAGACTGATAACTCAAGACAATGACATTTTTCTGGTACAATATTTTATTAAATGTGTTTCGGATTAACTTTCTCATGGTCTGTTAGAAGGAGGTGTCTGGAGCCAGCTCCATTTCTGGACAGGATATGGGGTGATCTCCTTCAATAGGGTCCAGTCACAACCGTACCACCTTTTCATTGAAGCTTGGAAGAAGAGACTGGTCAGTTCTCAGCACATGGGTGTACAACCGGGTAGCCGCATGGCACTTAGTAGACAAGAGGGTGACCAGCACCCCCATTACTCACCATGTCACAACAACTGCCTTATGACAGCTTATCCTGAACAACTTATTTATACACAAAGCAGCAGCATTCACCATAGGGCTGCAATGGAGATAGTCAGAAGGGTGCGCGGACAGACTGCTGTCAGCAGACCCCAGCTACTTGTCGTCTTCATCTGAGCATGCAAAATTGTCATCTTCAATCTAGATGAAAATGACAAAACATCTGCAAAGGTGACAACTCAATAGGTAATGTATGTGTTGTGTTATAATCTGGTGTAATCTGTGTAACATATGATCAGACATGCCCCAAGAAGTTTAAGGTGGCTTTCTGTTACCTGGCGAGAACTTTAGTAAGCGGTGGGTTTGTAGGTTTCTCCCAGACCTGGACTGCTCTCTCATGATAAAATGGGAGATTTCTCAACATGGACGACCCTCTGACCAAACCCTGAGACGTAGACATTGACCGTCATGTGACAGGCGACTCTTGACACGCAAGTATCCACCTGTGCCCTGCTGGCTCTATGAACTCACTGCCCAGTTCACACTCTTGCAAATCCATGACAGGGCAGCGCCTCCTTGGTACCATGCCAGGCAAAACAGTTTGTAGGTGTTTGTTGCTGAGCAAATATCAGTGAATGCACCCCTAGGTATTAAACGACAGGGGAGATGATGGAAAGATATTGACAAGTAGTTGGGAGTCACTCTGGCGGTTATGTTCACATTTGAAAAAAATATAGATTCTTTGTAAGGGCAGTAAGCCAGGTCGGATTTTTGTTCAACACTTGGAAAAGCATATGGCCCAACTGTCCCTGGAACACTACGTTAAACCCGCATAAAACAGGGGAACAAAAACCCATGAAATGTGTACCAATAATTCCTCCAGTCTCTCAACTGAGCAAAATGACAGCAAAATTAGTTTGAAAATTAAATTGATTGGAAAAAGACTGGACCCCACTATCACGTCGGAATAAATAAAAAACAAACGAGACCTAATTTCTGACTATTGTATTTCTCTGGAATAATCTTAGTTTTGCTTTAAAAAAGATAGACTGGGTTGACCCTTAATTGCATTGGGTTTTTCGAACTGAAACAAATGAGAGCATGGTATGGTGCATTCTTATACTGAAACGGAATTACTGAAATTTCCCAGTAGGCGTAAGCTAGTAAAAAAATAACGATATTATTATTTGTTAAAATAAAAAAAAGTAAAACATTCATATATGTTACACTAACTTCCATAAAGATACTTTTTTACATTTTGCTGCATTTGTGCCTGCGGAGTGACATGTTGGTGCCTCCCTCTCAGAACTTAGTCCTGTGGCTCTGATGGACGAAGCTATACCAAACAGTCAACTTATAGGAGAACAGCAATGTAATGGGAATGAAAGCGTGCTCACCGGTGGGTACGAGGAGCTAAAGATGGCGAGAAAGCATCTGAGAGAAGCAGTTCATATCAAATGTGGACTACATGAACATGGCAAAATTAAGAGGAAGTGAGCAAACTTGGGGGGTGGGGTGGGTGTTATTCCTAAATTCTTCTGGTTGTCCTGAAGTCTGTTCATATGCCGGTCTATGCGGAGGCAGAATCTCCACCACATGCATCTACATTGAGATGTTGACAAGGTTCATGCATCTGCTCTGATATCGCTTAGCGGTCATGTGTCTTTGTTGACATCCTTCTGCTGCTCATGTATCTCTGATGGTTTATCTACACTTGCCATGATCCATGGCAACTTTCCATGTCTCATGCATCTGTTGTGAGATCTCTCCAAAGCCCATGTAATTGCACTGAAATGCACCACACATGTACCTATACTGAGATTGCCCCACAGCGCACCTATCTGTGTGAGTTCACTCCACTGCTCAGCCTTCTGCCAGAGATCTCCACATTGCATATGTAGGTCTAACCATACGGGCTTCAGTAAGATGACTCGGCTGGCTGGAAAAGATTGCTCTTCCCCCAAAAATGGATATGTTGTTGAAGACACAAGGGTCTGCCATTTGGGCTCACTAGAAGTCTGTACTTTAGGAAATCCAGAGTGAGTCTGTGTCTTGCAGCCTTATAGGACTTTGTCTTACTAGGGAGTGGTAAAATCTGTGCCGCAGCAGATAGGAGACAAAGAAGGCTCATGTAGGTTGGTGCTTCAGAGGCGTCGCAGAACACATTTGAGCTTCACGAGTCCGGTACAGTTCTGTACTTCACAGATCTGCTAGCCTAAGTGGAGACCTCTGTGATCAATGTTCAAGCTCAGGAACCCTCCAGAAACCGTCTCTGGAAGGCGGCACTCACCCCCTAGTGGAAACATTGACCAAGGAAACAGATTCTTGGTAGATGGGAACATTCACGAAGCATGGCAACATTAGCGGTGTTAGAACAGTCAGTTTCACTCATGCTTTGATGACTTCCACTTTAAAATCAGGATTAGCACCCCATAGTTGCAGATTAGACTTTCATAAAGTAGAGAAAAGATACTTTTAGAGGTGGGCAAAGTGAGGTTTCAGAAGAACCGACTGGGGCAGTTTAGAAACCTAACCAGGAATACTGCTGGCCATGCAGGGAGACTTCCTGTGTTTAAGGAACAGTTTGGATCGAAAAATAGTCAGAGAGACCTGGAAGCAAGGTCCTAAATCATTTTTGGACCACAGAGAATCGTCAGGCACACGGGCAGTGAAGGAAGGCTGAGTAGACAAACCAATTTCAAGTAACTCAAAGTCCTCAACGTAACATGGAGTCCCTCCTCCACTGGTCTTCACAGCAGCGTCCCAATCAAAGGATTTCTCTGTACTTAGACTCCTTGTTTAGAAAAAGGCGCTTTGTTTCTGTTACTGCACTTATAGATTAAAAATAAAAAAAATGGTCTTGATGAACTTGTTGCCAAAATATACACTATACACACAGGAGGTCCTCTTAGTGCTAGATATGTACAGAGTCTAGCTGGGCCGCAGCCTGCCGCCATGTGCACGCCTTGTCAGAGGGCATGGTGTGCTTGTGTAGATCACGGCTTCGGGCACTTGCCCTTCTTCTCACGGCGTTGCAGCTTCCGTAGACGCCGAGTCCACGTGTCCCGCCACTGAATAACCACGCTGGTCTTATCAGCTGTAAGGCCCTGGCGTTCAGGTGCACCTTCACCTGTACCCATCACCAGGTACTTCCGACTGATCTGGATCTTGGGGCACTTGCATGCCAGGTCCTTCATATGAATCCACAGGAAGTTGTCTCCGCGCTTCACCTGCTCGTCTCGGCACTTATAGACCGACAGCACATTCACAGTGAACTTTGCCCAGTTTCCAATGGTTTCCATGTCTAGCACATTCACCTGGACCACTGCAGTAAAAGGAGAGAAATATGTGAGTAAATGTGCAAAGGCAGTGCAAACTTCCCTCAGACTTACAGTACGGAACACTGCTTGCAGTAGGAAGAACTGTGTCCCTTACATTAGTAAAACATATACTACATCGGCAGCAGTAATACAGGTGTACCTCATACATGCAAAAGTGGTCCAATGTAGGTAGATGATGTTGAAACCCCTCTCCCATACACAAAAGTTACAATACCAGTTGTGGTGCAGCCTTTCCTTGCATTCAAAGAAAATGTACAACCTAGATTGCCGCTGTGTAGATTTACCTCTTGCACACAAATCAGACACAGAACAGACAGTAGGGCAATCTCCCCTCACAGTCATAGAACATGTACAATAAAGGCAGGAGCTGACCAGGCTCTAGCACACAGATTAGTGTCAGAACAAGAAGCAGTGGAAGATTTCCGCACAAAGTGGAACGAGTACAACAAGGCGGAAGCACTACTAAGCTTCCTGACTTTCCTTTATGCACACTCAACAGGGGCTGGAGCAAAGCTAGCCTTCGTTGCAAATTCTCCTCCCAAGAAAGAGGATGTCACAGAAAGGGGAAGGCATAGATGAGAGGGATGAAGCGGTAAGGGAGGAGAAGGAGTTGTAGGAATGAGGGAAGAACAAGAGCCCGATGGCAGAAATAATGGGAGAATGGTAGGGACTGGGATGTCTAAAATGAGTGCGAGAAATAAAGATGTAAAAGAGAGATCCATGAATGAAAAGAAAATTGAGTAGTACGATAGAGATGTAAGAAAAAGGGTATGAAGGGATGGTGGGGGATATGCACCATACAGGGAATGGACAGCGAGAGAGAAATGTATGAGACATAGTGTAACACTGCGAGGGATGCTAAAGCGATACGTATGATGAATAGTAGAGAGTACTAAAGAGTGGGACATTAGAATCTAATCAAGGTGCCAGATTAAGTGCCGGTGTTCAGTCAGAGACAACACAGAATATGATGGTCACACGCCCGCAAAGAAGGGGGATATTCCTTTAGAACCCTATGGCCATTTGCACATCGTTCCAGGACTAGGTGCACAATGGTTATATGTTGTTACTACGAATTCCGTTGCAACGCATGCCTTTACCACGCATGCGTTACAACGGAATTCGTTTTCTATGCATAACCTTTACCACTAATATTCCTTTACCACGCATAGATTAACAACGTTTTTCGTTGTTAATTTATGCATGGTGAGGGCATATTCTTGTTAAAGGTTACACCTCTCCCCTTACACGTCCCAAGCCACTACTCCTTTTAATTACCCCTGCCCTTAACCCTTCATTTTTTTTTTTTTTATTACATTTCCCCATACCTTTTTAACTCGTCTCTGCTACATCTCTTCTTGGTTAAGTCGTCCGTACGTCGTTAAGAGGAAGCGGAAGTTGAATTCCGTTTCCTCTTTAACGACCCTGATTGCTTGATCTTCACTTCAGGTTAGTTCTTTTTTTTGGGGGGGGAGCCCCCCAACCCACCTTTTTTGATCCCAGGCGTTTTTAGTTTTTGGGGGGAGACCCCCCAAACCTCTTTTTTTTTTAATTACCACACATACCTTTACTACGTATTTCGTAGTAAAGGTATGCGTGGTAAAGCCTCTCGTTGTTACCATGCATGCGTTGTAATACATGCGCGGTAAAGGTTTTCGTGGAACCGGCCGCATTGTAGTGGCCGTTTCCCGTGCACAACGGCACGACCAACTCACACAACTCAGTGTCAAATATTCAGCCCAGGTCACTTAGTTAGTGGCTATGTCTGTTTTGCACAGGATAACAGTCCACAGCAGGCAACTTTCTACCTTTATGGACATCACACAGGAGTAAAATCAGTACTGTGGAAGAAAGCTAGATCTAAGGATTTGAGCACAGCTACCCATGTGGGTGTCATGGCCATACTAATCTGTATATTGTATGTTGTCCCCTACGATTTAACGTGAACAGTATTCAACTCTGAGGGCATAGAAGTGATCGCCCCAGAAATGAGGACTCTGAGGATCAAGCCTTTCCACTAGATGCTTTTTCTATGTATTACCAACACCAACTGGTCATTTTAGGATACATGGACTAGTGAAGACCCTTTAGCAGTGAGCTACTTGTGCTCCATGTCCTGTCCACGACTGCTTTGCCCTACTAACTGTTGAGCAAAACAGGGGTGGCTATTAACTTCCCAGACCAAGGGAGGTGGTGGTCTTATAAGGGAAGCTAGACGCAGAGATTATGGGACATCGTGACAATCACTGGAAGGACCCAGTGTTCCATCACCCTCACACACAAGCACCAAGGCCATTTTAGAGCCTAGGACTGCTGCACACTGTAAATTTCACAGACATGTATGGGGAGAACTATTTAAATTTAACAGTGAAGCTTGTAAGAAACGTCAGAGTTTATTTTTGAAGAGGAAAACTCAAACTTGAGGAACAAACGAGAGTGTAGTACCACAATATTGCCTTTTAAATATCAATGTCAACTTGCACAAAATCATGACTGTAGGTAGATGTGGAGCAGAAGAGTAAACCTATGGATGCTTACGTTGACTATATTGTGCAAGTCGATATCCTGCAGTCTATATTGAATTTATAGCGCTCAAAGTCGACATTTTGTATTTGATATTGTGCCATACAACTACAACCGAGCCCAACATTGCAAGAAGGGAGCACGGAAGATCCTAAAGAAATCCGAATTTTATTGCTTGACCCTAGGGTTCAATTTCCCTATGATTTCATCCCCCCCCCCCCGTACCACGTAATCGCCCAGGACTGGATAGTGGTTCAGTACAAAAGGCAATATCTTCCATTGCAAGCTACTCTTCCTCACCATAATCCTTCTTGCAGTATTTCTTCAGGTTGATTTTGTAGTTCCCCTTCGGCGGCTTACAATAGGTTTCACAATCTAGGGAGAAATAAAACGCATGATACTGTAAGAGAGAGACAAGTTAATCTGGAATAAGCCATCTATTAAGAGTTAAATGGTGCGGCTTTTAGATATGAGGGCTCTTGAAACAGCCACTAGCCAGGGCTGCGCGCTTGCCTGCCATATGACGACTACCACCATTCACACGATGGTTTAGGCAAGCGATGCCAATCCCATCTACCAGTATTCAAGGGTGACATGGCTGAGTGTCCCAGTCACCGTTGTAGGCCTGTTTATAGAGGAGGCAAGAGTTGAGAGGTGCCCACCGAAAGCTCAGTGTCTGGCAAGCACATTAGTGCCACGGTTGACACCTCTATCAGGAGCAGCGATGGAGTGAAAGTGTGCCAGTGTGACCTTTTACATCACTTTTTACAATTAATTGTAACACGTACAACGTCTTAAAACAGGATACTCCATCATATAAGGACCACACAGTCGAATGAAAGCACTTGTGTGTCAAACCTTCAAATCCAACATGATAATAGAGTACAGAGATGCCTGTCAAAAAAGTACAAGACACAAAGGATTTCCAAGTAGAAAGGTAACTATGCAATAATACTTTGAATGATATACAACATAACATAACGTGTATTTGTAAAGTGCCTAAGGGTACCCTGATGCTGAAAAGTGATGTTTATTGTTACCCACCTCAATGGTACTCACTTTATCGACCTCAGAATCATGAAAGGCTGAGTGGACCTGCCGGGTTTTGAACCTGTGACCATGAGGTCAAACACAGGCCCCTACAGTGGACGCACTAGTCCACTAAGCCACCAGACTATTATGTAAGATGACTAAAGAAAAATAAAATCAGAAAAGTGAATTAGGAGGAAAAATAGAGAGGGGCAGATTTGTCTTATTGATTGGTCTTCAGGAAAGGATCCCTCAAGTGAGTGGATTTAGAGTGTTTAAATCAGGCTTAGTGTCGATTTGGAAGATCACAGGAGTAGTGTAGAAGGGGTCCTGGTAAGTAATTCTTTCTTGCTCCTAAAAGTAAGATGTGGAACAATGTGCCAAGCTTCCAGAGCCGCTCACCTTGCAACACTCGGATTGCTCCATAAGTTTATACCTTACACAAGTGCTAGTAGAACCACTTCTGCAGTACTATGGAGCCCTGTTGCTGCAGAAGCTTCTCTTCTTAGCCTGAAACAAAACATCTAGCAACTTCAAAAATTATATAAAAGGGTTTTTTTTGCTGCCCATTCTATCACGGGCATACTGTACTACCCAAATGACAAGTGACAAAAGCAAACTTGTGATTACTTATGTGTTACATTCCTCAAAGTTCATTAAAAGGTATTTAAATCCAGGATTTATCTTGGCAAGGGCCTAAAACTTTTCTCAAACAGTCAAAATATTTAGAGGCACCTAGTGAGTTTTGCTTGTAAAAAGTCAACATAAAGCATATATAGTGTTTCTTTGTCACCATATATATAGGGGTCCACCTCAGGGTATGTGAAGGTTGCCAGATGTCGACCCCGATTTTCAATCTATGTGCTAAATGACAGCCAAATACCTCCTGCGCACCAGCATGGGATGTCAGGGTGCATAAGGTGATTTCTCAAGTGCGCGTGTGTACCCGTAAGGTCTCACTGCACTCATTTCCAGAAGTAACGGATGAGATGGCTACATACTGTGTTTAAGAGGATAATGACTGTGGTTATGCTTTCTGGAATTGCAGGGCCTCTAATTTCTGAAGACATTTATCCTCACTGGTTGTCAACGGTTACTTCTACAAGGCAGGGGCCGGAAAATTTTCAGTGTCAACAGTCAGGCATGGCGAACTTTGAATGGTAGGAGAGGTGGCCTTCAATCATAGGAAACTTGCAAAACACTGGTATTCTAAACTAAATCCTGGGATACTACGAGTGAAGACCCAGACGGAGATGCTCTCTGCATTTCAGTCTGCTCAAGAGATGGGATACTGCGTTCTGTAGTCTCTGCGAATGGGTAATCAGATATGGCGGCGAATCTAGAAATACAACCGTTTGCATTATCCAAGCGGGGAGCACACGAGCAACCACTGTGTGTAAGTAAACACCTTCCTTGGTGATCATAGAAGCCACTATTTTCAAGTCAAAGGAGGGCCGTCCTTCATGTTCTGATCATGCGTCACACGCTGTGCGCCATCTTGGTGCTTCTGGGTGATGCGCTGCGGGGACATGGTCAGTGTGGAGCATCCAGCTCTTCCGTTTGCTCCACGACAGGTGTTATCCGTGCTGCTCTGCTCATTTGATCGTGTTTTTCTGCTCCTGCGCTTAAGCATGGTCTGGGGGTGCTGTGGTGTTGAGGGTGGTGTGCTAGACACCCGCATCTTCCTGTCCGCCAGCATCTCGCGATGACGCAGTGCTCGTGGCACAGTAATCTGTACACTGCAGGGACAAAGACTCCACCCCCTTCATACCCTGAATGGCGCTGTTGATGCTCCTCCATTTTAAGGATTCGCTTTCGCGTTAGTATTCCATGGAACTGAGGAGATTCCAAACCCCCACCCAGGTCGGCAGCTCCACAGATTCTTTTTTTCCTGCACAACGGCACAGAAAAAGACCATCATTCTTGCTGTGTGTCCGCGTCCTGCCCGCCCTCTGCTGAAGGCCTCTATTGGCCCTTTGTGAGCAGGGTTTTGTTGTCTCCTTTCTTTTATTTTGCCGAATTTGCGGCCCATCTTGGCAGCTCGGCTCCCCTTCTGTTCGGACAGGGCAGGGGCCTTTGTACGGAGGAGGGGGACTGGGAGTGACGCGGGTGGGCAGAGGCCATTCAAGAAAGGGCGCTGGTGCGCCGCCAGCTTTTCACAGGCCGCCCGGACTGTTCTCCCAGGGCGTGAGTGCGTAACCGGGCGAGACGGGAGGCGTCTGTGTGATAAAGAGGCCGTTTGTCCTGCTTTTATGTCAATGGCAAACCATTGTTAGCCATGGCTCATGCACGTTCAAACGTGGACAAGAATGGTATGTGCTACCTCGGTTTTGACCTCTTATCTGCTGTGTGAAAGCCTGCATATAGGTCTCAGTGTATGGAGTTGTACGTGTGTGTCAGTGTGTGTGTCTAGGCTAGACCGTTGGTGCCATGTGTCTTGTCTGCATGTCTGGCTGTATGTGTATGTTTTGGTGAGACCATTGGTGCTATATGTGTGTGTGTGTGTCATGCCTGCATGTATGTGTAGGTGAGACCATTGGTGCTGCGTGTGTGTCTTGTCTGCATGTCTGACTGTATGTGTAGGTGAGACCATTGGTGCTATGTGTGTGTGTGCATCTTGTCTGCATGCATGTCTGTGTATGTGTTGGCGAGACCATTGGTGCTGTGTGTGTGTGTGTCTTGTCTGCATGTATGTCTGTCTGTGTAGGTGAGGCCATTGGTGACGTGTGTGTCTTATATGTGTGTGCGTCTTGTCTGCATGTATGTCTGTCTGTGTAGGTGAGGCAATTAGTGACGTGTGTGTGTCTTATCTGCATGTCTGTCTGTGTACGTGTAGGTGAGACCATTGGTGCCGAAAGTGTGTCTTGTCTGCATGTCTGCATGTCGGTCTGTGTTTGTGTAGGTGGGACCATTGGTACCCTGTATCTTTACCTCAGTGTGCAAGAGCATTTCTGTGTGTATTTGTGTGTCTGTATACAGCAGAGTACTCTGTTTGTTTGCCTATATAAGGCAGAAGGTGTTGTGCAACTGTGTGGACGAGTGCCTAAGCATGTGCTTATATGCAAGACCATATCTACGAATGTGTGTTTACTAAATTCTTTGCAACTCTATGTCTTAGAGTCTCTCTGTATGTGTGGCTCTGCAGGACTGATGGCGCGTGCCGGTCTGCACAAGAGAATGTGTCTGCAGAACAGCATGCCTGTGTATATGCATCGGAGTGCTTGTCGGATGCTGGGTGAAAGTGCCTTTGTGAGATAGTGTTGAAGTGCACCAGTCTGCGACTGAGAATTTGTATGTAGATGTATCTTTGCGAGAGAATGCTTACAAGCACATCTGTCAGACAGTGTATGCGTACCTATGAGCTGGTAGGCCTCACTGTATACATTGCAGAATCTAGGAATATGTGTTTGTGTGCATATGATTGTGCATGTGTATCACATGACAGGATGGCAGCTCTGTCATTTCAAGTTCTTGGCCTTTCCGAGGTCAAGTATGGTTCTGGTCCAGCGATAACCACAATGACTGCTTTCTTCTATCCCTGCTGAACCTGCTGTCCTTCAGTTCTGTGGACAGTAAAGGCGATTGGTGCCGAAAATTAATACTTCAGGACAGCAGTTCTGCAGACATGCTCATTTAATCTTCCTTTCGGCGTGTGTGCAACAGGACCACCACTGCAGTATGGGGGTCGCATAGCACCATACTTTCTGGTCTGCTTGCTTACCAGTGAGCGTTCTAGCTTTCTTCATTTCATAAAGCCTGTGGGGGGAGCCTTGTGGCAGGCTGACTTCAGGAACTTGAGTACCGCTCCAGTCCTAAAGATTCCCTGAAGAAGCTGACGAGGGCATTCACTGGGTGTAAAAGATGGAATGCGATGCTACTCTCAAATCTGGATGAGTTGAGGTGGCAATGTCGTGCAGAGTTATGAATCATTGAGCTGCAGGATATTCCTTAGAACTAGCGCCAAGAAACCGTATGGTGTACACGCGCTCTACAAATATTTTTAACATACCATACAGAGAGGGCAGCCTGAGCATGCCCGAGGGACCTGGAGGGTTGCCACATGCCAGCCAGGCTGGATGTGCCTTTTGACAAGAGCTGAGCCTTTGAATTTGAAATCCGTGGCGCTAGCTTCTGTCGCGGCCTGGCACAGCCGCTTCCGCTAGGCCGCCTTGGTCCCAAGAGGGGAAGTTGCCGACCGCCCGGCCTGAAAGCTTCAATTCAGCTTTGGACACAAGGAGATTAGGGACAGAGCAGCACATGATTGCTTCATCCAGAGTGTGTTGAGCAAAGCGTTCTAGCCACTCAAGCAGAATAAAGTCAATGCTGGAAATGCTGTGCGTCAAGTGAGCCCGGGCCAGCCTGTCCCTACATCTCCTCCGACCCCCTGCCCTGGGGGCCACCGAATACATGTGCGAACTGGAGCACCAGAGTAAAGAGCGCACAAGAATGCCTGGAAAAGACCAAATGCAGTTTATTAAGACTAGCTTGGCTCAAGTCAATGAGAATCCGATCACAATAATGACTGCAGACTCAGAGTTCATAGGAATGGCACAGAAGCACTATCCACACTCTCATAACATAAGGTTGCGCCATTGGTCTGTCACTATCTGTAGCATTACAGAGGCGTTGGACTTCCCTGTCAATGCACGTCAAAAGCATCCTGCTGATGAACCCCAAGCAGCGCTCCTGTGATTGTTCGACCTCACTGAGTCCGGCTGTTTTTCGTTCACAAGAAATGTGAAGAAAAACTGACTTTACGATTATGCTGTATTTCAGAACTTTTGCTGGGAACTTCTGAAGCAGAAAGTCAGTGTTGCTGGTTGAAACTTTAATACCCACAGCCCCTTTGGGTGTTTATTGAGCTCTTGTGGTGAAGCCCCGTGGTAAATGGGGTGTAGGAAATACTGAGGTATGCTTGATTTCCTATTCTGTTAGAAGCATCATAGACTGAGGCTTTGATTTCTATAACGGAGTGTCGTGAACGAAGGGAGCTGATTTGCGTAGTCAAGCCGGACAGGCATGGTTCAAGCTTGTGTCCTTGGGCACATGCATGTCCATCTGCAAATCAGTGTCTTTTAGGTCATTTGTTCCTCCCCATATGTCTTTAGCGTGAATTTGCCCTGAATTTACATATGCCTACAGAGTTCACTCCTTAGTATGTGTGTGAGTTTTTAAAATTAATATGTGGATCAATGTACATTGCTGATCATCATCCTGTCTGCGCACAGTATAGCGACAACCGTTTGTTGTCTCCTTTGATGTCTCAGTTTAGCCCCGAAAATTGGAACAAAGACAGTGTTCGTCATTTTTTGCGACAGTACTTTACACGTGGTCAATTATGTTCAATATATTCATGGTGGACCATTGTATCAATTTTAGTGCACGCCATCTCGCGCTCTATTAATTAGTCACAACTGGCCCTTCCTGAGAGGAAGCAACAGGTTAAACTAGTCCCTTTTTGACACTGGTGAGATCTTCAGGAATCTCTTTTGTTCCGCCTTCTTCTCTATGTGTACTCGGTCCCACTGTGTAAAGTATTCTTAGATCAAACTATGAACCTACACTCACACACTGATCACACCTAAATGTATATTAAATATACTTAAAATAGTAATTGAGTTATCCCTAGGAAATCAATCCGACCACATCTCAAACGTGAACGCAGGAAAGAACTTGCAAATGAATAGCTCCAAAGTACACCTTATATTTTGGACATAAGTATCCTATCTTGCTTCAGTATCCATCTCTCAATTTTTGGGCCAACAGATTTCTGAGACCAAAACTAAAATGCACAGGGATCCACAAGACTGTGAGCTCGTTTGAGGGCCCCAAAAAAAGTCTGTGGTCAGTAGCCATTTTGATCAATTTTGGAAGTTTCCAACAGCCAGCTCCAATCCTTATACACGCCTCCACCAGCTTGACATATCATAGAAGCTACAGAGAACACTCAATACACCTAGGCGGATAATAATGGGTTGGAAGAAAATAGACCTTATCTTCTAGGCCAGAGAGTGACTTTGTTTTCTCCCAGTAGGAGAAGGAGGTTCCTTTTTTTAGAGTTTGTCAAGCTGAGTGCTCTGCCACATTTGTGGCGAATGCCCTGCCTGCCGAACTCTTGGTTGACCTGCTCAGTGTAGAGCTGTGGTTCTGAAAATCTGGACCCTGTTGTTATCCCGATATCGAGGTCCAATACCCGTGTCACAAAATATCAACGTACCATGACGAATTTGGTATCCACGAACCGATAATGATTAGGACATCATTCCTATACATTTGCGTCATAATCGAGGGTCGCCAACGCCCCTAAATCGTAGTCTCCGTCCCGACCGCTTAGACTCCATTTTGTGAACGACATCCATCTTACGTCTTGCCCTCATGATAAGTCAATTAAAGGTCGAGCTTGATCTAAAAGGACACGTCCACCTTCCCTGACTTCCCCCTGACCTGTCCCAACCGACTCCATTGCCTTTAGCCAAACCTGTTTGGGCAGCCCCTCGCCCAGTGGCCAAATACGATAGCATCAATACATAACATTCCTCAAACCATTCACTACATACAGACCATGCTTTCTACAAACATGCACCTGTCCATACTCCTTGTTTATGGCCAGTTTTATGACTGGGTGGTACCTTCCTTTATTGGTGTTTCATTGATATCTGATGGAAGTTCCGGGCCTGGCTGGGTAATCTATCACGAACTGGACATCTAAAATGTGGGCTTGCTTACATGACTTCGCTCTTTGTATTATTGTAGAAATATGTTTACAGTCGTATCATAAACTCAAGAATTCTTGCTTGCAGCTATTATTTCTGTATATAAGGAGAAGGCTGGTTCTGTAAAAACGAACAGTCTCCTGAGAACACATGACCCGTGTTTGTCGTGCTTCTAGGACACGTGTTACTTGGTAGCTACCAATAAACTTGATCTCTGACTGTGACTAGAAGACTCAGCGTTTCTGTGGTCCGGAACAAGGGAGAACTCAGAGGTCTTCGGGTGTTATCCCCTGGCACCACCGGCTCTCTAAAAACCCGGCATCTCAGTTGGCGCCCAACTCGGGGCGGTATCAAGCGGCGACGGTCCAAGCCAGATGTTCGTGAGGAGCTTCGTGTGAAAATTCCGGAGGACGGCCAGCCACTTCAGCGACCCCTGTATGTCGACGTGGTTCCGAAGGTCTTTGCTGCGAGGTTCCCCGCGTCCCGACGGCTACGAAGGACTGCTGCCCTGACTATCGCCTTGTTTTGGAGCCAGTGATCCTTGGTAGAGCGAAACGATAGACGAGTCTTCTAGCGACGTCACAGATCTTCAAATACTTCAGTTAAGTATAAGTGGAGCGTCTCCCAGTCCTTAGTTTGTCCTTAGTTTTTGGTATCCTTGAGATACGACTTGATTTGGTACTTGCAAGCCCCAAAGCCGAAGGACTCGTGTTTTCACGAGAAATATCGTAATAGATAATCTTTTGAAGTTTGAAGCTAGACTAGTGAGTGAAGATGCCTGGTTTTAGCAGACTTGGAAACTTGTTTTGTCTTGGTTATAGTAAGGACTCCCGATTAGAGGATTCCTGTCCGGTTCCTCCGATTGGAACTCCAACGTATGAGCTCTATGTGAAGCATGGCGTAGGTCCTATCGCATATAATGAAGTGTGGATAAAATACACCCGTAAGGATGGTGTTTTAAAGTGGCCCCAATATGGTAGTTTCGACTCAGAAATTTTAGATAATCTAGAGGTCAAATTGTTCAAGAAGAAAGCCCGGCCGGCGATGTTTGACTCTTTCCGCTTATGGCGTAAAGAGGCCAAACAAAAGGAAATTAAATTAGAGAAGAAAAATAAGAGAGAAAGAGGTATTTCAGTAATGCAAGCCGCGATAAAATTTAAAGACAATGAAGAAGAACAAATAAGTGAGCAGTTGCACAGGCAACGTAAAATGGCAATAGATAAATGCTATCCTGTTTTACAATCTCCTCAGCAAGAAACAATAAAAGAGCGTGAAAAAGATCCATTAATGGCACATCTGCTAAGTTCGCCACCGCCCTATGCACAAAATGCCACAGCACCTCCGCAACCTTTAGTTGCACCTCTGGTAGCTGTTATGCCGGCTCCTTTACAGCACACACCAGCTGCTCTTCAACTGGCTTCTATTTCTCTGGTGCAGCCTCCTCAAGGCTCACCGATTACATCTATTTCTCCTACTGTTCCTCCTACAACTTCGCCTAGCACACCTTCTATTTCTTCTGATACTCGCTCTACGAATGCTTCTGTTCCTACTTTGCGTGACTCTGTTCTGCCACCAGTTATTCCTCAGCTTTCACCTTTCGTCTGGCATAAAATAGCCAGCATTGCTACTAACATTCCTTCACCACTTTTTTGGTCGCCTAAAACGACCCCTAATACGGGACCAAGACAATTACGAAGCCAAATGCCTGATTATCAAGAGAGGGAATCACTGAATAAGTTAGCACGGAATTGGGCTATGGATACAGCGAGATATGATGTAGAGTCTGTCGTGAACGTCTTCCGTCAATGGGATGAACCGACGCAAAGATATGTTTTTGAACAGATGTGTGTTTTTCTGTGTGAGGATTTGGAAGATAATGGTCAAGAGAGCAACGCTCGAGAGTTGTGCAATGTACGATTTAAATTTGGGGAAGGCATGATCATAGGTCCCAATGTCGAAAAAGCAGTTGGGATATTATTATCATATCGAAGTACGGGTGGTAATTCTGGGTCATCATCTGAATGTGGTACGTCTAGTAGGAAGAGAGCGAGACAGTACCCCATGAGAGAGGTTCCTCCGGTTTGGAGGGAAGGTGATGCGAATGCAGTACCGCCAATTCTGCCCCATTTCCAGCGTGTATGGGTACATGTCCCCTGGAAAAGATCGGAAGTGTTGGCACTCAAGCAGTCACTACCTGACCCTCGTAAAAACCCGACTGGGTATTATAAGGAGTTATCGCAAACTGCAAGCTCATGTATAATGAATTTAGCGGATGTAGACATGTTGTTTGGGAACGTTGTTCCACATCCTTTATGGAGCAAAATCCGTCATACGGATCACGATCAGGAACTAGGTGACTCGTGGGCGAACATTGCGACTACAGATGCTAGACAAGTCGGTGGTTTTAAACCTGAGCCGTTAATAGCTGAACTTCCCGGTAGGATTATAGCGTACATGAAAACAATAATGCCTGAAGTACGCGTAAACTGGGACAAGCTATCCGCATGTAAGCAAAAGAAAGATGAGAATGTGTCTGACTTCTTCACGAGATTTGAGGAAACTTTCACCGATCATAGTGGTCAAGATATGGCTACCGAAGGTAGCCAAAGATTGTTTGTAGACAAGTTCGTACATAATTTTCTTCCTGAACTATGTAACAAACTGAAAGATTCGGAGAGTGCTTGGGCTGTCTCTACGTCGGCGCAGATTTTAGCTACAGCCCAGTACTATGAAAATAGGCGTAAAGACGAGCTAGATAAAGCAGATAAGAAGACGAAAGATTTGAAAACTAAGGTTCTTCTCCAGCAGGCCTATCCGCCTCGCACGGCTAGTCAGCCCAATTATCAACAACAACAGCAGTATTCGAGAAACGCGCAAGGAAACGAGTTTTCCCATCAGCGTCCTACGTATGGCCCGAATCAATGTGCGTATTGCAAGGAAGAGGGTCATTTTAAAGGTAATTGTCCGGCCCTTGCGCGACGTTTAAACGGTTCTTCAGGTGTAAGGGGAAGAGGTGTTCAGCATGCCCCTAGAGGTAGGGGCCGTGGAAATCTCACTCAGAATACAACTTCTTTTCCGCCTCAGAATTCCATGAACAGCTTTGACCAAAAGAATAATGCATCGTCCAAGTCAGCCCAGTACTATGCTGACGACTATTACACCGAACACGAAAATGAGGGTAATGATTGCTAGGACAGCCATGGACAAAGAGAGGGAGTTGTTTCAGTTCCAGTAGATCAGAATGGACCTTATGTCGAGGTGATTACCTCAGGAGTGTCAGAGCCATTTCTGCTGGATACTGGTGCTACAAAAAGTTCTATTATGCACTCGAAACTTCCTGGCGCACCTTTGTCTGGCGAAATGAATGTCTCAGTAGGTTTCTCTGGCGCCCCTGTTAGAAACCCGATCTCTAGTCCTATATCCCTTTCTGTTGGCCCATGCGAATTAGAAGCACCCCTCATTTTGACGACAGGTTGCGGTGAAAACTTGTTAGGTTTGGATTTACTAAAAAGGTTGTATGCGACTTTGTACTGTTCCCCCTTGGGAGTACAACTCACTTTAGGCAAGAAGGTCGTTTCTCCAATGTATTTGTCAAAGGAAAATACTCCAACTGAATTGTTATCACTTCCTGATATACTTTGGGCTAATGGTTCTAATGATGTAGGTCGTTTGGAGATAGCACCGTATGTCATAACTTTGAAAGCCAACGTTAGGTTGCCACGTATTCCCCAATATAAGATATCTGGTGAATGTGAAAGAGCGTTATTGACGATTGTTTATGACCTGATTGATAAAGACGTCATCGAAGAAACAACAGGAAATGTTTGTAACAGTCCAGTTTTGCCCGTCTTAAAACGTACTGATCCTTCACAACCGCCTGTATACAGGTTCGTGATCGACCTCAGAGAAGTGAATAAGGTAGTTATCCCACAGTTTCCAGTTGTCCCCGACATTACTGCTTTATTGACAATGGTTACAGCTTCAGCAAATTGGTTCTCGGTGATCGACTTGAAGAACGCTTTCTTCAGCATCCCGATTGCCGAGGAGAGTAGAGATCTTTTCGGTTTCAATTTAGGAGGACGAAGCTTCCACTTCAAGTGCGCTCCTCAAGGCTACTGCGAAAGCCCATCAATATTCAGTCAGGCCCTGAAAACACAACTAGACACCATTGTTCTACCAGATGGGTCAACTCTGATTCAGTATGTCGACGATCTGCTGATCGCCGCAGACACTGAAGAAATTTGCAAACAAGCTACATTATCATTGTTGCGTCACTTATGTGACATGAAGCACAAAGTCTCTCTCTCCAAACTACAATTTTGTCGACAAGAAGTAACCTACCTAGGTCACATCTTATCGAAGGAGGGAAGGAGACTGACGCCAGAAAGAATACAGGCAATAGCAGAACTGAGTGCCCCAAAGACACAGAGAGAGGTTCGAGCCTTCTTGGGCATTACATCGTACTGTAGACAATGGATACCGAATTTCTCACTACTAGCTAAACCCTTGCTGGCGCTACTCTGTAAAGACACGCCCAATCCTATGCCCTGGTCTGAAGATTGTCAGACGAGTTTCCACGAGTTGCGTGATGCATTGTGTTCGGCTCCTGTGTTGGGAAACCCCAACTACAGTAAGCCTTTTACATTATACGTCCATGAGAAGGAAGGTTGTGCATTATCAGTCTTAACACAACACTTTGGGGACAAACAGCGCCCATGCGCGTATTTTTCGGCAACTCTAGACCCTGTGGCTAAAGCCCTACCAAGTTGTCTGAGGGCTACCGCCGCAGCAGCTGTCTGCATTCGACAGTCTGCTGGATTAGTCATGAATAATACTCTGATCGTTATGGTTCCACATGCAGTAGACATTTTGCTAAACAGGACGAAGACACAACATCTTACTAGCGCTCGACTATCAAGTTACGAACTTACACTGTTAGCGAGTCACATCCACATAAAGAGGTGTGATACACTCAACCCCGCCACGCTATTACCCATCCCGACAGAAACAGACGAGATGGATAAACATGACTGCTGCTTTAGGACAGAAGAAGAGACAAAAGGGAGAGTAGACTTACAGGACACTCCCCTTCTTGAATGCAATGACACTTTATGGGTTGATGGTTCATGTTTCAAGCTGCCGAATGGTGACACGACTGCAGCATATGCCGTAACAACATTACACACCATTATAGAGACCGCGGGTATTTCCCATCATTCTGCACAAGCAGCAGAACTTATTGCACTTACCAGAGCATGTGTGTTAGCAAAAGGAAAGCGAGTGAATGTGTACACTGACAGCCAGTACGCCTTTGGTGTGGCTCACAGTTTTGGGAGATTGTGGCGAGAACGTGGTTTCCTTACATCATATGGTGCAAAGATACAACATGGTCAGCTAGTTAATGAACTCCTTGAGTCACTGACCTTGCCCCTACAAGTTGCCGTTATGAAATGCAGTGCACACAACAAGATTCAGGACGATGTTGGCCGTGGGAATGCATTTGCAGACGAGGTTGCGAAAGAGACTGCAAGGAACACAATGAGTCGGATGTATGTTGCGGGCCCCGCTAGATGGATTGCTGATGTGGGAATGTGTGAAGACACCATTGAAAGCGTGAAATCTATACAAGCCGAGGCAACTGAGAAAGAGTTGAATGAGTGGAGAGAAAGTAAGGGTAGACTAGATGCGAATGGTTGTTGGGTTGAATTGTCGGAACACCAGCGATGGCTATTACCTAATGCATACGTACTTGCAGTAGTAACGATGGCTCACGGCATTGCGCACATCAGTTCGAAAGGAATATGTAAACTATTGGCCCCAGTATGGCAGAATAGCAATATCCCAAAATATGCAGAGAATGTGGTCAGAAACTGTATGATATGTCTAAAACACAATCCCGGTAGGGGAACTCCAACTCCAGCTGGTCATTTTGCGCCTCCAGCGTATCCGTTCGAGGTTTTGCAGCTCGATTTCATCCACATGGAGAGGTGCAACAATCTAAAGTATGTGCTCGTTGTTGTTTGCGCCTTTTCCAGGTGGGTGGAAGCGTACCCCCTTAAGGACAATACCGCCTTGACAACTGCCAAAGCCCTTGTCAAAGAGTTCTTCCCTAGATTTGGTATGCCTAGAATTGTCTGGAGTGATAATGGAAGTGAATTCGTAGGACGCGTGATGAAGAGAGTGTGTGAGTGTCTAGGCATACACCAGAAATTCCACGCTGCAAATCACCCCCAATCAGCTGGATTAGTAGAGTGCTACAATGGCACGTTGAAACTCAAGCTAGCCAAGATCCAAGCCAGTACAGGTCTTAAATGGCCTGACGCCTTGCCCCTAGCACTCTTGTCAACGAGAATGACTGTCTATTCCAGATTAGGACTTAGCCCCCACGAGATAGTGTTTGGCCGCCCAGCCAACGTCTGGGGCGTGCCAAGACCAAAGAAACTCAGCGAAATAGAACACCCCGTACTGCTTGACTATTTGTGCGAATTGACAGCTAAATTGCGTGTTTTACACCAACAGGTTCACAGTTCCTCTCCGCCAGCCTCTGACGATCCAGGTCACTCCATCGAACCCGGCACGTGGGTCTTGGTGCGGAACTTCCAGCGCACAAACAACGGACAGCCGAGGTGGACCGGACCGTACCTGGTACTTCTTTCAACGAGATCAACTGTTCGGGTGGAAGGCAAAAAGAACTGGGTGCACGGGACCCATTGTAAACGGGTCCCTCTGCCCCTTCCATACGACCGGTGGGTCAACGAAGGAATTGCCGACTCCGAGACAGAATCCGTACCTCGCTTCATCCCTTTCAGCGATGCACGTTTAAAAGAAACTAGTACCGAAAAGGAGAGTGACCATATTTTACAAGGACTTGTGTCACCGTCTATGCAGTTGGACACTACCGAACCTGAGACATTGTTTGAAGACACTTCCGTACCTGGGAAACGACGGTACAACTTGAGATCTAACCCCAGAGACTAATAAAAGAGCAAACTAACGTGATTTCTTTTCCCCTAAGAACTATTTTTTGATTTTTTCAGCTCTCTCGTCCCAGGGAACTAGCTCATTTTTGATTTTCAAACCGCCATCCGGTTCCGCTGCTAGGGCCGCGGTTGAAATGTGGGGAGTGCAACCGGGGAAGTTTTAGGTCAACGGTTCTGGTTGGTCCGAGGGAGTTACCCTGGACTGAACGGAGCGCACTCCCTGGCAGAATCAACCTACCACCGCGGGCAGCAAGTAGAGGATGGAGTTTCCAAGGGTAGAGAGACCTGCCAGATTCACGAACTTTGAAAGACAATTGTGTACAATACTGTCCAGAAGAAGATTTTTTATAATATGTGTTTTAATGCTGTGTAGCATAGTAATGTTCTTGACTGGTTATGCTCTATTCGTATTTCAAGTTTCCTTATTCCAAAATGACACCCGGCCAACGCCTCCTCCCACTCTCTCTCCACACTCCTTTCACCATCTACCTGAACACGAGTCTGCCAGAAGACTCGAATTTGTAAATACCTCATTTATTCAACTCCTACACCAACACCAGTCCATAATGAACACATCAAACTGTTGGATATGCGGACTCATGCCGCAAACGACTGATAAGGGTATCCCATACTTCATCCTGCCATTCAGTTATTATGGTTCTCTGTGGGCTTTCCAGACCATGTTCCTGTTCTCCCTAGAACCATACCCAACCGGTTCCATTGAAAGCGATTCTAACAAGGCACTAGTGGCAGGGATAAGAAACATGAGTAGAGCGTTCGACACATATCTAACGATCCCCAAAGATGAACTCACTCCATACACTCGTTGGAACGTAACTAAATATGGGGTTTACCTGAGTAAGAGCCAGACAGCGAAGAAATCCCGCCCAGTTTGCATAGTACCCCACCGAGGTCACTTATGTTTACAAGGTATTGGTAGGGATCCCAAAGCACAATTAGGAAAGAGCATATGCACGGAAACATGTGTTCGCTTCTCGAACTTCCCCTATACTCTTAGCAGCCAAAGGCACGTATTTCGTCTGCCACGACCAAGCATATACATGGTTGCCCCCTGACTTCTCAGGCACGTGTTTTATCTCATTTCTGCTGCCTCCCACCTACACGGCCCGAGCAGATTACCATCGGACAAGGACAGCTAGAGGTGTCGTGAGTAACGACGACACCGCGGGTCAGGAATTCGCTGACTTCGCAAAGGGTTTTCTGCCATTTTGGGGGCCTATGGTGAACAGCAGGAATATTCGCCAGTTATCAAGGATAGTCGAATCCGCCGTGATCACAACGGCCGGAGCACTTGGCAATTTGACGACCGAGCTTCAGTCGGATCGACTTATGACCCTTCAGAACCGAGTTGCCCTAGATATCATACTCGCCGATCGTGGTGGTGTGTGTAGAGTGATCCAATCTAGTTGTTGCATTTTCATCCCTGATAACGCACCGACAGTGTACCAAGCCATCTCTAAACTACACGAAATATCTGGTTCCCTTCACGTGGAAAAAGGAGATTGGTCCTTGCTATGGTGGTTCTGGGGACTGATCACTGCCTGGGGATGGAAAACACTGATCTTCATTGGGATGATCTTAGCACTTCTGTTTATGTTCTGCCTGTGTGTACAGTGCGCTCCTGCACTCTGTGGCCTCTGTGCTAATTCATGTGTACGGAAGCCTGTGTCAAGGGACGAACTGAGCAACAGAATGATGTTACAGCAGCATCTCCACGAATTCCTTCATACAGATTTGGACTCAGATTAACATGAATTATTGCCTTACATAAGGGCAAAAGGAGGTTCTGTGGTTCTGAAAATCTGGACCCTGTTGTTATCCCGATATCGAGGTCCAATACCCGTGTCACAAAATATCAACGTACCATGACGAATTTGGTATCCACGAACCGATAATGATTAGGACATCATTCCTATACATTTGCGTCATAATCGAGGGTCGCCAACGCCAATCGTAGTCTCCGTCCCGACCCCTTAGACTCCATTTTGTGAACGACATCCATCTTACGTCTTGCCCTCATGATAAGTCAATTAAAGGTCGAGCTTGATCTAAAAGGACACGTCCACCTTCCCTGACTTCCCCCTGACCTGTCCCAACCGACTCCATTGCCTTTAGCCAAACCTGTTTGGGCAGCCCCTCGCCCAGTGGCCAAATACGATAGCATCAATACATAACATTCCTCAAACCATTCACTACATACAGACCATGCTTTCTACAAACATGCACCTGTCCATACTCCTTGTTTATGGCCAGTTTTATGACTGGGTGGTACCTTCCTTTATTGGTGTTTCATTGATATCTGATGGAAGTTCCGGGCCTGGCTGGGTAATCTATCACGAACTGGACATCTAAAATGTGGGCTTGCTTACATGACTTCACTCTTTGTATTATTGTAGAAATATGTTTACAGTCGTATCATAAACTCAAGAATTCTTGCTTGCAGCTATTATTTCTGTATATAAGGAGAAGGCTGGTTCTGTAAAAACGAACAGTCTCCTGAGAACACATGACCCGTGTTTGTCGTGCTTCTAGGACACGTGTTACTTGGTAGCTACCAATAAACTTGATCTCTGACTGTGACTAGAAGACTCAGCGTTTCGAACTCAGAGGTCTTCGGGTGTTATCCCCTGGCACCACCGGCTCTCTAAAAACCCGGCACCTCAGAGCCTGGAGAACTACCATGTCTTGGTTGGAAGAAACCTATGTCCAATGGTCTGACCATACGTTAAGCCAACAGTCCTAAGATGTCAGATCATCCGCCCCCGCTTTCTGATATAATATTTTTTCATTCTGGACTGTTAGAAAAAACCTGGTGGTCCCCGAAACAGGCAATAGGATAAATGCCCACCCCCATACACACACACAGACGAAAACAGTGTCACTGTGTCAGGGACTTTTCTTTTTGAAAAACAAAGAAACTTTGCTGAGTGCCGTGCTTAATTTGTAACATAATAAGCACCGTTGCCCAAAGTTGTGCTCAGGAGCCCACAACTGGCACTATGAATATCGGGGTGCCAAAAACCAAGGCTGCATGGCTTGATTGCACCTCATACCTCTTTGAACCACCACCTGACGCTGGCTGCCTCTTTCCCTTCCTCCTTTCAGTTTTTTCATCCCTGCTTTCTCTCTTTAGCACTGCTTTTCCAACTTTCTGTATATCTTGTGTGTTTTCTCTCTTTTGCTCTGGGTGAAAGCCAGCTGAGGAAAAAAAGCAGTACCAGCCTCCAAAACTAAGTGCTGGAGAAACCCCACCCGCAACCACCGGTGTAAATTAAGCATTGGCTGAGTGGGCACACTCAACATGGCAACCGCACAGCAAACCTTCACTACCTTCAGTGGAGCCGACCTGGCAGCACCTCCACTGAAATTACAGAGATCCCTGCCTGTCTGGTACAAATATCTAAATATGGCAAGCTGGAGTCTCCCAGACCTGTGGACACTGCCTTCCACTGTCCGGGCTGACCAGGGTACCGATGAGGGCTAAATAAGGACCCAGGAATTAGGTTCAAGGCAGCATTGCTAGGCCTCTGGCGACTCCATTACCATGCTTCTGCACATGTAGCAAATACATAACACTTCACTATTCAACAGGAGGTGCAGATCAGGAAAGCTTAAGGACTTGGAAATCAGGTCTAGTACCAATTTACTGAAATTCAGAAAATCTCTTAAAGCTTGGCTGTATACTCAGGCCTACGAATAAACTGTAACCGACTCAGCAATAGCCCCTCCTAGAACCAGCGCCATGAAGCTACGAGCGCTTTAGAAAACTTTTTTAACATTAACTTCTTCCCATCTGCTGGTTTAGACTTTGAACAGAAAAGGGCCTCCCGCTTTCATGAACTGTGTCCATATATCTGTAATTCACTTGGAATAGAGCTTTCACACATATCTTCATTCAATGTCTTAGAACCAGGGGCGGAGAGAGAAGACAAATCAGCCCTGGCAATTTTATCGGACCGGACCCAGAGGGAGATATGGGGTGGGGGGTGGCAGGGGGTGGTCAAGGATACAAGTGTGAAGCACTGCTGCTTAACTAAACCTGACCCAGCACTGCTGCTTTTGTTAGTGGGTGCCAGTATTACAGGACTGCTGCAAAACAGGCCCGCCACTCCAGAACCAGGCCCACCACTCCAGAACCAGTCCCACCCTTCCAGCCTCCCGGGGAAACACCCGATACCCACTACAGCCAGTCCGGCCCTGTTCAGAACACCTGTGAAGACTTACCCTAGTTAGATCTTAGCATTTGAGTCCAATGGCAAGAGACCCCGCGGGCTAGGAAGCGCATTACAAATGCTGTGACATAGTCATAACACCTAATAATGCAAGATACTGCAGGTAGGACTTGAGAACGTGTGGCATTTTTTGTTGCATCTTAATTCTTACAAAAGTGTGACGCTGATAGTGCATAATACTTCTTTATAATGCATGGCCCTGTATGATAGTGCGGGATAATATCGCTTAACGTATAACAATGTTGGTTAATTCATGCTAATGTATCTGACAGTATAAGCCTGCTCTATCAGATGTTTGTGGTATGATCCATTGGTGGGCGCTGTAGGATTTGATATTTTGCTGCCATTAATACACACAACAACATCCTGCGTGCCCCCCAGGCCACTTCTAGGCACTCCGACTAATAGGCCACACTTTGTTTTTTAAATAAAAATGGGTTTTTGTTCCCAGATTTCAATGTCCTTTAGTAGGCCTCTGTTGCTCTGGATGCCGAGAGCTTCTGTTTGAGAGTGGGCTGGGAGGCAGCCCGGGTGGATTTCCCACAAAACTCCCTGCCAGAAAATTAGAGCAAACAAATCCTTTTAGATCCGCGCCCTCGTGTCTCCGATACTAAAGGAAAACAGGAGGCCTGAGCCGCGGCACTGCCAGCACCGCAAGGGGAGGCTGTCCCAAAGCCTGTCAGGGGAATGGTGCAAGAGAAGAGCCTGTCAGCAACTGGCCTTGTTCTGTGTGAGAGGAATGATGTAAGAGCAGCGCCTCTCAGGAACAAGCATTGGCAAAACCAAGAGGTCTCACCATCTGAACGTTTTGGCTTTGCCAATGTTTTTTAGCCATGCGGCACAAGTTCTTCCTCTGCATGCCAACCTATGTAGGTGCACCGCCAGCAAACGAAACTTTCTTGAGTTGTAAATGCTGCTCGACTAAATCAGAAGCTTTTACTCGAATTCCCAAAATTCTGGAAATAACCAGTTCCTTCTTTTTTCTGTGTTATTTAGGGATATACAAAGGATATAAAAAGGATGATATCCTGGCATAGATGGTGGAACTCATATCTGTAGCTAAAAGTTTACAAAAGGGGAATGAGTCAGTTGGTAAAAAAAATGGCTATTGCTGTCACACTAATATTGGTCTGTCAGGGTGGTACTAAAATGTAAAGAGACATAATTCTAAGATGTAATGGGACATAATTATACAAGGGTATGAGAATACAATGATGTCATGGGGATGAGGTTGAAAAACAATAAGGATAATTATAACTTAGATGTACTGGTACGTAAAAAAAAGTCTACAAGAAGCCCTGCGGTGCATGCGAGTGGTACATGGATTGCATTATCCCACGGTTTTGTGTTTATCTGGTGAATTGGCACCACAGAATATTATCGTGTAACCGATACGTGCGGCCGCGATTTTCGCGCTGTGCGGCTTTTTTATAAAAGCCGCGTTACATGACGAGCTGAGCTCGTCATGAGCATGCGAGCGGCGCAACTCATGACGAGCTCAGCTCGTCATGAGCACGGAAGTGGTTAAGCAATCTGTATGAGTCTTGAGTCTGAAGACCCAAAGCTGTTCCCTTTCAAACACTCTCGAGTCTGAATCCACCACGTTGTTTATGTGTCCAAGGATGATCCACTGGTAATCCCGTGCTGTGTGTTTCTTCTCTATGTTTTGGGTTGACCTCTTAGCGGTCGCACGGCCACACCTTAAATTGTTGCGATGTTCGCATATTCTTTTTATCTTTCTGGTTGTCATACCTACATGGTGTAGGTTACACAGGCAAGTTGCCAGGTATACTACCCTTGGAGTGTTGCAGTTGGTGAAGTTTTTCAAATGCCAGGCAATATGGTTATTGAAAAAGACTGTTTGTGTCGGTTTTGTCAGATAGGGGACACTGCAGCTGTGACATGGGTAATGACCCATGACAGGTGTTATAATACTCTGTTAAGATGTAATGCCACTCTGTCCTTTTCTGGGACGTGTGTGTACTAACAGGTCTTTGAGGCTTTTTTCTCGTTTGTGGGAGAACATGGGCAGTGGTATTAAAAGGGACCCACTATTCAGAATATGCCAATGTTTATTGATGATTTTTGTCACCATGTTGGATGCTATGTTAAAGGTGGTGATACATATTGGCCGTTCCTAGAACTTTGGAGTAGTAAGCGCGACCCCTGATTTATTGCTGGTTTCTTAAACAGGCGCAATCATTTTCCTGATTTTAACTGTAAATATTCTTCACAGAGTGTGACTACAAGTTCCCCTCTTCCCCAGATGAAATGAAAAAAGCATTATCCTGGCGTCTTATATATGTATGTGATGTGTTTTACTGAGTGTTCTTTATTTTTAAAAGTTGCGTACTATTCTGGAATAACCTCTTTGACCACAGAGTGTTTGGCTTTTTTATGAAGCTCCCTTGGGAAGCCACACTAGATGTAATTCACATAATCGTATCTACTTCACTTGGAGGTGCACAAGTATAAAAATAATGTTGATAATGTTGAAAACAAAGGAAGGTATGAACGTACAGCCAAAAGGCTGTGTCTTTTTACTCTCCACTTTTATTTTATTTTCACAGATTTATTGAATAATTGCCGATCAGGTCAATAAACAATTAGGTTGTAATTTGATTTATTTCATTAAGCATGCAAGTTGTGAGCATATAGTACAAAAAGCAGGAGTGGGCCTTGGGAGTTAGTTTCCCTAGGTCCTGATGAAAAGTTGATAGGGGCACAGATTGAAACATGTTGACCTTGTAAGAGAGCAGACTCATAATTTCTCCTCTCCTACTTTCTCCTTTCTAAACATACGGACTAGTGGCCAGATTAAAAAGGTAATACCCACTAGCCAGGAATTTTTATACTTCACCCTACACTCACCCCCCCCCCACTCTTATTTAACTACATCTTCTTTATCATTATACAGCTAAAGGAAGTGCTCCCACATAGTTCGTAGGTTGCAGCATGATTCGTTCCGTAGTGGAACGAGATGGACCCAATGATGACACCAAGGGGTTAACCCTGGTGAATGAGGGTTTCACAGGAAAACTTTCGTTTTCTCCAGTGGAGTGTCAACCTTCTGGACTTAGCTGGGTTCCTTTTTTGTGAAATTAGGCTTAAAGTGGACGATTAACCTAACGTTTCCTATCATTCCGTCTTGTTTTTGGTATACGCCCAAAAACAGACACCATCAATGCACATGTGATGATGGTGCAAGAGTGCTGGCTAGAACAAACATTGGCAAAGCCAATATGTTGTGCCTATGTGAGATTTATTGGCTTTCCTAGCGTTTTTTAGCTATGTTGTAAATGGCTGAAAGTAATGTAAAAAAAACTGTATGACACAGCCAGCTTGGTCTGCGTTATAGCGTTTAAAAACATTTCAATTATGCTGCACTGAAGCTAACGCTGCTGTATAATATGGCTAAAAAACATTGAAAAAGCCAATACATCTTTCATAGGCGAAACCTATTGGCTTTGCCAATTCTTGGTATGGAATGCCATATGGTAAAGTTATAAGTATTTATATAGTGCTAATGTTACAGTATGGGGAATGTCCTTGCCAAGGTTTTAGTGTCTCCAGATTCAGAAGCTTTTTAGGGCCATCCAAAAACTGTGAAAATGGGCCACATACATGTGCTGAATGTAACATACGTTGTAGGTAGAGAGGAAAGTTCAATAGGTTACAGCTTTTATTAAAGTGATGCTTTAGGTGTTACTTTGGGTTCAATGGTTAGAAAAAAACGAAAAAAGCACTCCTTCTTTAGTAGTAAAATATAGCAATAATCAATGTTCAGTGGATTTCCAAGAGCTTTTGGCTGCTGTGCCACTGCACCTGCTGCGCCATTCAAATCCTTACCCTGGCGCCTGCAAGGTAACTGCACTTGTGACTGCTTGTTAAGTAGTTAAATGTAGCAATAATTGGTGTTCAGAGGGTTTCGTAGTCCTTTGGCCCCGTGCAAGTACACTTTCTGCACCATTCAAATCATGACCCTAGTGCCTGCAAGGCAACTGCAGTTGTGACTGCTTGTTTAGTAGTAACATGTAGCAATAATTGGTGTTCAGTGGGTTTCCTAGACCTTTTGGCCCCTGTGCTACTGCACCTGCTGCACCATTGAAACCATGACCCTAGAGCCTGCAAGGTAACTGCACTTGTGACTGCTTGTTTAAGAGTGAAATATCTCAATAATCGGTGTACAGTGGATTTCCATAGACTTTTGGCCCCTGTGCCACTGCACCTGCTACACCTTTGAAATCACGACCCTAGTGCCGGCAACGGCAAATGAGGAAATTCTTTATGTCCAGTAATGTATGTGTTCCGAAAAAAGGCACAGTCAGAGAGGAAATACACAATGAATGTGCAGCTAAACAAACACAAAAGCTTTTATAAAAAGTGCCTTTTAACTTATCCAACTCTCCAAAACGAGTTGCTACAGATGTCCTCAATAAAGGATATACTTTACACATCAAATTTAAAACCAAGCATTGTTAAAATGTGTTACAATGTAGCTGGATCTTTCCCGTGAAAGAACCTTAACCTGTGCTTGACAGTGAATCGCCCATAAACAGTGTACATTTCTCAAGATCACCATATGTCAGGATGACGCTGAGACTGAAATGCGGTTTTGTACTTTGTTCCCAAAACGGTGGTTCCCCAAATATAATGGACTCACCAAAGAAGAGTATGCAAAAATAAAGCCAATGTTTTGTGCAAATGAAGAACAAGATTACTTTTGAGATGGCTATGTCTAAAATAAAATGTTTAATAGGGCACTAGCAGGCTTCATGGAGAGAGTATGCTGCATTCCTCTTTCCTACTAATGCTCTCACTTTCAAGTCAGCAGAAAGCAAAAATAAGACACCAGGCTCCCACGCAAACACAGCTTGACATTTGACCTCCGTCTTTGAATGCACCACAAATGTGACAAGATAAGAACAAGATTCAAAGGCCTGTTTTATTACATAAAATGAGTTTGTGAAAGAATACTGTTAAAAAAACGGCTTTCGCATGGGGAGGTACGAACTCTGCACAGCCTAAATCAAATAAAGCCAGCAAATCGGAAGCCAGAAAACGGGAGTTACAAAGCCAATAGCAAGCCACAGGCGGGATGCATTCCTAGGTCAACTATCTGAAAGTCCCCAAGATGTCTTTTGCATCCCAGACATGCAGCGACCGTAAAAGAAAATGTGTTTATGTATTTATAGAGACTTATGCAAGACAGTGGTGAACCACTGTGTGTGCTTGGCATGATGGAAGAGAGCTGGCAGTAGCAAGGGCCATTTGTGTGTGTGCGTGTGCAATGGAACTGGAAGTGTACAGCCTTTATTTAATAAAACAATCTATTTGTGTGTGTGGAATAGAGCAAAAACGTGGCCTCAACATCGTATCCTACGCCGACGACACCCAGCTCATCCTCTCCCTCACCAACTACCCCACCACTGCCAAACTCAACTTCCAGAAAGTAATGCAAGATGTCACAGCCTGGATGACCAACAGCTGCCTGAAGCTCAACGCCGAGAAGCCAGGAGTTCTCGTCCTCTGTACCACCCCTTCTGCATGGGACAACACCTGGTGGCCGACCGCCCTCGGAAGCCCACCTATCCCCTCAGACCAAGCTAAGAACCTCTGCATTGTACTCGACTCATCACTCACCATGAACCAACAGGTCAGCGCCGTCACCTCCAGCTGCTTCAACACCCTCCGCATCCTCCAAAAGACCTTCAAGTGGATCCCCCTGAGTCAAGGAAGACAGTCACCATGCACTCATCACCAGCAGACTGGACTATGGAAACGCACTTTACGCCGGCATCAACAAGTCCCTACTCTGCAAACTCCAGACATTACAGAACACCGCCGCCAGACTCGCCCTCGGCATCCCCCGACACGAACACATCAGTCAACACCTACGAAGTCTCCACTGGCTTTCCGAGGAGAAAAGAGTCACTTTCAAAATCCTCACTCACACCTACAAATGCCTACACATCAACAGACCCAAATACATCAACAACAGAATCAACTTCCACGTACCCAAAAGAAACCTCTGATCTTCCAACCTCGCACTGGCCGCAACCCCACGCATCCACAGAGCCAAAGCAGGTGGTAGATCCTTCACTCACATTGCAGCCAAGAACTGGAACGAGCTACCGGCAGACGCGACCCCTCCCAGAACACCTTCAGGAAGACCCTCAAGACCTGGCTCTTCGGCTAAACAGATCTGTCGTTCCCCCCCCCCCCCTCCACGCCTTGAGACCCTCATGGGTGAGTAGCGCGCTTACAATTCCCTGACAGATTGATTGAGTGGGGAATGATTCTTGAAACAGTAATCAGTATCAGTGTCCTGAAACAGGCCATTTTGTGAGTGTGCACGAGATTGATGCAAAAGTGCAGCCTTCCCGGAAACTGAAACCAAAACTGTGGTAAATGGTTTCTATATCTTTTCCCTCTCTACCACTTTATCAGAATGTCCTGTGACATCATGGAATGTTTGAGTGCCTCACTGTGGTGAGATTGTCAGTTGGTCATCTCAGGCAGAGGAGCTGGTAGCTCTCTCCTGGTGGGGTTTTCTCCTTGTATCTTCCTACCTTATAACTTGCCACCTATCTACCTGCTAATAAAGAGGAATCTACTACTACACCTGGACTACGCATCATTGTTTATGTACCACAAAAACCAAGCCCTGTGCTTAAAGAAATTAGTTCAAGAGCACAGACTGTCCACAAAGAGGTCGTTTCTTGTCTGTGTGGAGAGCATATGAAGATTACTGGTGACCCAAAGAGAAAACATGTTCTCCTTGCTGGGAATGGTGTGAGAGTGCTGCCTGTCTACACGCGGAGTATGTGTGGTGAGCGATGGAGGGCCCTGGCACTCGAACGCCCTGTTTCAAAGACGACCGTGAATAATATTAAGGAAGAAAATTATATTTAAAAAATGCAGACAGCTGGGAAAAATGTAAAAAGCCACAGAAATGCGGCGTAAAATGTCTAAGGCTGGAAATGTGGCCTCCACCCAGGAGAGAGGGGGGCAGCGTTGAGAGGGGAGCTCTCTAATGAAATAAAAAAGCGAAGCAGGATAAAATACAGCAACATTTAAAATATCTAGCAACCACAAAGGCAGATTGTACTGCAGTACCGAACTGGGGCCTGCATTAAGAGCCAGGCACTGTCACGCCCAGTGCCCAAGCTCTGGGTGTGTGAGTCTAGTTCTTAATGTAGTCCCTGGCTTTTCTCTACTGTTACTTTGTTATCCTCTTCACTGTGGCCTTGTTTGCCACTACCTTGTCATCAGTTTAATTCCCCCAAAATACTATTACCTTTTCACCATTACTGAGTTATCTCCTTTATCGCGCCCAATCTCCCTACGACTAACTTTATCACTAACCCTTAATTTAACTATTTTATTTACACTTAACCTAAACCTAACCTTTCCCTTACCCTAACACTAAACCCAAATCTTTCCTTTCCCTTACTCCTCCCTAATTCTAAACCTATATCTTCTTGTTACCGTAACCTAAACCATACATTAACCCTTCCCTTACCCTTACTCCGACACAAAACTTAAACCTACCCACTAACTTCGTTTTTCCTCTAACCTACCCTAAACCTACACCTAATCCTTCTTTTATCTGTACCATGGGTCTAACCTTATACTTACCTTTGACCGTACTTTATCACTTCCTCTAACCCTGCCTTAAACTCACTCTAGCTCTAAATCTATTCCTTCCCCTTATTTTACTTATTTACGTCAAGGTAACCGTAATGACAAGATAACCATAATGACGAGGTAATGGTGTCTAGGTAAAGGTAAGTGACAAAGTGAAGCTAACAAGATAAATGTGAAACTATGCAATGTAGACGAGGCAATAAGTTACCGCTGTAGGCCCAGGTTAAGTTCAAAAGCCAAGTAACTACTAGGCAGTGCCTGTTGCAAGAGGCTGCCAGCGGCAGGACGGAAGATGATTCTAGAAGCCCGGGCTACTACTGTGGCCAGGACGTGTTGTGGCCATGTGGCGCACTCAACTCAGATCCTGGCTGGGGACTGATAGCCGGATGTATGACGTTACAACGCATACTTTTACCACGCATACCATTACAACGCGGTTTTTACCACGCATACCATTACAACGCATAGCGCTTTGGGGTGCTGGATAGTGAATAGTTTAATTTACTATTCCAACTCCAGTCCCCGTGGACACTAGGGAAGGTTATTGGATAGTAAATTAACCTATTCCCTATCCTAGAGCGCCTCCCAGCGCAATGCGTTGTAATGGTTTGCGTTGTAATGACCGCGTTGTAATGGTAGTGCGTGGTAAAAAATTTGTTGTAAACGTTGCATACCCTGATAGCCACTGCTAGGGTATTCTGAATGGAGTAACCACTGAAATCACAGGACCTGCTACACGCCCTAACACCTGCCATGCAGAGGGCTAGCTATAAAACTCCCAGGAAAATAAAAAAAGGAAAAAAACTGAAAAGTGGAATTTTTTCATTAATTTCAAGTGGTCGTTACTCAGGGCCACATCCCAGTCCATGGTTTTCGTCTGAGCTCCGTCTCAGATAGACATCACAATTAGGGCATCTTCACAATAAGCAAAGGGTTGAATCCACAACTTGGCCAACTGAGACAGTCTCGCCACTGCCCATCCAAGGGTCAAAGTCTAGTCACAGCTGGAAACAGATCACTTCTACAAGGGTCAGCCATTGCTCGACCCTGGCCTGCTGAAACCCCCTTTCCGTCATGCAGCTTCTTGGGAAAGTGTTAGAGGTCCGCCACATCAGTAGTTTTAGATCCCAGGGAATGCAGGGTAGTTTCCAGGAGCAGGGCTAGCCCCAAAGTACAGAATTAAATTTAGAGACGTGTTGCTGTAGGACAGGAATGGGGCAGGGACCCATTGCTAGGGACAGTCCAAATCTGCAGGGCAAACACAAAAGGGAAAAACAAGCAGATGTCTTCACCTTAGACTTTGACTATTTTCAGAACTTCACAAAACGGTTGGACATTGTAAACTTAGCATATATTTTCTGTTTTTACATTAATTTTCAGCAGGAGGCAAAGCCTACAAATGCATTAGAAAGGAAAGAGGATCGACTGGAGCCAAGTAAGTCAGACCACAGCAGCAGTCAACTGAAATGAACAACAGAGCTAGGACAGAGGCACTAGTTTCTTACTATGGCAAATTGAGTGAGTTGCAGACGGCGCTGATTGATGGGCATCTGAACTGTAAATCCTGCTAGAATCCCCCAGTCACCCTGTGAGAGTTCTCTTCTACTTTGTAGAACATTGATACAGTACACTTTGGAATTTTTTAGAGTGGTCTCTAGGAACCGGATGTAAATGAATGGGTCAAACGCTTGGGTGCTCCTGGCAACACCAGCATAGAGGTCTTGGACCAAGTTGTGAGAGAGCTGAAGGACCCTGGCATGAAAACGCAGGATGGCGATATGTGTGAGCTAGGGACAGAGAGACTACACCGAGACACAAAGGAGAAGCAAGAAGCCGGGCACAGAACCATACATTTTTCATTTGCTTGGTTTCCTAAACCTAAAGGAATGTTGGAAATAAATATTCTGAGTGCAGTTTGACGTACTAGTTAGATTATTTTGGTGTTACTTTAAGATCGTAGTTTCTGTATATTTCTTGGATTGTCACCCTCATCGTTTAGGTATTTTACCGTAAGAAATTTTAACTAGGATGTGTACTAGTCTCCACCCACCTCCGGGCAAGGCTGGGAGCCTGTTAGGGCCTATGTGTGAGTGCAGGAGTAATGGCAAACGCCAAAGCCCTGTCCAAGGCTGTACTCTTGACAGAGCATCTGGCTCTGCCCAGCTGGGTCACCCTGCAATGAATTGGCGCATCACTGCCCACTGTTCTGGTACTACTGCAGGGAGATACATGTGCTCCAGAGGTTTCTACTTCGCCTACACCCACCATCCCAAACATCGTGTTTGTGGGTAGACTGGGAGTTGGGAATGATAACCTTACCTTTGACACAAAAAGCATAAACCATGCTCTACTGTGCCCCCTGCTGGAGGATACTGGCACGACCAAGCAATGACTTCATTCTAGCTAGATCTCCCACACCACACCCAACAACACTCTTGGTGGGCAGGGGTGCGGTTATCAATGGTGCAGTGGCACTGGGGCCTCGAGGTGCCAGATTATAGTAACATGGACAGGGAACCAGGATACTACATAGATGTCAACCGCACCTCAATGAGAGCTGTTTTTACACTACAAGGTGTAGGAGCCCATGGTTCTCGATTACAGTTGTGGTCTACGGCACCCTTGCTATGCCACTGATGCTGGCCGTGGCCGGGCCTACAGAAACGGTAAACTGCAATCAAGAGAGCGCATGCAACACTTTTTGTTGCGCCTCGGACTGGATCATGATGGAGAGGGAGGAATGTATGTGGGAGTTGTGTGTGTGGGGAAACATCCAGGTGTCTTGCATACAGCCCCACCGTGCACCCTGCAGGGGAAGGCTAGCACCGCATTAACTGTGGACTCTAAATCAGGTATAGTCACTGTAGCATTCTACCTTCTGCAGTCGTTAGGCTCGGACTGCTGCAATAGTGTGCTCCCAAGCGCCAAACCGCTTGACCCATTCCCTGCTGCGCCACCTGCTGGGGTGGCTGGGAATGCAGAGACCTCTTCATTGGAAAGGAACATGACATTAATCCCCTGGTAGGGTGCTACAGTAACCAGAATGTTGTTAATTTTACTTTATGCTTATTTCTGTGACTCTATCATAGGTTGTGAGATATATTCCCAGCAAACATTTTATTAGTACTGGAAAGAAGGTAGAAGGCTTGGGCGGACATACCAACATATTTAAATCGTTCTATATAAGACACTATTTCTATATATTTAAGACATATGATCGAAGGGAAAGACGGTTCAAAGGTGCGGATTGAGGAGCCCTGGTAGAGCACTAATAGTGCAGCCCTGTACTGAACTGGTATGAGGCGCTGCAGGTTAAAATTGAGAATGATTACGAGAAATCTCGCAGGCACAGATAATTACATTTAAGGTGCACTGCTTGGAACTGTGTGGCTGGGTTCCAGAAATCAGTCTAAGGGCTTAGAACTGAGGTGCGTGTGCAGACCCAGCTATAATGGGTGTGCTGAACGTCAGAATTGAGATGCACAGACAGAGCCCAGAGCGGGTGCCAGTTCTAGAATAGCAGAAGGGGAACTGATGTGCATTACCCAGTCTTGGCACCGCAGTGCTGCAAAGTCTCTAATGTTCACATGTACTAAACCTCTAAGACAAGCTTTTTTTTTTTAAATAAAAAAAGCAGTATTTAACTGAAAGGCAGCTCTGGAGTGAGGGCTGCTGGCAGCGACACTCGATCGCAGACAAAGAAATCTTGGCGGGGAAAAGAGGCGCTTCAGGCAAAAGCATACATACTAAGACTTTCTGTCAACTTCCCTGGGTGGGTTCCAAAAAAGAAATGGGATTTTAAAACCTCATTTGCAAATATTTCTTTCTGTATTTTTTCCATTGTTCATTTTCCATGACCAAGTTTGGAGATGGCGAAAAAGGTGGTGATGGTCTGTCTACTTCTCGGAGGCCTAGTCTGGGAGGAACATTTCTAAGCTACAGGTGCCTTGGGCCAGAACCTAGACAATTCCACACGCAAGCCCCTTACAACCAGGAGTAGTGACTTACTTGTCGGCTCTTCGGTGCTGGTGACCACAGGGGTTGTGATAATAGCTGGTATCTCTGGAAAGAAATACAGGCAGTCAGGTGGGACATCCAGGCGAGTACAAAGAGCAGGCAGAAAGAAGCAACTAGCAGCATCAAAACAGTATAGCACTCTGAAAGTACAAACATGCTACATGCAGGAAAAATAATGCTTTACATGAAAAACACATGACAGGAATAATGCACTAACTATATATGTATATATCTTTTTTTCTCCAAACGCTCTTTAGCAACAAAGTGTGGCGCACACTCGAGGTCTTAAATATCAAACACTACTTTATTCTTATCCCTTGGCTCGACAAACGCGTTTCGGCCATGACGGCCTTCGTCAAAAAAAAAAATAATTATATATATATATATATATATATATATATATATATATATATATATATATATATATACACACACACACACACACACACACATACTAGACAGAGCAAGCACAATTTGGATAATTATCACAGATGGCAAAGGGCATCAACCCAACTACTCAAACACAACTACAGAACTCTACTATAGTTTAAATGCAAATACATGGGCACACAACTCACTGATGCAGGGGGCCACAGGCGACCGACTTTGCTGGTAGCCCTTGGCACAGCGGTTACAGGTCAGTCCCGTCACGCCATCTTTGCAGGGACACTGGCCGGTGGTCTGATTGCAGGTCTTGCCAGCTGCGCCAACAGGATGACAGTCACATGCTGAGTGGAGAAAGGGCAGATGATTACTTGTGGAATACATATTGGGTGCATGCCAGCAAAGTACAGATGCAAAGACACCTTGTAAGCACACACAGGTGGCAAGCTATTAATTTCTTGTTAGTTCAAAATAAGAAAGCTCAGGTACAGACACGATATTATATGGAAACAGAAGAAAAGCAACAGATGGTTGTTATTTCATGGAGTCTTACCAGAAGATAATACACAGCGTGCCATCCTTAATTACACACAATTTATTCTATGCAATAACTTTGCATGGATCGAAATACCTGGGGTGTAACTTACTACTTGATTTTATTCCATGGATTAATGGAGTGAGATAGAAATTTTTTGGGGTATAATTTCCGATGAGGTGCGATAGAGGGGACAGAGGTATGCGGGGTGTTAAGTATCAGAGGAAATCTTTCAATGCATTGATAAAATAAGACCGAAAAGTTTTCAAAGTTTCAAAGTTTATTTATTTATGTTTTGGCTCTCACAGAGGGCCACATAAAAGATAAAAGAAAACACATACAACATGTTCAAGAGTAACTACAAATTCAAACAAAATATTCCACAAACATATGTTATAAAAGTCCGTGATTCATCCATTAGCAAGAGTACCATCAAAAGGCCGACAAGATTTTTATAGCATATTAATAAATATCTAAAAATCCTTTAAAAAATTTAAAAATGTAGAAGCAGAACATTTCATTTATAGGTGAGTACAAAAATTGTAGGAAAATATTTACATTGGAAATACCCAGGCGAATGCAAATTGGTTTTAGCCATTTAAGGCGCAAAGTACGAAGTGCTGGACAAATTAATAGAACATGCATACGATCCTGTACACTTAGGTTACAAAAATTACACATTTTCGATGTTCCATACCATTTGGCTAAGAGAATATTCAAAGGCAATAGGTCATGACGAATAAGGAACCACAACCTTCTAATGCCATGAGGTATATTCCATAATACGTAGGCTTGGGCTTTCTTGGCAACATATGAGTTAATAAGGAGATCACAACCACCTTTTCTTTGTATCTCGTTCTTGTCTAGTTGAAAGCCTAGTTCCCAGGAAGCATGTTTTAGCAACATTTTTAGTTGTGCTCGAGAGTGGAGGAACAGAGAACTTTCATCTAGTTTCAAGAGCGTCACCGCTTTTCTAAAGTTCTTTATAAGTTGTGAAAACTCCTTAAAGTTACCTAATAATTCGCTTTTAAGTAGAGCTCTCATCGTCCCCGGTTCTGCTCTGGCAAGCGAGGCCACCCAACGTACCAGTGCACATACTCCCTGTACCCAACTGCTCCTTAGGCCGAACTCAAGTCTGCACGCTGCCAAAGAGCAGTTGGTATTTAGTGAAGTCAAGGATCTAAGTAGTTTCCCTTCAGTTTTATGGCAGAAATCCCAGAGTTTTAACTCAACGAGTTCAATACCATAAATAAGGGTAGCGGGGATTTTAGCTCTGTAAACCTCAAGCATACAAGAGAAATGTCTTTTCCCTGTCGCTACGTATAATGATTTTATGCCTTTGCCATGCGCAAGGGCTTTTCGAGAACAGTGATCAATATGAGGCCTCTCGCTCAGGTTGGCGGCAATAATCTTTCCCAAAAAGGTATAAGTTTTAACTACCTCCAACTTCTGACCACCAATCGACCACCCAAAGTTTTCGGAGCGGCACAATTTTTTCCCCCTTATGCACATGATTTTGCTTTTAGATATATTAATCCTCATAAAGTGGACAACTGCAAAGGCGTGAAGTGCTTGCAACCTATTTGCTAAACCTTTGGGTGTTAGATCCAAAACGAGAATATCGTCAGCATACATCAAGCAGGAGATGGGGGCCCCCCCTAACACTGGAGCAATGCCCTCACAAACAGATACGGCTGCAGGTAAATCCTGGGTATATAGAGAAAATAACAGAGGTGCCAAAAGGCATCCCTGTTTCAGGCCGTTTAGAGAGGGTATGCGATCAGAGAGACCCCTTTCACCCCCCTGCAGCACCCTACACCAAGTTTCCGTATGTAATGTACGAACAAGTTCCAGCAAGTATGGGGGTACTCCAATAGTTGCTAATTTTCTCCACAGCGTTCTACGATCCACTCTATCGAACGCCGTGGAGAAATCGATGAAAGCTGCGTACACAACTCCCCCTCTCACCTGCGTATACTTGTCCGTTATCACATGAAGGGCGGTCAGATTGTCTAGAGTGCCGTGCTCCCTACGAAATCCTGTTTGTTCGCGTGGTAAAATATTGTTCGCATCGACCCAGTCCGAAAGTAAATTTAAAAGACACTTTGCAAAGATCTTACCGACTGCGTCGAGGAGAGCAATTAAGCGATAATTGCTGGGCGTATCCCTCGAACCCTTCTTAAAGATGGGTACCAGGATACTACCCCTCCAAGATGCTGGAACCTTCTTTGAATCAAAACAGGATTTGAATAAGGGATAGAGTATTTTACTCCAGAGGGAGGGTTCCTGCTTCAGGACCGTCATAGGGGGTTCGTCCGGCCCCATTGCACCGGACGAGCGCATGTTCTTTATGGCTGCAGCTATTATTTCCTCTGATGGATACATAATTTCTCCATCAGTAAGTACATCGGGGGGGCTAGTATCCGCTAAGGTACCATACCCCCCGTAAAGCTCCCTGATATAGGCAGACCAAACCTCTTCGGTAATAGGGATTGGGCAGGGGGCTAATCTATTGCCGCATCCCATCCCGATTATGGACCAAAATTTGCGGATCTTACCATGCGCTACTGCTTCCCTTAGATTTATCCAAACCAGATCTTCCTTTTCCTTTTGTAATTTCACTTTTAGTCTAACTCTCTTTCTTTTTAACCTCGAAAGTTCTTTTCCCCGTTCCCCAGATCTACTTACAAATTGGGCACGGACTAATTTATTTATTTCTTTATTCAGTATGTACAGGGCATTGGGCACATATGCCCGCTTCGAGGGCCGTCTAGCCTTTTTCACGTCAGAAGTGATGTTCAACATAAAGTTCTCAAAACTAGCAATTTCCGAGCCATACCAAGCATTCAGATCTGCTATGGTTTTACATAAAATAACATGCACCCCGGAAATTAAAGATGGATTCCAAAAACATCTACCGGAAGATGCATGAAAGGCTGTGTCTTTGCTATTAATCGCCCATGGAGCCGTGCTAGGAAGTTTTAAAGAGATAGTCAAGAGTATTACATTATGGTCACTCAATATCGTGGGGACTATCATCAGATCCAAGATACAAGGAAATATATTAAAGTCCGAAATCGCATAATCAATTATAGAAGATTTACTGTGCGATTTATGCGTAAATTTTGCAGGTACATCCGAGGGGAATCTTCCATTTAGGATAAGACCATCGACTGCCGAAAGTTCCTCCAACAGTATCTTCCCTCTTTTATTGGTAATTATTTTATCGGGAAAAAGGGATTGGGGAATAAAATGCGCCTCTTCTTTGGCTTTATTTCTAAAGAGGTTCATACTGGAGTTAGATATTTTACAATTTAAATCACCCACCAGGACCACTTCTGAAAGGGGTGATATTTTTTTAACCTGGTCGATATATTGAAAGATCTGCTTCAACACAACGTTAAAACCCTCTTCCGGAGGGATATAAGCGTTAATAATTATAAAAGACACCATCTTAGAGGGAGTGGGGAGATTGGCTAAAGTTATGGCTTGGAAGAGGTTACTTGGGTCAATATAATGCGAGAATTTCCAATTCCATTCATTTGATAGCAAGCACGCGATACCCCCCTTAGCATGCCCTTTCCTAGAAGCAACCGCCGGGACCTCCAACACAAAATAATCCTTTATGTCATCCATCCTATTAATACACCATGTTTCTTGAATGCAGATCACATTTGCACCCAAAGAGAATAGAAACTCAAATTTCTCTGGACTACTGTGTATCCCGGCAGCGTTCCATGAAATAATTTTCAATTGATTGTTAAAGGTGCTGAAACAATTTAGGGTTGTCTGTGGATTTAGAAGATAAAGCGTTATGCAACCAATTCCACTGATTAGAGTCCTCTAGTTGCGAGGGCTTTTGAATCAGTGGTGGAGGTTTCACCTGGGAAACCACACGTTTTCCTTTTGCAACCCAGATCTTTATATCTTTAAGTGATAAGGTAGCCCCACTTTGCCTATCATCCTTTTGGGACAACCCATGGGAAACGTCTTTATAATCAAAATTCACAATAGGTAAAACATCAATGCCTGTACGTTGGAAACTCTCTGCTTGTTGCAAAACCAAATTTACAATTATTTTAGAGTAGAATTTGACCCTTATACTAGTAACATTATTTCCCCCTAGCAAAGAAACTAACTCAATATCGCTTGTTTGAATACGATGTAGCTTATCCATTTCGCTAAAGCGTTTGAGTAGCCATGATCTATTTAATAGTAAATCAACCTCAAATAGTGGAAGAAAGTCCAACACATGAGTGTCCACATAGGGTATAACCTCTTTTTGTTCCAAAGTAGGACGAAGCGGTTCCCCTGTCCCACCTGTGAAAGGGAAAGGAGCAGCCAAAGGATTAAGAAGCTCAGAAATAGCTGGATTGAGACTCTTTGAGTTTGATTCAAAGGAAGAGTTTGAGCCCAAGCCATCCTTTTGTATTAAGTCCTCCCTGATCATGAGTGGGGAATTTCCAAAGATCTCTGGAACACAATAGGAAGGATTGGCTTCCGGAGTCACCGTAACGGTGGATCGAATAACTTCAGTGGCTTTATCTTCCTGATCAGTTAAAATTATAGAGTCAAGAAACCTTATCCGCCTCTGTCTTTTCTTCTTATGTTTACGCACCAGTTTCCTTTTGTTGCCTTTATGTTTTATACATTTTCCATTTTTTCCCCCTCCTTCTAGATTAACCTCGGAAATAACTTTTTTATTTTCCGAACAGAAGATCGGAAAAAGTTCTTGTGGTACTTGACAGTCAGGGCTAGGCATGATTTCTTCCGTTATCCCCAAATCCGCCTTCATGATACAGTTCGGTACAGCAGATACAGATGAACCTTTAACAATACTGCAGTAAGGTTCTGCTAGCACTGGTTCCGGAACCTTTATCTTGGAATTTTCTATATGCTGCTCAGCTTCCCCCTTATTTAATTTCGTACCCTGTGAAAAAAGGGGGGTAGTCCTCATTGCCGGTGCTTTTTGCAGTAAATTTTCCAAGATTTGAGTAACCGAATCCAAAATACAGTCCGAGCTGCCTACAAATTTTCCCAATAGGAACAGAATAGAGGCTAACAGATGTTCCAGTGCAATCAAGGATTCTGATAAAGGCTTATCTCCAGTCCCGACTGTAGGACAATTGCCGGATAGATTGAAAAATGGATTCCTAGAATCATTTAATGCATCAGACAAGCATTGACTATTCACAGACGGGGTACTACTATAGAGTAGCAGCCCGGACGGAGTCGCCCCTCCTAAAAGATTATCAGTTTCTGGAGCAGCCGGACTGATCGGCTTCACATACCGGCCACAAAGTTCCAGATCAATAGAGAGAGGTGGTGAGGCTTGAGCCTCCAAGCTGTTCAAGGAAGACTCCAGAGGTGGCATGGAATTATTCACTAGCGAATCATTCAGTGAGAGGGCAGCAAGAATATTAACCTTGCCCTCCTCCGAATGCACAATGCAGGAGGTGTCCAAACATGGCACCTTTGGTGTCTCAAGAGGCACAAAAGAGGCATTAGTATCTGCAATGTGGATATCATTCGCTTGGATGTCTGAGACAGTGTTACCTTTTAGAGCAACCATTGGGGAGTTTTCCACCGGTTTTTCCCACAGTTCAAAAAGCTGACACTGGCCTTTTAACAGCTGTTGATTCACGACCTTATTTCTCAAGGGATTTGATTTTGTTTTGGCACAGGTTCTTCCACCTACCATTCTCCCCGAGCGAAGTTTTTTTGTCATCTTTTGCTATAAACTTCGCACACTCCGGCTTTACAAGATGGTGGTATTAAAAGATAATACGTAAAAGTGAGTAATCACTATTTGAAATAATAAATTAAGTCAATGCGGTCAGCGTTCAGGCACTCTGGATAATGGAATAGTACAGTCCCTCTCAAGTCGAGACCTTACATCATCCGGACCAAACAACATAAGAATAGAACAACGAAAGGTAAATAACGGGGCCCAGCCCGGCCTACCTCGGCCACTGAGGGCCACAGAGGGCCCGCCCTTTGCCCGGGCTTAGCCCGGCGTCCCGCTCGCGTCCCGCGAGACGGGGGTGGTCCGCTATTTCAGCGCCTCCTGGCGCGCTGTCGCGCTGTTGCAGCGGCGTGCGCCGCTTTGTCTTCTGGGGATTGTAGTTCCCTCTACCGCGCTCCAGGCGTCTACCTCGAACTCCCAGCTGGCAATGGAGTCGGGCAACGCAGGGCGGGAGGCGGGAGGGCAGGCAGCAGCGAATGCAGGACTCAGCAGGTCTGTGTCAGGTCAGTGGCAGCGCTTATCCGTTACAGATACACCCCCTCGACCGGGGTGGTCCGCTATTTCAGCGCCTCCTGGCGCGCTGTCGCGCTGTTGCAGCGGCGTGCGCCGCTTTGTCTTCTGGGGATTGTAGTTCCCTCTACCTCGCTCCAGGCGTCTACCTCGAACTCCCAGCTGGCAATGGAGTCGGGCAACGCAGGGCGGGAGGCGGGAGGGCAGGCAGCAGCGAATGCAGGACTCAGCAGGTCTGTGTCAGGTCAGTGGCAGCGCTTATCCGTTACAGATACACCCCCTCGACCGGGGTGGTCCGCTATTTCAGCGCCTCCTGGCGCGCTGTCGCGCTGTTGCAGCGGCGTGCGCCGCTTTGTCTTCTGGGGATTGTAGTTCCCTCTACCGCGCTCCAGGCGTCTACCTCGAACTCCCAGCTGGCAATGGAGTCGGGCAACGCAGGGCGGGAGGCGGGAGGGCAGGCAGCAGCGAATGCAGGACTCAGCAGGTCTGTGTCAGGTCAGTGGCAGCGCTTATCCGTTACAGATACACCCCCTCGACCGGGGTGGTCCGCTATTTCAGCGCCTCCTGGCGCGCTGTCGCGCTGTTGCAGCGGCGTGCGCCGCTTTGTCTTCTGGGGATTGTAGTTCCCTCTACCGCGCTCCAGGCGTCTACCTCGAACTCCCAGCTGGCAATGGAGTCGGGCAACGCAGGGCGGGAGGCGGGAGGGCAGGCAGCAGCGAATGCAGGACTCAGCAGGTCTGTGTCAGGTCAGTGGCAGCGCTTATCCGTTACAGATACACCCCCTCGACCGGGGTGGTCCGCTATTTCAGCGCCTCCTGGCGCGCTGTCGCGCTGTTGCAGCGGCGTGCGCCGCTTTGTCTTCTGGGGATTGTAGTTCCCTCTACCGCGCTCCAGGCGTCTACCTCGAACTCCCAGCTGGCAATGGAGTCGGGCAACGCAGGGCGGGAGGCGGGAGGGCAGGCAGCAGCGAATGCAGGACTCAGCAGGTCTGTGTCAGGTCAGTGGCAGCGCTTATCCGTTACAGATACACCCCCTCGACCGGGGTGGTCCGCTATTTCAGCGCCTCCTGGCGCGCTGTCGCGCTGTTGCAGCGGCGTGCGCCGCTTTGTCTTCTGGGGATTGTAGTTCCCTCTACCGCGCTCCAGGCGTCTACCTCGAACTCCCAGCTGGCAATGGAGTCGGGCAACGCAGGGCGGGAGGCGGGAGGGCAGGCAGCAGCGAATGCAGGACTCAGCAGGTCTGTGTCAGGTCAGTGGCAGCGCTTATCCGTTACAGATACATATAAGACCGAAACAATAGGAATACCCTGTAAGTCACCTATTAGCTTTATTATCGATCATATGCATTTATTCCAAGCAATGCTGTTAGATAGGACTGGAATATCTAGGGACACACTGTTTTATTGAAACTAAAAGGATTGTAGCCAGTTCAAGACAAATTATCTCCGACAAGAGTATAGGTATGCGTACAAGATGGAGGTTCACTCTAACTCCTTTCCTTTTCTGACAGAAGTAGGAAAATAATTTAGGAGCAGAATTGGCAGGCACACGCACTGTAAATGATTTATCTTCATTTTAAGCCATCCAATAGATGAGTGGGTTGACTTATCATTGGGTGATTCTCACTTTCTGTTGCGCCTTGTCAAGGCACTAACATCCCTTTGTTCAGATGGCTATGGCTGGTACTCCATTATACCCAAGACCACTTGAATGATGCGATTCTGCTGCAGTGGTGTTTTCCACATAATTTGGTCCGCCCCGTCTCATAATTCCAAGTGGTGCTTTCCACATAATTTGGTCCACCCAGTCTCATAATTCCAAATGGTGCTTTTCTCATAATTTGGTCCACTCAGTCTCATAATTTCAGTGGCTTTATTCATAAGGCACTGATACAGTTAGAAGGGAAGTGCTTGGGTGTTAGTATTACATGCATGTATTCGATTCACTAATACAGATTTATAGCGATTTATAGAGATGTTGTTTATTCCGCGCATGGTTACATGGAGATAGAAAGCCATGCTTTAGGACGTTCTTTAATCCATGTAACTGTATAGTCATGTGGGATGGATAGAAAGGCCATGGGTACTCATATTAGTCAACTTACACTTATTTGGCAAGAGTCGCACTCTTTACAATAGTACACATCCTCCTCAAAAGCGACAAGCCTCAAGAGACTTCCATTCCCTCACCCTCTCAGAAAACCTGCCTCACCCTCCCAATAATGTTTCTTTTCTACGGGAAACGGCCATTACAACGAAGCCTTTACAACAAAATCGTTAACCACGCATGCAGTACAACGCATGCGTGGTTAACACGAAAGCCTTTACCACGCACACCTTTACTACGAGGTTTGTAGTAAAGGTATATGTGGTAAAGGTAAAAAGTAATAAAAGGGGGGCTTGGGGGGGTCTCCCCCCCAAAAAAGAAACTCACCTGAAGTCACGTCGGGTATCAGCGTCGTTTAAGAGAAAACGGAAAATAAACTTCCGCTTTCTCTTAACGACATATAACGTCACCACGCTAGTAATTGTGGTAAATGTTATGCGTGGTAAACAAATTCCGTTGTAACACATGCGTGGTAAAGGCATGCGTTGCAACGTAATTCGTTGTAACGTCATATATTCCTTTTCTACAGTCACTTTAATAGGATCACCCTCTGAAACATCTGGTCTCACCCTCGTTGGAGAGGCCACTTGTTTGCACTTTGCAGCTATGGCTAGTATTAATTCTTGAGGGTCCCACAGTGAGATGTTATCACCCGGGGATGTGAGAGACACATCCGGAGGAGGTTTTCCAAAGAAAGTATTAGTGTGTGCCAAGGCCAAAGGGGCACTCTTGATTCGTGAAGGGTGGGATGTCTGACTCCCACCGGTGGTCCTTCCAGTGCAGCGCCGCGGGTCTCGTGGTGAGACCGAGATAATCTGGGATTTAAACCAACACACGCCAGGCCCCGGTTATTTTCAGTGCAATAACAGGGCATTGCTGCAGGCCCGCCTTGTTAAATAAAACGGGGTAAGGGGGGTGGGCTGAACGAGGCCCGACCTCGGCTTGCTCTGGGCTCCCCAGGTTAAGCTGCTATTTATTAGCGTGCCCTGGCCCACACAGCTGTCAGCCATCAATGCAAGGCCGGGACTCGCCGCCCGCCATTTTCTCGGTGACAGGGCGTGCTCTGCCGCAGCTGCTGGAGGCGGGGGAGGGAGGGGGCCGGCGGGAGCCGGCGTGTGAAAAATGGGAGGAATTTTAAAGCGGCTCAGACACCGCAGCTGCTCGTGTCAATTAGCCAGTCCCAGGCCAGGAAGGTGGGTGTGGGGGGCGCTCGTTAAGGCTCATTAGAGGTAACTAATTGCAACCTTGTGAAGGGATAAAAAAAAAAAAAGAGAAAAAAAATCAAACAGTGTAGGGCGGAATGGATACCAGAGGTGGTTTGTTTTAATGTGGGGAACATGTGGCAAGGCGCGGAGCTGCTGCGTTCCCCACAGCTGCAAAGCTAGTTTTATTTATTTGGAACTTGCCTACAGCATTAATGCCCTATTTTTTAATACACACTTAGAATTTACTTCTAAGCACTCTCGATTTCAGAGAAAAGGGAACTCGGGTAAAGTAAAATAAATAACTCGGGTAAAGAAAAATAAATTAATTAATCATCGTACACAGAATTTGGTCTAGTGGAGAAGCTAGTGTTAGAACACAGCCCAGCCTTCATCCAAACCCTACAACCTGTCTACTAGGTACACGATTCCCCTTATATCAGGGTATGGTAACACTGCAGCATGGCCTTGGGTACCTGGTACTGGTTTTGTCTCTAAGGAGGAGGACGTAGGAAGGAACGTCTCAGGTGACCACTAACAGCAAGATTGGGCTTCAGAGTGACCAGGGCAAGCTAAGTCAAGCATTGACGGGAACTAAGCAATAAACACCTTAAAAAACAGAACATTGTAGAAAAACCCCAGGATTTGGCTTTCTGGAGCCTTAATACAGAAGGTGCCCCAGGGGCGCAACGGCCTTTTGTGTCCAGTTTGCGCGCCCCGGGGTGATTTGGTATTAAAGGAGGGGGCGCAGACACTTATGTGTCCCCTTCTATAATACCAAGTGCGAGGCTAGACGAGCCCGCCTTTAGGGCCCGGCCCCCCGGCCCACACCACGCCGCTATTGGCCTTAGGTCCCAGGAGGCTGCCCTATGGGCAGCCAGCCTGGGGAGTACTTCCGGGTCAGGGGGGGGGGTGACGCACGTCCGGTGGGGGCGTGGGGCAGAGGCCATGACCTATTTAGGTCTGGGTCACGGGCAACTCGGCCTCTTTCCCCGCCTGCGCCGGACCTGCTCGCCCACTCCCTGTCCGTTAGTTAACTAGCTTCAATCTAGCTTCAAAATTTAGGTGGCCCAGTAGCTTCCCCGCCCCATAGTCAGACCCCTCGAAGACGGACGGAGACGGAGTGCGGACGAATCTCGACGAGCGGCGGAGGAGAGAGCGCCGACCAGGTCGCCGGGTGAGGTGCCGGGGTTAGCCGAGGCTGGGGGCGGGCGCGGGGTCCGGAACGGGTTGGCGCTTCCTCCTGCTACCTCCTTTGTAAGGTGTTGGGAGCAGAGAGCGTGGTGCGGGCCCGCGCTCGCCCGCAGCTGCCTTAGAGAAGGGCAGCAGAGCTCCGGCGCTGTTGCTTGGCGGCGGGGTAGGCGAGGGGTAAGGGAGAGGGGTTAGCGGGAACCTAAAGTAGTAGTTGGCGGTGCAAAGCGATACCATGTCGTCCAGGGGGCAGAGCCACAAGCGCAAAGACAAAGATCCGGAGATTGCGCAGTTACTGTCCTTGCTTTTACAAAAGTTTAATAGGGAGGACGAGAGCAGCGAAGGAGAGGCCGATGGGCTCCCTTCCGACCCGGAGGGGGAGCCCCCGAGCATTGTTGAGCGCCCACGCAGACAGGGGGTCCCGCCTAAAGCAGCGTTCCCTCCCCTGCCCAAGAAACCGAGAGCACAGAATCCTAGGGGCAAACGTGTACAGAAAAGGAAAGGGAGCGGTGGGGGCTCGGGGCCGCCCCCCCCTCCTAGGGTTCCTTTGGAACCGGTAGTAACGATTGCTCCCCCATCGGCGCCGCATGCGCCAGTAGCTCCTCTCTCTGCGCCTCAAGCGCCAGTAACTCCTTTGTCTGCGCCACAAGCACCAGTAATTCCTTTGTCTGCGCCACAAGCGCCAGTAACTCCTTCGCCTGCACCACAAGCGCCAGTGGTCCCTCCAGCTGCACCAGGTGCTCCGGCGATACCCCCGGCCTCTGAGCCTACAGATGGCATCTTGAAAGAAATCTTGGGGGCAATAGCGGCGTTGGGATCTGCCCCTGGGCTACCTGAAAAGGTGGCAGTGCCCCCGCCTGTGGTGGTAAGCCCTTCCGCCCCGCCCCAATCCGGGGGCGCTGGGACTAGTAGCGCTTTGGGGGAAATTTTAACTGCCTTGAAGGCTCTCACCCGAGCTCCGGGTTCAGCGCCCCCTCCTCCGCCAGTAGCCGTGGCACCGACCTTGGCACCGGCAGTCACGCCTTGGGCCCCTGGGAATAGGGATGAGGGCCCCTTGGGCGAGATCAAGAAACAATTGGCGCTGTTAGTTAAGGCTCAGTCTTTGAACGCCCCTGCTGCACTCCCGGTGGTGGCGGCCCCTGCTAGCGCCCCTAGTACTTCAGGAGGTAAGCCTGAGATGAAGGGCCTGGAGCCCGGTGGGGGGGCGATGGCGGGTGGTGGCCAGGGATATGTCTTGTCTAAACCGGGCCGCCTGGCCACGCACGTATCTCCCGAAATGCGGGAAAAAATTTGGAAGGGTGAATTCGTGGATATATTTGCATTGATTAGGCCCAAGAGAATGGAAGTTGAGAGTAAAGACAAGGAGGGCAAGGATAACTCCTCTAAGGATAGGAGACCTAGGGTGGAAGAATCTATCACAAATTGGCTCTTTGGTTTCCAGGTGTTTATAACAGTAGTCATTGAGAAGAAGCCAGAGTTGGCGGGGCCGCTGGTGTACTATATGCATAGGATTTTGAAGGCGCACACGACGCATGGTGGGACAGCCTGGCTGGATTATGATAGGGATTTCAGGTGGGAGAAAGTGCAGGACCCGGACATGGGTTGGGACCAGGTGGAGGTCAATGTATGGTTAGAAAGTGTGAATGCCAAGGCATGTGGGTCGCAGAACAATAGACAGCCCTTTCGGACATCCCAGGGGGGACCTGGGGAGAAGCGGGGGACATGTTGGCAATTTAATAGGAAGGTGTGCACCTGGCCTGCGGACAAGTGCAAGTTCAAGCACGCATGCTCCTTTTGCGGGCACCCCTCGCTTCCCGAATTCAAGTGCATTAAAAAATCCAAAGAACGGGGAGGGGGGGGGCAAAGAGGTTAAGCCCTCTCAGCCATAAGCTGCCCACCCCTGTAGACATCGGGAAACTGTTTTTTTGGCTGAATCAGTATCCAGACCGGTCAGCAGCCAAACTCTTGTACTCAGGGTTCTCAGAGGGGTTTCGCATTCCGGCACTGGGGGTCCCCCCGGTCAGGTTTTGCAATAACCTTTTATCTGCAAGGGCGATGCCTGCGGTGGTTGAGTTGAAGGTAAAGAAGGAGCTTAGTGTGGGGCGTGTAGCGGGCCCGTTTGAGGCCCCCCCACTACCGGGCTTTGTCTGCTCGCCTCTCGGGGTAGTACCGAAGAAGGAACCGGGGCAATTCAGGATGATCCATAACTTATCTGCCCCCAAGGGAGAGTCTGTGAACGATGCTATCGACCCAGCTTTGTGTTCAGTGTCTTACTCGTCCTTCGACGTAGCTTTGAATAAAGTGAGGTCACTTGGACCTGGCGCCATCATGGCCAAGACGGACATAGAATCCGCTTTTCGCCTGTTGCCTGTTCACCCGGATGATTATCACCTCTTGGGATTCCAACTGAACCAACAGTTTTACTATGATAAGTGTATGCCCATGGGTTGCGCTGTTTCCTGCAAGTATTTTGAGACCTTTAGTTGCATGCTCCAATGGTTGTTTTCGCATAAGACAGGGCGCAGGGATGTTGTGCATTATTTGGATGACTTCATGGTCATGGGACCGGCCGCCTCAACAGCTTGTAACCAGGCGTTGGACCAACTGGTGGCCTTGTTCAGGGAATTTAATATTCCGTTGGCTCCGGGCAAGACAGTGGGCCCTGATACATGCATGACTTTCCTGGGAATTGAGATTGACACGGTGGCGGGGGAATGCAGGTTACCGCACGACAAAGTGAAGGCTTTTTCCCAGGCCATTGACGCGGTCTTGGCCTGTACAAAGGTGACTCTGCACCAGCTCCAGGTCGTGGTTGGTCAGCTAAACTTCGCCCTCAGGATCATCCCCATGGGTCGCCCCTTTTCTAGATCTATTGCCAGGGCGATGGTGGGCCTAACCCAGAAGCACCACAGAGTACGCCTGCGGGCTGAGGTGAAGGGAGATTTGAGGGTGTGGCGAGATTTCTTAGCGAATTTCAATGGCACAGTTGTCTGGCCTTCCGCCCCGGTGTCCAACTCAGAGTTGGGATTATTCACGGATGCTGCAGGCAGCGTCGGCTTTGGGGCTATCCTCGGGCCTAAGTGGTGCGGGGCGGAGTGGCCGGAAGAGTGGCACAAAACAGGTTTGACAAGAAATGTAGCCTTTTTGGAGTTGTTTCCCATACTGGTGGCGGTGTCCGTCTGGGCAGAGCACTTCAGGAACAGATCAGTGATATTTTGGTCAGACAACATGTCTGTGGTTGAAGCCATTAACCGACAGGGGGCCACGTGTAAGAATGTGCTGAGATTGTTGAAACAGCTGGTGTTGGCATGTTTGAGGTTGAATTTGATGTTTAAGGCAGCACACATACCAGGGGTCGACAATCATGCTGCTGATGCTTTGTCTCGTTCCAAGCTGCAGGAATTTCGGAGGTTCCATCCTGGAGCGGAGGATCAGAGGACGGTGTTCCCACCATCACTGTGGAGGATTGGAGCCCCGCTTTAGCGGGGCTGGTAGGTGCCTCATTGAGTGACCGCACTCGGAAAACGTATCAGCAGAGTTTTTTGTATTACAGGACATTGGTGCAAGAGGCGGGTTTCTCATGTTGGCATTCTGATCAAGCTATGTTTCACTTCCTTCAGCACATCAGTGATCAGGGCAGGTCACTCTCTTATGCCAGAACACACGTCACTTCTGTGGGATTCTTTGCCAGATTAGCGGGCTTGTATGATCCAGGGATGTCTTATGTAGTCAAGAGAGCATTAACTGGGTGGGCTAGGAGGGAAGGCCCTAAGCGAGACAGTAGACGGCCCTTGGATGTGGGGACTTTGAAGAGTATGCTAGACGCCCTCCCTAGACTGTGCACCTCTGCCTTTGAGAGCGCTTTATTTTCTGCAGTCTTCTCTTTAGCCTTTTATGGGGCATTTCGTCTAGGGGAGATCGTGGGATCCTCCCGCAATGATCATAATGGGGGGCTGCAGTTCAGGGATCTCATTTTTAGAACAGGGACCATGGAGGTATTCCTCAGAAAGTCTAAGACCGACCAGCTAGGAAAAGGGGCCTGGATCCAGTTGTGCCCAGCGCCAGATGCGCCTGTGTGCCCGGTAGCCTGTATGCAGGCATACCTGGCCATCCTCCCTGGGGAGAAGAGTCAGGCCTTGTTCATTCATGAGGGGGGGGAGTGTGTCTCGCAATACCAATTCAAGGCTGTACTTCGGGTGTCCCTGGTTGACCTGGGCCTCGGGGATTCTGGTTATTCGTCCCATTCATTCAGGATAGGCGCTGCCACATTGGCGGCAGGGGCGGGGCTTTCTTCCAAGGCTGTGAAGAAGGTGGGCCGTTGGTCGTCTGACTGCTTTAAACGATATGTGAGGCCCGAATTGCTATGACGTCATGTAATGCCATGCCCTTGTCTGACTTTTCTATTTCCTCTCCGATCACTAGTATGCCGGGGAAGGTGGTGTGGGTATTGGGACACTCGTTCGTTCGACGGGCAGCGGTGCGACTGCGGCAGCGGCGAGTGCGGAAGCCACCCGGGCTGGAAGGGACGGAGTTTTTGTGGCATGGTGTGGGAGGAATGCGGATCCGGCACCTGCGGCGACTTGTGGAAGACATCAAGGGGCGCGAGAGGCAGTCTCCCGCATTGGTCATCATCCACTTGGGCGGCAACGACATGGTCGACAGGGGCCGCCTCGCAGTCAAGGAGGCACTACTTACAGAATTTGCTTGGCTGGGGCGAACCTTCCCCCATGCCAGGATAGCATGGTCATGCATGATCCCGCGACGATGGTGGGGCAATGGGATCCGGCCGTACCCGGTGAACGTGTCTGTGAGGCGTCTCAACGGAGAATTGGCAAAGATGTGCTCAGGAAAGGGCCGCTTGCTACATCTCCCGCACAGGATGATCTCGGGATCTGAAATGTTTCACCAGGATGGGGTGCATTTGTCGGACATTGGTATGGATGCTTGGATTCAAGGCATTTGGTCATTTGTGCTGAACTTGGCGGCAGGGGGGAAGGGCGACGGACCTGAGGGCCCTAGTCTCCCTTGTGGCGGAAAAGAGACATTTGAACACTGATAGACTGGAAAAATGGAGTGGAGTCCGCCTTGCGCACTCCCTAGGCCAGCACTGAGGGGAGAGAGGGTAAGCTCTCCGCAGGGGGATGGAGACCACCGGCTGGGGAGGGAAGGGCGTCAGGTACGAGCCTCCTAGCAGCATGGTGGATGAGAGGTGGGGCCCTGGAAATGGCGGACAAGGACCCGAGGGCTGGGGCCCATCGCTCGGGGGGCGCAGGTGGGTTGCACCTGGCGCGGGCATCTTTACTTGGGGGATGCGAACCTGAAGGCCGCTTGGTGCTGGGGGAAGCAAGAAGTTATGAGCAAAATAAATACAAGCTGAAACGTATAATAAAGTTGATGAAGAAGAGTTGATAATAAAGGAGGGATGTTGCTCATAATTTGAGAAATGTATAAATGATTTACATGTCATGTTTATGAAGTGTAATTAAACATGGCCTTTTTAAACCCACCAGTTCCCAAGTGCTTGTTTTGGTGGGGAGGCGGGTGTGGAGCATGCTGGGGGATCCGGGGCCTATACCAAGGGCGAGGCTAGACGAGCCCGCCTTTAGGGCCCGGCCCCCCGGCCCACACCACGCCGCTATTGGCCTTAGGTCCCAGGAGGCTGCCCTATGGGCAGCCAGCCTGGGGAGTCCGGGTCAGGGGGGGGTGACGCACGTCCGGTGGGGGCGTGGGGCAGAGGCCATGACCTATTTAGGTCTGGGTCACGGGCAACTCGGCCTCTTTCCCCGCCTGCGCCGGACCTGCTCGCCCACTCCCTGTCCGTTAGTTAACTAGCTTCAATCTCCCACCCACCCGTCCCTTAAGGCTGTGATTTGGAGGTGTGTGTTGCGGAAAAGAGACATTTGAACACTGATAGACTGGAAAAATGGAGTGGAGTCCGCCTTGCGCACTCCCTAGGCCAGCACTGAGGGGAGAGAGGGTAAGCTCTCCACAGGGGGATGGAGACCACCGGCTGGGGAGGCAAGGGCGTCAGGTACGAGCCTCCTAGCAGCATGGTGGATGAGAGGTGGGGCCCTGGAAATGGCGGACAAGGACCCGAGGGCTGGGGCCCATCGCTCGGGGGGCGCAGGTGGGTTGCACCTGGCGCGGGCATCTTTACTTGGGGGATGCGAACCTGAAGGCCCCTTGGTGCTGGGGGAAGCAAGAAGTTATGAGCAAAATAAATACAAGCTGAAACGTATAATAAAGTTGATGAAGAAGAGTTGATAATAAAGGAGGGATGTTGCTCATAATTTGAGAAATGTATAAATGATTTACATGTCATGTTTATGAAGTGTAATTAAACATGGCCTTTTTAAACCCACCAGTTCCCAAGTGCTTGTTTTGGTGGGGAGGCGGGTGTGGAGCATGCTGGGGGATCCGGGGCCTATACAGAAAGCGCTGGCGCACTTAAAGCACCAGCGCTACCTTCAGAGGGTGTTCCCTCATCTGCATAGGGGTGTGCCCTATGCAAATGAGAGAATTCCCTTGACTCTGCGCCCGTGCCATATTACAGACGCGAGTGCAGAGGCAAAGAAGCCCTCAGTAGGTGCACTGACAATGCACCATTTAAAAGGTGGCTAACTGTCAGTGCGCCCCAATAAAGTAGCCCTGTGCAGGGAGTCCCAAGGACCCCCAAACATTCCCTTGCAGGCGGGTGCAATCACTGACTGCACCCACCTGCAAGGGGATCTCTAATCCCCATTGAAAGTACAGGCGGCTGCCGCCTGCACTGTGAAAACATGGTGCGGCTTCTCCATGTTTTCACATCAATGCGCTGCACTGGGGGCAGCGCGAGTTCGCGGCTGCCCTGGGGGCAGTGCATTCACAATAATGGGGCACATTGGCATTGTTTGCGCCCAGTGCACCTTTTAAAAGGTGCGCTGGGCGCAAACAATACTTAATACGACCCCTGGTACGTGAATTAGTGTCACTGCATCTGCTGGGAACTTTAGACAATATGTGACTGGTTTGCAACTATGGCCAGTAGGACCAGGGAAAAGTCAGGCAAGTGTCCGGGTTTGACAGTGGTGTGCCTGACTTTTGATGTGATGTTGTGGCAGAGATGTATATAGTGCAGTGTACTGTGCCACCACCCTACATCATTTTCAGGGCACCAGCATGTTGTTCATTTTCCCATATCTTCATAGAGGTAATTCCATATGGTCTTCCATAGCGAGGGGACGGTACATCAGCACTGGAGTTTATTTCTCATCCTTAAATTACACCCAGCATTTACAGACATATTATTATTATTATTATTATTATTTTAATTTATAGAGCGCGTAGTCACCCATGAGTATCCCAGCGCTAAGATCAATATACCTGAGGTTCAGCAAAGGGGGGGGGCCTGAGACGGGATTAGGGGAAGAGGTGTGTTTTTAATCGCTTCCTGAACCGTAAGTAGTTGGGTTCAGATCTTAAGTCAAGAGGAAGGGTGTTCCAAAGGCGTGCGGTGTGAACCGAGAAGCGCCTACCGCCCGTTCGGGCTTTCTTGACTCTGGGGATGACGATGAAATTTTCCTGGTCGGATCGAAGGGATCTGGGGGCTTTGTAGGGCTTAATGAATTTTTGTAGGCTTGGGGGGCCTTTGTTTTGGAGCAATCTGTGCGCCAGGCTGAGGGCCTTAAATTTAACACGCTCTCTTACTGGGAGCCAATGGAGGTGCTTTAGCGCTGGTTTGGCTGAAGCTCTGACCGATGTGTTAGTAAGGATCCGGGCGGCTGCGTTTTGGACCCTTTGTAATTTATTCAGGGTAGCCTCCGGTGCTCCCAGATAGATGGCGTTACTGAAATCAAGCCTAGAAAGTATCAGGCCTTGAATCAGCAGTTTTTGAGATTTGGGGGGGAGTAGGGGTAGAATCTTTCGCATTGACCTGAGGAGCCCAAAGCAGGTGCCGGCTACCTTTTTTGCCTGTGATGCAAATGAAAGGTCTTTATCAAGCCAGATACCCAAGCTTTTTACCTCTGGTTTAGGGTCTGGGGGCGGACCTAGAGAGGGTGGCCAGATGTTCGGTAGCAAGGAGGGCCCCTTTTGGCCGAGGAGGAGAATATCAGTCTTTGAACCGTTAAGTTTCAAAGATGATTTATTCATCCATCCTTGTATCTGCGAGAGACAGTTGTACAGATCCGCAGGTTGTTGCCTGGGATGAGAGAGGGACACCACTAGTTGTGTGTCGTCGGCGTAGCTGACGATGCTCACTCCGAACGGTATAACAACCTCCTCCAATGGGGACATGTAGATATTAAATAAAGTAGGGCTCAGAGAGGAGCCCTGAGGCACGCCACATTGGAGGGGGGTGTCGGAGGAGCGGGTGTTATTCTCCCAAATTTGAAAAGAGCGGTGACTCAGAAAGGACGAAAGCCAAGAAAGCGCGGTCCCTTCAACACCTACACTCCTGAGTCGGTGAATTAGGAGCTGGTGATTGACGGTGTCGAAGGCCGCACTAAGGTCGAGGAGGATCACTGCCACTGATCCTCCTTCGTCCAAAAGTGCTCTGGCCTCCTCCACTGCCATAAGGAGGGCGATGTCAGTGCCCTGTCCAGGGCGGAATCCCGTCTGCGAGTTTTTAAGCCGGTTATTGCTCTCCAAAAATTGTGAAAGTTTCCTGTTCACAAGTTTTTCCGCGATCTTACTCGTTCCCGGGAGGAGGGAGATTGGTCTGTAATTTGCCAGGTCGACAGGGTCAAGGGATGGTTTTTTTAATAATGCTTTGACCACTGCCGCCTTCCAGCTGGGTGGGACAACTCCCTGTTGAAACGAGGCGTTGATAAGGTGGGTGAGAGGGAGCACAATCGAGGGTGCGACTGTTTTTAGAATCCGTAAGGGGGCAGGGTCCCTAGGTGATCCGCTTTTAATTATATTCAGCGTATTTTCAACCTCTTCTGTTGACACTTGTCCCCAAGAGGTGAGACATGGGGGGGTTGGCAGATTATTGGATTCTTTTTCCTCGTTTAAATTTGTAGCAGGGATGGAGTTGAGGCTATTTTGAATTTTTTCCTGGAAGAAGTCTGCTAGTTTGTGGCATTTTTCCTTGTCTGCCTTGGGATCTGGTGGGTCTATCGGTCCGGGGACGGGGACTTTAAGGAGTTCTTTTAAAATGGTGAATGATTCCTTGCTGGAGCTAGCAGAGTGTTCTATTCTTTCTTGGAAGAACAGACTTTTGGTGTTCCGAAGGGCGGTTTTATAATTTTGTAGTGCAGTATGATAGCCATCCTTTTTTTCTTTGGTTTTATCCTTCCTCCAGGAGCGCTCAGTTCTCTTACATTCGTGTCGTAGAGATTTGAGCGCTGGGGTGTACCAGGGAGCAGGGGTCACTCTTTTCGTTTGTTTAAGAGTGGTGGTATAGGGAAGGAGTTTATCCAGTGAGGATATGATCCAGGAATTAAATTGTTCATCGGCCACCACCGGGTCCATGGAGAGCACGGGTGTGGAGTCTGAGAGCACCTTGGACCATTCAACTGGTGCAAGCTTATGCCAGCGTCGGTCTGTCACACGGATTTTCGGGGGTTGAGGGGGTGCTGTGACTAGGTGCCAAGAGAAAGGGACTAGGAAGTGATCTGTCCAAGGGTAAGGGATGGGGGGGCCCGAGGTAATATCCATGATGTTGGTAAGGACGGGGTCTAATAGGTGCCCCTTATCATGGGTTGGTTCGTTGCTGGTCATTCGGATATTAAATGACCTAAGATCTTGAAGGAGATCCGACGCAGAAGAGTCTGCGGGATCGTTAAGGTGAATGTTCAAATCGCCTACTAGAAGGAAGTTCGGGGCGGCGGATGCTAATTGAGACACCGTATCAGTCAGGGCGTTGAGGAAGTTCCCTAGTGTCCCCGGAGGGCGGTAGATCAATAGTCCCGAGAGGGAGTGTACCGGGGAAATTTGAAGGGCAAAGTGGAGGCTTTCACAATCCTCGACATTGGCATTACTGGTCCTACAGACCAGGTGTCCTCTGTAAATGATTGCCAACCCCCCTCCTCTCTTTTTTGGCCTATGTAGGGTTTGGATAAGATAACCTGGGGGTAGGGTGCTGACGATATCGGAGTCCGTGCTATCAGAGAGCCAGGTTTCTGTAAGAAACAAAGCATCCAGGTCGTGATCCCGTATCAACAAGTTGATTTCATGCGCGTGCTTCGGGAGGGAGCGGCAGTTTAGGAGGCCAAACTCCAGTCCTGGTTTTCGCGAGCAGTGTTCGACTGGGTTGCATCGTGCACAGTTAATAAAGGGTTTACCTTCAGTATTGATGTAGTGGCACTCCTGATTTTTTTCCTGCTGAAAAGCCCAGAGCATATCCCTAGTATACACCAGACGATCATGTGGCAAATCCGGCAGAGTACCTGGGCCTGGGTCCGGCTGGGCCCGGACGGGCCCAGACGGGCTTGCCTTAGGCGCGCCTTCGGCGCGCTGACGGCGCGCCCGCTGCGCCCGTCCGCTGCGCGTCCGGGGATTGCACATGGTTTTATACCAGAAAAAGGGTGGTGGGGCGTGGCCTCCGGAAGTGGGCGTGTCCTGTTACCAGGCTCGCTCGCTAATGGTGGTGCTGGCGATTTCTAACCCCGTGGCAGCGTTCAGGTCGGCTGCTCGGGTGTTTAAGATACAAAATGAGTGGTGCTAGCAGGTGAGGAACAGAGTAAAATTTTTAAAATCAATTCACACACAAAGTTATTTAAAAATGCAGCGAAATGCAAACAGAGCTCCCGGCTGTGCCTCAGGAGTATGAGATCAGGGGAAGGCTGGGCGTCGGCGCTTTATATAATCGCAGGGGGCGTGGCCTCCGGAAGTGGGCGTGGCCTGTTAACAGGCTCGCTCGCTAATGGTGGTGCTGGCGATTTCTAACCCCGTGGCAGCGTTCAGGTCGGCTGCTCGGGTGTTTAAGATACAAAATGAGTGGTGCTAGCAGGTGAGGAACAGAGTGAAATTTTTAAAATCAATTCACACACAAAGTTATTTAAAAATGCAGCGAAATGCAAACAGAGCGCCCGGCTGTGCCTCAGGAGTATGAGATCAGGGGAAGGCTGGGCGTCGGCGCTTTATATAATCGCAGGGGGCGTGGCCTCCGGAAGTGGGCGTGGCCTGTGAACAGGCTCGCTCGCTAATGGAGGTGCTGGCGATTTCTAACCCCGTGGCAGCGTTCAGGTCGGCTGCTCGGGTGTTTAAGATACAAAATGAGTGGTGCTAGCAGGTGAGGAACAGAGTGAAATTTTTAAAATCAATTCACACACAAAGTTATTTAAAAATGCAGCGAAATGCAAACAGAGCTCCCGGCTGTGCCTCAGGAGTATGAGATCAGGGGAAGGCTGGGCGTCGGCGCTTTATATAATCGCAGGGGGCGTGGCCTCCGGAAGTGGGCGTGGCCTGTGAACAGGCTCGCTCGCTAATGGTGGTGCTGGCGATTTCTAACCCCGTGGCAGCGTTCAGGTCGGCTGCTCGGGTGTTTAAGATACAAAATGAGTGGTGCTAGCAGGTGAGGAACAGAGTGAAATTTTTAAAATCAATTCACACACAAAGTTATTTAAAAATGCAGCGAAATGCAAACAGAGCTCCCGGCTGTGCCTCAGGATTATGAGATCAGGGGAAGGCTGGGCGTCGGCGCTTTATATAATCACAGGGGGCATGGCCTCCGGAAGTGGGCGTGGCCTGTGAACAGGCTCGCTCGCTAATGGTGGTGCTGGCGATTTCTAACCCCGTGGCAGCGTTCAGGTCGGCTGCTCGGGTGTTTAAGATACAAAATGAGTGGTGCTAGCAGGTGAGGAACAGAGTGAAATTTTTAAAATCAATTGACACACAAAGTTATTTAAAAATGCAGCGAAATGCAAACAGAGCTCCCGGCTGTGCCTCAGGAGTATGAGATATTGGGGCCATCACAATAAATAAAGAAAACAAATCGATAAAAGCAAAAAAAGAAATCCAAAAAATGAGAAGGAACCCTTCACAGAACTTGTGGCGAATGCCATTTTGCTCCATATGGAGGTGAATGATCATGGTAGAAAACTGTCGCGGGTGAGCCCTGCCTGTCTCATCCAATCTAATCCCTTTTGTGCCTATGCTTGACAACACACATCCTACTCCAGTTTTACTTTGATTTCACTCTGCAATTACTACCGCTAGACCAGTGTCAGTTCCATTGTGAATTACGTTGCTGTTTACAATTCTGTCCCACAACTGGTTTTAGGCTTCCTCTAGAGTGCAGGTTTTTCATCATGCATAGAAAGTGAAACTAAGACATCTACAATTTATAGAGAAATATACACCTACAACAAATCCTGGTGGTAGGGTTAAAGTCCTCAGCTTAGAAAAATATCGTATCCGCTGTGTACTTTTGATAATTAACATGCTTTAAGTATTTGAAGTGCCTTCTATGTAGCACTGCACTCTAATTGAGGGATACTCAAAGTACGGCCCGAGGGCCACATGTGGCCTTCCTGACCTTTAAATGCAGCCCCCTGTACTGCTGTTTATTTGAGGTAGCAGTAACATTCAGAAAGCTTTAAACCAGTATTTATTTAAACATGAACTGAAGGATAAGTAAAATTAACAAAGTCGGGTCCTGCGTTACTTATCTTTGCAAACACCTTCATTCTAAAGACATTTTGCACCAAACATAAAAATGTGAAGGCTCTTCAAAATTAAAAAAAATGACTATTGCTCTATTGAAAGGCATTTTTTTAAAGTGATAGTTTTCAAACATGAACTTGGAAACATTCATGCCTTCACTGCCCTGACAACAATGCCATCAGTGAGCCAAGACACAAGTCAGTTATCATGTGCATCCTCTATGTGGCCTAGGTTATTATTATACATGTAACATAATACATGTAACATCAGCCCCATACTTTTCAACCTTTACCTTCGCCCTCTGGTCCACCTGATAAAATCATTCCGTATCTCAGCATTCAATTATGCTGATGATACCCAATTGGTCTTTTCACTGGAAGGAAACAACTCGGTCCCGTTGGAAACATTCCATCGCTGTATGTCAGCTACAGCTGACTGGCTTCGGTCTAACTCCCTTCAGTTCAACAGCAAAAAAACGGAGGTGCTTTACTGTTCTTCTGATAAAATACCGCGTTCACTCCCCGACAACTTTTGGCCCTCGACCTTTCCTGAGACAGTGTCAGCCGCTGAGTCTGCACGTAACTTAGGGGTTACTTTTGGGCCTAATTTGCAGCTGGATATACATGTAAATAAGACCACGGCTACGTGCATGATGCTGTTGCGCATGCTCCGTAAAGTTCTGCCCCTTCTACCTGAACAGTCTAGACCAGAAGTAGTGCGTGGGACCATCCTAAGTCGTTTAGACTATTGCAACGCTCTACTTCTGGAAGCCCCTAAAACGTTGCTATGTAAACTGCAACGGGTGCAGAATATGGCGGCCAAGCTGGCCCTCTCTCGCCCTAACTTCAGCTCCTCCAACGCTGCTCTCCGGGACTTACATTGGTTGCCGGTCCATCTACGTGTTCAGTACAAAGCTGCCTGCCTGGTGTTCAGGGCCTTGCACGGACAGGGCCCGGTCCCACTGCAGAATATGTTTTCATGGTATTCGTCCACGCGATGTTTGCGCTCTTCTTCTGCGTGGCTGGTGGTGGTACCGAGATTCCAGAGAGTGAGGATGGGTGGACGCTCGTTTAGTGTCGCAGCGGCTAAACTCTGAAATTCTCTGCCACTCCTTTTACGAGGTCAAAGGGACCTTCTACCATTTAAAAAAGCGTTGAAGACCCACTTGTTCCCTAGGGCAGTGTAAGATGTTGTTTCTGCTGCTGACAGTGATCTCAAGCGCCAGGATGCCCTTGGGGTGACAGTAAAGCGCTATACAAATACACAATACAATACAATAGTTTATTAAGTTAAATGAAACAGGTTTTGTACACTCAACATCCTAAACTCATATTTCAGAGTGCTCTCAAGTATGACAATGAAGAAAAACAAAGCAAAGTGAAATAAAAAAATTGCCTAGGTTTACACAGTTTGGTCAAGAGGGGAAGCTGGAATTGATCCAAGGTTTGATCCCTGCTTCTAAGTACTCTGAGTATCAACAAATAGGAGACTAAAAGGAGAAGGCGATTGTGAGGCATCAGATTCTATTTCATTTCAGATCAATAATCAAGTTACTTCCTTTGTACTCTTGACTCACCAAAGGTAGCAATAACAGGCAGCGAGGGTTACTCCCTGGATTCGGTAGAGCGAAAGCGGCTCAGATACAGCATACGACAGTATTGTCAAATCAAGGACTCTTCTAGAGACTACGGGCTTAATTCAGAAGGCAGTATAGGATGAAGCTCTTACCCCTACGCTCACCTGTCACCACCCCATGCCCTTGCGCCCACCCTGCCGGCATCAATGCTACCCTCGGTCACACCACCATCCATTTTGGCCCCAGGGAAAATGTTTGTGAGTACCCATGCTCTAATCCCTTGTCTATAAAGCAGTTACCCCTAGTGTTAATAAGGAGAGGCCACAACACACAGCACAACCATTCAAGGAGTTGCCTTGCACCACAAGAATGCACAAGGGATTTGGGCTCCATGTTGCTTGAAAAGCTATTTTGTTCTCCTCAGGCTGTCCTAAAATAATTTGTAAGTTTAAAAAAAATAATTATTTGAACAGAAAAGCTGTACAAAACAAAGCAACAGTAGGACAAAGGGTATAGAATGAAAAAAATGTGCATTACTTCTAAAGAAGTGGGGCTTACCTGTATAATAATCAAACTATGCACAACGATGATCACGACGCAAGAAGGAGTTCTTTTCCCAAGCCTACCCAGTCTATTGTCCCCACCTTAGCATGCTCTCTTTAGCAATAAGGAGGAACCGCTTCAGTCCCAGAGTAATTGTTGTACATTGTAACGAGAAACTGTAGTCTCCCTACTCAGTTCCTGATTGACAGTCGGCTACTGAGGCACGAGTGCGGTTCGGCGACTAAGCTTGTTAATTCCCAACCTGATGGCTCCAATGAAGGAGAAACCCGACCATTAAAAAAGATTGTTTTTTAGAAATGTAACTCCAGACTTCGCACAAAGATGGGCAACGCTGGTAAAGTTCCTGAGTCCCGAGGATGAAGAAGGCTGCATAATAACAGGTTAAATTTGCAACTTTAGCTTAACAAGAAGAGAGGAGTGGCTAACCGTTGTCAGAAATGTGGAACTAAGTAAAGCAGTGGTTAACCAGAGTAGATGAGTGGTTAACTGGAATGAAGGAGTATCTAACGGGAGTAAAGAAGTTGATAACTGGATTAAGTGAACGATGACCAAGAGCAGCTGATTGGTGAACCTGGTAGCAAACATGCAAGTTACAGGAGGCGATGGGAGCTGTTCAATGAAATTCCCACTTTGAAGAGCTAACTAGATAAGTCCCACAAAGTTTTTTTCACCTGTTGACCCCACCCAGGCTTTCTGCCCGGCTTCTAACCCGAGAGAGGGGGGAAAACATGATCAAACATAGGAAGAAGAAGTCTGCACCCTCTCTTGCTTGTTCGGTATCACTTATCATGGCAAAAGCCTATGTATTTGTGAATGAATTTCAACTCTAAGAGATGTGCTTTTATTTCAACAGCATATTGCTCGCCGAGGTCTTATTCCTGCCCAAGGTGCATGCCAAGGGTGCTGGAACCAGCGGTGAAGGAGGTGCTGCAGCACCCCCAAAAACCTTGCAGGGAATCAAAAGGAGATTGAAAAATAGAGGCCCTTCATTCAGTTTTAATCTTTTAGCATTTGTCGTGAATTCAAGGACAGGTCAGTTGTCAGGCTATGCCCTCTGACAAACTGCTGCTTCTGGTTTGTTTTTTTAATTTATTTTTTATGGGGTTGGTGTTTAATTTTCCTTCTGCTACTGTACAGTGAGTGAATTTTGTAGCCTTAGGTTCAGTGTTCTAGGAGAAGGAGGCAGTATTTCATATGTTTTCTAAAACAGAACAAAACGAAAGTACTTTTAGGAACTGAACAAATGTTTCAATATTTCAAAATATATCAGCAGCAAGTAAGGAGAAAAGTGAAGATTGGTAAAATCAACTATTGGAAATCTATACTGTTGGAAATGATGCGTATTATTACTTTCAAATTTAAAAATGTGTTTGAAACCAATATATAAAATATTTAGTAAATCAAAACAAACCAAGAAAATTTAAATTTCGATCGATGTGCACTTGTCCATACCCTAGTGAAAGCTGGTAAGCACCACAGGGGCAGACCTGGCAAATATGCTGTACCCCCACGTCAGGTGGTACCGCCGAATAATATCGGACCTTGAGGAGCAGGAACAAGACCCACCTAGCTCAAGGAGCGGTCCCAAGCGCTTCTCTGAGTAAGCCTTCCCTCGTTCTGCAGGTCCAGGGATAACCTCAGGACAAGCCTCATCAAAAACCACTGCAGCTGGCAGGCCAGATAGTAAAGTTTGTAGTCCTTGGCCCCCCATGTCCTCACCCCGCCTATGGTAGAACAGTGGCAGCTCCTCCGCTATGGCGGAGGAGCATCGCCCCACTGCTTTCGAACAGTGCAAAGTAAAGGAAATATAAAATGATAATAAGGGCAGGGGAGGAGTGGTTTGCACACTCCTAAGTGCACAATGACTTTCTGGGCCGCCCAATTGGTCGACCCTCTTGGGCCACCCAAAACAGTCATGCACACTTTCCCTGTTCTTCATGAAGGCTGCATTACAGCCTGCATGGAGAACATGCCCAGGCCCCCATTCCCTGGTTGAGCGTTGAACCGGAATGCTTAAAACTAATCAGAAAGCTGCATTGAAGTGTTGTGATTGATCAGGGGAGTCTGGCTGCTCTTCCTGGCTTCCTGTCCCACGAGGAGAACAGGAGCAGAGACGCGGGACCCGGCGGCAAGGTAAGGTAAGGCCCGCCACCTGCAAGTCTTGCCGGCCACCACTGTGGTAGACACAGCTTCGCCATGCCCACGAGCGGTCGACCCGCAGCCCAGATCAAGCCAACGAGCCAGCTGGTCAAGTCCTGAAACACTGTGTGGGCAGCAAAAAGTGTACGTTGGCGAACACTTAAAGAAGACGCAGCAGGGCGACCATCTTCGCTAGCACCACACATTCAATGGGTGACAATAACAGCAATCGCCAAAACGTTGCTTATGCTCAGTGAGTGGCATCCATTCTGTTTAGGTTGCCTCGTGGACATCCTCCAGGTCTCTGTATAAGTGTACTCCCAAATACCGGAAGGATTGGACAACAATCAGGATGTAAAAGGGTCCAGCCTCCTACAGTAGAGCAGAACATTGGTTCGTAAATGGGAAAATACACAATTTGAGTAACTTCATCATATGCAGGTCAGACAATGTGCTGAATGAGTTTAGCAACCACATAGTAGGTGCCAGGTCTGTGATGCCGTCATTCAGATCGATCAGGATATAATCCTTATAGAGGGAGATAGGTTGTGTCTGACCATCCAAAGTCAGTCTGTGATCCCTCTCAGCGAGGGATGTCCTGCACGCCAGCAGCTCCATTGGCGAGCACAAACATTAGCAGTGACAACAAGCAGCCCTTCTGGGTGCCTCTGTGGAACTGCCACCTGTCCAAATACTCACACCCGAAATGTACTTTCACCATGGGGTCTGAATACAGCACTTGGATCCAGGCCAAACATTCCTCCCCAAACCCCATGGGGTGGAACACAGAGAAGACATAGCCCATGATATACTGTCGAAGGTCTTCTCCGTGTCCACTAGCACTGCCTCTGCTCAACGGAGCTCTGCCTGCGATCTGTCTATTATATGGAATAGCCGTTGTATATTCAAAGAGGTGCTTCGCCTTGGGAGAAGGCTGCAATGGTCTGGGTTGACCAGGGATGGCAGGCAGGATAGGATCTGGGTCGCATTCATTTTCTGCAGGGTCTTGCAGTCAAGATTAAAGATGGACAAGGATCAATATGCATGTCTGTCCATCGTGGCGCCTCCCGCTTTGGTAACATGATGATTAGAGTCTCCCGAGAGGACTCCAGCAGCTGGCCTTCCTGTGAGTCACAGCGTACATCTTAGCCAGGGGCTTGAGGGGCTCCGCCTGGCAACTCTTATAAAATTGTATGGGGAAGTCATTGCTACCAGCTGTCTTCCCTGTCGCCAGTTGTTTGATTACCTGTGCTATCTCCCCTTCTGTGATAGGTACCTCCATTTCCTGGCAGTCTTTTGGGGCCAAGCTGGACAGAGGTATATCAGCCGAGAAGGGTTTTGTCGTGATTGGAGATCACAAGACAGGTGTAGTTTGGTTCCAATGACATGGTGAGCATGGGACCCACATCTGGGCATACCCTTGCTACTTAGGGCCGGAAGGCCGAACATCAAACACATAAAAGGTGATGGGAGGAATGGGGTAATAAGTACAACTGCCAATTACTTGATGGACTGGAATGTGGCCCTGGTGATTGCCAGTTGAAGAGAATTCAAGCATTCCATCCATCACCTTGTTGTTGTTCCAGTTTAAACCCTAAGTGCGAATGATATGCCCAGGTGCAGTCCCATGCTCACCGAGCCATGGGACTCAAGCTACACTTCACTGTTGAGACCTAAAGTAGGTCAAAACCAGTCTGAGGCTTCTTGTGGTCCCTTCTCGAGGCGGCTTTGCCCGTGCAGTTTGGGATGGATTGTTTCAATGAGGAGCAGGATTGGCATCGATTTCATAAGGTAAGCCTTTGTCTTGAGTAGCATGGTGGGTAAAAAATGAAGGACTGGAATGGTGTATGCCCTGACGCAGGTCCAGTGCTTACTGTGCCAGAGAACTCAACCTATACCTCACTGATGACACCCAAGTAGGTCAAAACTGCTCTTGGATTGTTTGTGGTCTGTTCTTGAGGGGGCCTTGCCTGGCAGTTCGGATAGACTGTTCCCGTGAGTAGTAGGTTCAGTACTTAGGTGCATAGTGCAAGTCTTTGTCTAGGTTAGCATGGTGGGAGAAAAAGATTGACTGAAATGGAGCCGATCTATTGCCAATGGCACAAATTATTCTAAGCATTCCATGTATCATCTTGTTGTTGTTGCAGTTGGCGCTTTAATTGTGATGGGTATGGTCAGACGTAGGTCCCAAAATTGACTGTACCATAGGACTCAAGCTGTACCTGATTGATGAATCCTAAGATCGAAACCAGTCTAGAGTATCTTGTGCGCCTTTCTGGTGGGGACCTTGTCCGACTTCGGGTGGACTGCTCCAATGAGGAACAACATTGGTACTGCTTTTCATATGGCAGGCTTTTGTCTAAGAGTGACATGGTGGGCAAAGAACGATGGACGTGAATGCGGCCCAGAACAACTACCAAAGGTTGAAATTAATTCAGGGATTCCCTCCATCACCTTGTAGTTGTTGTGGTATGCTGATGGCAGCACACCAAATCAGAGAATTATTCTAGCACTACCGGTGCCTGCTATCGAAGTCATTGTCCATCCACTAACACTTACGCCCTTTGTGAATCGCAGAGGTATTCATGAAACTGTTCCTAGTGGATTCCTGCCCACCTGTTCATCTCAGACAGATGGGAAAGGCACAAAGGAGCATTGTTAGCATACGAGGAGCACTGTTCACCCTCTGAAATGAAATAAATAGGCAGCCTCAAATTGCCAGGGCTGCAGTACACACCTGTGGATGACACCCAGGTGGCATATCTCCTGATCAAACATTCACAACATGCCGGGTTCAGCACTCACCTACTGACTGCTAGTTGGCATAACTTCAGAGCAGGCGTTGCCTACATGCCAAGTATAGTGCACAGCTGCTAGTCCAGAGAAACCAGCCTCCTACGCACTGAATCTGCTTGGTGCACGGTGTGTCTTCCTACACCAATACGAACAGCAAAAATAATTTTTTAAAAAAGGTTTTGCGTTCAAAGGACTGATGTGGCCTCGGTGCACAGTATAGCCTTACATTTTTAAATAGGCATGACAACATAATCGACATTTCCTGAGTTCTGAAGATAAGGCTGTAGAATACAGACCTGAACATCGCATATACCAAGCGCACTATGATGGTTCTTTATTCATTTTTAAACGTGGACACTGCTAAAACGGTCTTGGCAAATGACATTTTCTGGTACAACAGACGGGAAGAGATTTTTGGGGTGATGGTGGCATCTCATTGCCTAAGGACATGAACTTACCCCCAGATGCATCAAGCATCCATTTTGCGATTCCTTATTAGCGAAAAATAGGCCCATAGGAATGAATGGGAAGACATTCTCAATTTGCGAATCGCAATTAGCGAATCGCAAATTGAGAATGCAATTTCAAGGGTGCAGGGGTGTCCAAAGGACACCCTGATGCACCCCTGAAACTGATCTGTTCACATATGTTGCGCACACACATGCCCTTAGGGCATGTGTGTGTGCAACATGAAACTTTGAAAAATGCACAAAAGTGCATTTTCCAAAGTTTTTGCAAATTACCATGAAGTTCAACTTCATGGTAATTTGCTACTCCTATTAGCGAAATCGCTAATATTTTAACTTTGATGCATTGCATTTAAAAGGAATCTCAATTTGAGATTCCTTAAATGCAAGTAATCGCAATTTAGCGAATTCTTTAATTAGCGATTTTTGCATTTGGGATGATGCATCCCAAATGCAAAAATACCGGTCCCAAAGGGGCAGATTCTGAGAATCTGACCCTTTGCGAGCGGATTTTACCTTGATGCATCTGGGCCTAAGTGATAAATAAATAAATAAATATCGCAGAAGTATCCAAACACAATCAAAAGTAAAATTTGAAGAGAGACTGCACGAGAAGCCGGTAGTGTCGGGAGTGTGGGTGCCCACAAGTCTCAACATCCATTCCAGACTTTCTGCCCATGGGTATGTAATGAATCCCCTTCCTCTGGAAGCCAGGCGCTTTGACCGTCCCAGCTTGGAGAAGAGGTGAAGAGCTGGTAGGGTGGGGAAAGATGGATTCTAATCTACATTTCATCAATGTAACAGCAAAACGTTATTGGAAAAGCAAACAAAGATTTTATCTTCTTGCTGATTTTAAACAGATGGAGTATCCTGCGCGCTCCGAGCGATCAGCAAAGCGAGCCGCGCGTCCCGTGAGTAACACGTACCAGATGGGGTCTTTCCAAGCTACATCTGCGGTGGGCATGAAGCCCTCTCCATCCGTGTTTCACAGGAAACATCAGGGCGTCAGGGGTATATGTTAAGAACAGGGCGGAGATATTGAGAAGGAACCTAGAATGTCTTTAACCACGACCAGGTCTGTGGTACCAGTCCACTGCTCAACAAAACCACAGGCAAAGACCCCTTTTTTCTTTTTTTGCAACATGTATGTGATTTAATGATTGAGGGGTGTGTGCAAGTTCAGAAAGACAGTCACCTGAACCACAGGCTCTGGCCAGACTCCTTTCCCTAGTGGAGGCCAAGACAGTCACCTGAACCACAAGCGCTAGCCAGACTCCAGTCCTTAGTGGGGGCCAAGACAGTCACCTGAACCACAGGCTTCAGCGTGACTCCCTTCCCTAGTGGAGGCCAAGACAGTCACCCGAGCCACAGGCTCTAGCCAGACTCCCTTCCCTAGTGGAGGCCAAGACATTCACCTGAACCACAGGCGCTAGCCAGACTCCCTTCCCTAGTGGAGGCCAAGACAGTCACCTGAACCACAAGCTCTAGCCAGACTCCCTTCCCTAGTGGAGGCCAAGACAGTAACCTGAACCACAGGCTCTAGCGTGACTCCCTTCCCTAGTGGAGGCCAAGACAGTCACCTAAACCACAGGCGCTAGCCAGACTCCCTTCCCTAGTGGAGGCCAAGACAGTCACCTGATCCACAGGCTCTGGCCAGACTCCCCTCCCTAGGGGAGGCCAAGACAGTCACCTGAACCAAAGGCGCTAGCCAGACTCCCTTCCCTAGTGGAGGCCAAGGGAGTCACCTGAACCACAGGCTCTAGCCAGACTTCCTTCCCTAGTGGAAGCCAAGACAGTCACCTGAAGCACAGGCTCTGGCCAGACTCCCTTCCCTAGTGGAGGCCAAGACAGTCACCTGAACCACAGACGCTAGCCAGACTCCCTTCCCTAGTGGAGGCCAAGGGAGTCACCTGAACCACAGGCGCTAGCCAGGCTCTCGTCCCTAGTGGAGGCCAAAGCAGTCACCTGAACCACAGGCTCTAGCGTGACTCGCTTCCCTAGTGGAGGCCAAGACAGTCACCTGAACCACAGGCGCTAGCCAGACTCCCTTCCCTAGTGGAGGCCAATACAGTCACCTGAACCACAGGCGCTAGCCAGACTCCCTTCCCTAGTGGAGGCCAAGACAGTCACCTGAACCACAGGCTCTAGCCAGACTCGCTTCCCTAGTGGAGGCCAAGACAGTCACCTGAACCACAGACGATAGGCCATACTCACTTCCCTAGTGGAGACCAGACAGTCACCTGAACCACAGGCTCCAGTGTGACTCCCTTCCCTAGTGGAGGCCAAGACAGTCACCTGAACCACAGGCTCTAGCCAGACTCCCTTCCCTAGTGGAGGCCAAGACAGTCACCTGAACCACAGGCTCTAGCGTGACTCCCTTCCCTAGTGGAGGCCAAGACAGTCACCTGAACCACAGGCGCTAGCCAGACTCCCTTCCCTAGTGGAGGCCAAGACAGTCACCTGAACCACAGGCGCTAGCCAGACTCCCTTCCCTAGTGGATGCCTAGACAGTCACCTGATCCACAGGCTCTGGCCAGACTCCCTTCCCTAGGGGAGGCCAAGACAGTCACCTGAACCAAAGGCGCTAGCCAGACTCCCTTCCCTAGTGGAGGCCAAGACAGTCACCTGAACCACAGGCTCTAGCCAGACTCTCTTCCCTAGTGGAGGCCAAAGCAGTCACCTGAACCACAGGCTCTAGCCAGACTCCCTTCCCTAGTGGAGGCCAAGACATTCACCTGAACCACAGGCGCTAGCCAGACTCCCTTCCCTAGTGGAGGCCAAGACAGTCACCCGAACCACAAGCTCTAGCCAGACTCCCTTCCCTAGTGGAGGCCAAGACATTCACCTGAACCACAGGCTCTAGCGTGACTCCCTTCCCAAGTGGAGGCCAAGACAGTCACCTGAACCACAAGCGCTAGCCAGACTCCAGTCCTTAGTGGGGGCCAAGACAGTCACCTGAACCACAGGCTTCAGCGTGACTCCCTTCCCTAGTGGAGGCCAAGACAGTCACCCGAGCCACAGGCTCTAGCCAGACTCCCTTCCCTAGTGGAGGCCAAGACATTCACCTGAACCACAGGCGCTAGCCAGACTCCCTTCCCTAGTGGAGGCCAAGACAGTCACCTGAACCACAAGCTCTAGCCAGACTCCCTTCCCTAGTGGAGGCCAAGACAGTCACCCGAACCACAAGCTCTAGCCAGACTCCCTTCCCTAGTGGAGGCCAAGACAGTAACCTGAACCACAGGCTCTAGCGTGACTCCCTTCCCTAGTGGAGGCCAAGACAGTCACCTGAACCACAGGCGCTAGCCAGACTCCCTTCCCTAGTGGAGGCCAAGACAGTCACCTGATCCACAGGCTCTGGCCAGACTCCCTTCCCTAGGGGAGGCCAAGACAGTCACCTGAACCAAAGGCGCTAGCCAGACTCCCTTCCCTAGTGGAGGACAAGACAGTCACCTGAACCACAGGCTCTAGCCAGACTTCCTTCCCTAGTGGAAGCCAAGACAGTCACCTGAAGCACAGGCTCTGGCCAGACTCCCTTCCCTAGTGGAGGCCAAGACAGTCACCTGAACCACAGACGCTAGCCAGACTCCCTTCCCTAGTGGAGGCCAAGAGAGTCACCTGAACCACAGGCGCTAGCCAGACTCTCGTCCCTAGTGGAGGCCAAAGCAGTCACCTAAACCACAGGCTCTAGCGTGACTCCCTTCCCTAGTGGAGGCCAAGACAGTCACCTGAACCACAGGCGCTAGCCAGACTCCCTTCCCTAGTGGAGGCCAATACAGTCACCTGAACCACAGGCGCTAGCCAGACTCCCTTCCCTAGTGGAGGCCAAGACAGTCACCTGAACCACAGGCTCTAGCCAGACTCCCTTCCCTAGTGGAGGCCAAGACAGTCACCTGAACCACAGGCGCTAGCCAGACTCCCTTCCCTAGTGGATGCCAAGACAGTCACCTGATCCACAGGCTCTGGCCAGACTCCCTTCCCTAGGGGAGGCCAAGACAGTCACCTGAACCAAAGGCGCTAGCCAGACTCCCTTCCCTAGTGGAGGCCAAGACAGTCACCTGAACCACAGGCTCTAGCCAGACTCTCTTCCCTAGTGGAGGCCAAAGCAGTCACCTGAACCACAGGCTCTAGCCAGACTCCCTTCCCTAGTGGAGGCCAAGACATTCACCTGAACCAAGGGCGCTAGCCAGACTCCCTTCCCTAGTGGAGGCCAAGACAGTCACCTGAACCACAAGCTCTAGCCAGACTCCCTTCCCTAGTGGAGGCCAAGACAGTAACCTGAACCACAGGCTCTAGCGTGACTCCCTTCCCTAGTGGAGGCCAAGACAGTCACCTGAACCACAGGCGCTAGCCAGACTCCCTTCCCTAGTGGAGGCCAAGACAGTCACCTGATCCACAGGCTCTGGCCAGACTCCCTTCCCTAGGGGAGGCCAAGACAGTCACCTGAACCAAAGGCGCTAGCCAGACTCCCTTCCCTAGTGGAGGCCAAGACAGTCACCTGAACCACAGGCTCTAGCCAGACTTCCTTCCCTAGTGGAAGCCAAGACAGTCACCTGAAGCACAGGCTCTGGCCAGACTCCCTTCCCTAGTGGAGGCCAAGACAGTCACCTGAACCACAGACGCTAGCCAGACTCCCTTCCCTAGTGGAGGCCAAGAGAGTCACCTGAACCACAGGCGCTACCCAGACTCTCGTCCCTAGTGGAGGCCAAAGCAGTCACCTGAACCACAGGCTCTAGCGTGACTCCCTTCCCTAGTGGAGGCCAAGACAGTCACCTGAACCACAGGCGCTAGCCAGACTCCCTTCCCTAGTGGAGGCCAAGACAGTCACCTGAACCACAGGCACTAGCCAGACTCCCTTCCCTAGTGGAGGCCAAGACAGTCACCTGAACCACAGGCTCTAGCCAGACTCCCTTCCCTAGTGGAGGCCAAGACAGTCACCTGAACCATAGACGATAGGCCATACTCCCTTCCCTAGTGGAGGCCAGACAGTCACCTGAACCACAGGCTCCAGTGTGACTCCCTTCCCTAGTGGAGGCCAAGACAGTCACCTGAACCACAGGCTCTAGCCAGACTCCCTTCCCTAGTGGAGGCCAAGACAGTCACCTGAACCACAGGCTCTAGCGTGACTCCCTTCCCTAGTGGAGGCCAAGACAGTCACCTGAACCACAGGTGCTAGCCAGACTCCCTTCCCTAGTGGAGGCCAAGACAGTCACCTGAACCACAGGCGCTAGCCAGACTCCCTTCCCTAGTGGAGGCCAAGACAGTCACCTGAACCACAGGCGCTAGCCAGACTCTCTTCCCTAGTGGAGGCCAAGACAGTCACCTGAACCACAGGCTCTAGCCAGACTCCCTTCCCTAGTGGAGGCCAAGACAGTCACCTGAACCACAGGCTCAAGCATGACTCCCTTCCCTAGTGGAGGCCAAGACAGTCACCTGAACTACAGGCGCTTGCCAGACTCCCTTCCCTAGTGGAGGCCAAGACAGTCACCTGAACCACAGGCGCTAGCCAAACTCCCTTCCCTAGTGGAGGCCAAGACAGTCACCTGAACCACAGGCGCTAGCTAGACTCCCTTCCCTAGTGGAGGCCAAGACAGTCACCTGAACCACAGGCGCTAGCGTGACTCCCTTCCCTAGTGGAGGCCAAGACAGTCACCTGAATCACAGGCTCTAGCGTGACTCCCTTCCCTAGTTGAGGCCAAGACAGTCACCTGAACCACAGGCTCTAGCATGACTCCCTTCCCTAGTGGAGGCCAAGACAGTCACCTGAACCACAGGCTCTAGCGTGATTCCCTTCCCTAGTGGAGGCCAAGACAGTCACCTGAACCACAGGCTCTAGCCAGACTCCCGTCCCTAGTGGAGGCCAAGACAGTCACCTGCACTACAGGCACTAGCCAGACTCACTTCTCTAGTGGAGGCTAAGACAGTCACTTGAACCACAGGCTCTAGCCAGACTCCCTTCCCTAGTGGAGGCCAAGACAGTCACCTGAACCACAGGCTCACGCTTGACTCCCTTCCCTAGTGGAGGCCAAGACAGTCACCTGAACCACAGGCGCTAGCCAGACTCACTTCTCTAGTGGAGGCTAAGACAGTCACTTGAACCACAGGCTCTAGCGTGACTCCCTTCCCTAGTGGATGCCAAGACAGTCACCTGAACCACAAGCTCTAGAGTGACTCCCTTCCCTAGTGGAGGCCAAGACAGTCACCTGAACCACAGGCGCTAGCCAGACTCCCTTCCCTAGTGGAGGCCAAGACAGTCCCCTGAACCACAGGCTCTAGCGTGACTCCCTTCCCTAGTGGAGGCCAAGACAGTCACCTGAACCACAGGCGCTAGCCAGACTCCCTTCCCCAGTGGAGGCCAAGACAGTCACCTGAACCACAGGCTCTAGCCAGACTCTCTTCCCCAGTGGAGGCCAAGACAGTCACCTGAACCACAGGCTCTAGCGTGATTCCCTTCCCTAGTGGAGGCCAAGACAGTCACCTGAACCACAGGCTCTGGCCAGACTCCCTTCCCTAGTGGAGGCCAAGACAGTCACCTGAACCACAGGCTCTAGCCAGACTCCCATCCCTAGTGGAGGCCAAGACAGTCATCTGAACCACAGGCTCTAGCCAGACTCCCGTCCCTAGTGGAGGCCAAGACAGTCACCTGAACCACAGGCTCTAGCCAGACTCCCGTCCCTAGTGGAGGCCAAGACAGTCATCTGAACCACAGGCTCTAGCCAGACTCCCTTCCCTAGAGGCAGGCATTGGCCTATCATGGTTGTTTGGTATACACCTCTTGATTCAGTCCCTGCCTGGGCACAGCTAGGTATTGGTTGCAGAACATTTAGAGCACACCTTCAACCTGACACACAATTTCTAACTTATCATCCATAGGGAACTCTTTTTTATTTTTAACAAATCTCTTTATTTAAAAAAAAAAAAATGTCAAGTACATAGAAATGCCAGAACTGCAACTTCAGTCGCATAATACAAAGTAATCTCAGACAGAATCCCAACATCCCCGGTGTACCACGTTGAATTTAATAAGTACTGTTGACAATTCGTGGCACCCACCCTCTCCTCCGTGCCCAGAAACAAGGACAGCATGATGTGTTCTCTACCGGATCCATAGGGCACTCTTTGCACCCACACTCTGCCTTTCATGCACAAGGAATGGGGTAGTCTCTTATTTGTCCACATGCGAGTGCTTCAGGGCCTCACCAACCTTCTGAGGAACTACAGAGGTGCTGCAATACTCTACAATATACCGCACCTCTTTACCCAGATGCTCAAATGTAAATCGGATTTAACCCAGACTATAGTTTCAGTACCATACTACGCCACTCAGATTGCCAAAGAATAATTTGAGACGCCACCACAAAAAATAACCAAAAGCGACCCTCAACTACTGCGGACATATGTTTACTCTACCCTCCAATGTCTGTTTTACATAATTCTACATTTTTATTCCCTACAGATCCAAACCTACAAACACACCCCAAAACATGAACTTGCATTAGAGCTACATTAATGTCAGGCTCAACTTATCACCATTAGTGACCTGAACGCTATGGTGCGCACTCTTCAGCCCTTAAAACCAACACACATCAAAGCCATACAATCTAATAAACAAATGATACTATCAATCTGACAGAAATTAAAAACTGTTCACTCAAACTTTTCAATCAATGCAGCCAAGAAACAAAGATCTACAAATTGATACAAACACACGGACCTTTTACAATCCCATAACAGCATATCCATCCCAAACCTATCCATCTTGGCCAGCATCATAAAATATATTTATAACAAACTCACAGCTACCAGGACATTTGACATTGATGTGAATTTGTATTGTTCGATATTACCCGGAAGGGGAAACCTGGCACTGTTTGGATGAGCCAGGCTCAGTGAACCGTGAATGCAAGTATTCAGGTGCACAGATGGAGAAGTAAACAGCCATGTTTTTTAAGGGCTTACAAATTTAAGGACGGTGATGCAGAAGCCAAAGACGTACAGGTACATGCATCATTGTTGCCGTTTGCGATTCCTTAATTGCGAAAATTAAGGAATCGCAATTAAGGAATCGCAAACGGCAATGCATCAAAAATTCACAATTTTTTTAGCGTTTCCTTATTATTCCTTAATTGCGATTCACAATCTGCGAATCGCAATTAAGGAATCCCTTCCCATTGATTCCTATGGGCCAAAAGGCCCATAGGAATGAATGGGAAGACAATCTCAATTTGCGATTCGCAATTAGCTAATCGCAAATTGAGATTGCGATTTCAAGGGTGCAGGGGTGTCCAAAGGACACCCTGTTGCACCCCTGAAATCAATCTATGCACATATGTTGTGCACACCTGCCCTAAGGGCATGTGTGTGCACAACATGACAGTTTGAAAAAAGCACAAAAATGCATTTTTCAGATTTTTCGCAAATTACTATGAGGTCCAACCTCATGGTAATTTTTTCCTCCTAATTGCGAATTCGCAATTTTTAAACATGTCATGCATTGCATTTAAGGAATCGCAAACTGCGATTCCTTAAATGCAATCGCATTTTTAGAAATTGCAAAAAATTGCGATTTCTTGTATTTTTGATTTGATGCATCCCAAATAATGATTTAGGAACCGCAAACGGCCGAATTTTGCGATTCGCACCGTTTGCGATTCCTAAATCGCTTGATGCATGTGGCTGTAAGAGCGGTGGTATTCCAGAGTTTTGCTGCCAACTGTTTGAAAGAGCAGCCTTCATTGCAAATTTGGCAAAATCGAGAAACAATTATAGCCCTCGAGGAAAAAGATCTAAAGCACTTAAAAGGGATGTACATATGGTATTTGACATGAATATATGATGTCAGTCGTATGCGTGGCCCTATATGCAAAACAGAGGCTCTTGAAAGTAGGTTTTTTAATGATTGAGCCCTCATGATGTAAGATGTGAGGTCATGAGAGAGAAGTAGAGGAGACAAGCAGATGTGTTTGGAGTTCTTTGGAGCCTTACAAGCAGGAATAGAAGAAGACCTAGATAAAGTGAATTGCCCTAGCAAGGGCATGACAGTATGATGCCTAGACTATGGTCCGGTGAGCAGTGAAAGGGAGAAGTGGGACAATCTTTGAAAAAATTCTAATATAAAAGAAGCTGATATAAGTTATTTTATTAATCTGTATGGAAACAGACTAGGAATTATTGAATAGGTAGCCTAGGTTTCACACAGGTGGGATGGGAGTGGGTGAAGGTCACACAACAATGGCTTTGATCTTGTCACTTGTCACTGGCGTAGCAACTGTGCCATGGGTCCTATTTCAAAAAAAGAAAAATAGCTTCCACAAACCTATATAAGATATTAGAAGACTGTCACAATGTGGGTGCAGTGAGACCCTCAAATCCTTGGGCCCTAGTGCCACTGCACCATTCCCTGCTATACCCCTGTCAGCGGGGGCATAGCTGGGAATATATTGGAAATCATTTGTCCATCTAACCATGCCGTAAGGTGATTTAAAATATATGTGAGCACCGGAGATGTGATCATTATGCCTGATAACAATCTTCGTGTATTCAGGGTAGGCCAGAAAGGTAAAACCAAATGAGTGATTGATCTTTGCTTGAGGGAGAAATGGGTATTCAAAAGTGTAGGGCTCAGGGAGGAGACCTATGGCAATTTATACATGAACAACTTAAAATTGGAGGGAAAGGGAGGAAACATACCTGGGAACAATACAAAGCAATCCAGACCAAGGCGTTGTCATGTACTGCTATTTGATGGTGGTGGAAAGCGCCATTTTGTGTGACTGTGTATCAAATGCTCCAGAGAGGTCCAATAAAACCATGTCCAGATTGAGCCCGGATTGTCTCTTAGATCATTTAGGATGGTAAAAACAGGCTAACTCTGTATTGTGAATGAGACGGAAACTTGACCGATCAGAGTGAAGAAGATTCTGGTCTTCTAGAAAGAATGACAGTTACTTGTCGATTTCCTTTTCCGGGTCCAGTAGACAAGTCGACAGCAGGTTTACAGTTTAAGGATAATCCTGCACATCTACTACAAAAATACCAATTTCTAATCCAGGGACATCTGCTCCCTCTTCCTTACAATGTCACACCCACGACAGTGAACAACCTCGCCATCACAAACCAAGGCCACAACACAGGGCATTGAAGCCAATGTGATTTAGGGAGACCAGGCTCTCTAGGGTGACCCTGATCACCCAGGGTCAGTGTATGTTTGTGAGGAGTGACTAAGCGTCTTTAAAGGGCCACTAACCAAATTTACCAGGGGCTCTGCTTTTGCATAACACCATGCATAAAGCGATTTAAAAGTCTCTGGAGAAATCTCCACCATCCCTTCTTCTGTGAAAAGTTTTTAAAAATACAATAGATTTCTCCTCCCACGCATTAGAAGAGCTCAACAACATTTTCTCCTTCACGATTCTGCACGCCTTAATTCCCTGTAATTATGATTCCCTCCAGCCATGCAGGATATTAACAGCAGAGGTTTGTATTGACCCTTATAACCGTGTGAAAGAATCGGAAATTCTAAATAAATCAGGAATTATAACTCCACAGTGCTGCAGGGGAGGATGGCGGGAAGAAAAGTGGGGTTCCCAAAAACTAAAGCTTTTGAAAGCTGTCCAAGACAGGAAGTAGGCCCGAGGCACTCCATGCCTTAGCCAGAGAGAGGCTTGTTGGGTTTCTGAAAAACACACACTTCCTGAAATCTTCATGGAAAAGGGAGTACAGCCTACAGTAGAGTCTCTTCAGAAATGGGTCAGACTTTGTTAGTTTGTTACTTATTCCTGAGCTGTCCAGCTTCACAGACTTTGTTACTCTGCTGCAGTGCCAAGTTGTCCAACAGTAATATTGATATGTTCTGTTACTTTTCCTGCTAAGACACTGACTAGACCGCGTTCACATGCTTTGGGTCATGAAAGGGATGCACTCAGTCATGTTTGGTGTGTTCATTGTTTTTTAGCAAATGCTTTGGTGTAAAAGTGTTGTGGCCCTACGTTTTTCTTTAGCAGGGTATGCTCAGACGTGAGTCCCTTGCTCACTTTGCCACTGGATTCAAGCAAGCCTGGCTGAAGACGGCTGTAATGCCAGAAACCAGTCCTAGGAAGCTTGTTTCCGGTCCAGGGAAGGCATGGCTTGGCAGTGCGGGCTGGACTGTTCCCATGAGGCACAGGGTCAGACTGATTTGCATATGGCCATGTCTGAACTGGGGTGGTAGAGTAGGCTAAAAAACGGTGATGGATTAAACCCAGATCTGTTGACTGGGTGTGAGTGTTTGATTTGTTCAGATACTCCGTCCATCACCACCCTCTTTTGTACCGCTAAGTTTTTCTTAGGCTGCCGTGTTTTGATTTAACTATGTTTCTTTCTTCCACTATTGTACATTTTAATCTGTTACTCGCTCTTTCATTTCTGCTCTTTCCCTATCTTTCCCTTTCGTCTCTATTGTCCTAGCTTTCTTTAAGTCCAGATCTCCAACATGAGTGCTGGTGCCCACCACCTGCACAAATTAAGCACTGCCATTAGCCATCCGTGGTTATGTGCAGAGCACAATGAGGGCAGCATCTATTAGATAATAATTGAATAGCCTTTGCCAGTAAGGTGGCAGCACATGAACCTGAACCTGACTGGCCACTCTACCTAGACCAGTGCAAATGGTTGTTTGAGTGCAGACTTAGGGATTGCTGTGAACTAAAGCTTGTTGCTAACACTGAGAAAATGTCAGAAACCACATCAATCTCACCGGATGTGTGGAGTGTTGGACCCACATTACAAGCATGCAGAGCAGGTGAATGTACTTAGTGAAGTGCTCTGTGGATAAGTCATATCCGCTGCTTCTTCGACCGTGACGGTTTGCAGTTTGTGCGCCTGTAAAGGGACACAAAAATGCCGCCTAGCCAAAAGCCAACCTATGCAGCTGGGCCTTGTAAGAGAAGGAACCGCAACAGCTTCGGCTGCCTCTTGGCCCCGAGAACAGGCGGTTCAGGAAGGGGCCAGCCAACACTGACGTGTCACAGGCGTGACCGCATATAGTTAGGCCGACCTCAGCTTTGGGGAATATCCTTGGCCATGGGGAAGTCATGGAGAATTGAATTTCCGAGAACGATCCTTTCGACCTCCCCCGAGGGACGGAGCGGGAAAGCAGGACTCACCACTCGCATATTCCGAAAACCCATAGTTCTTCGAACGGTATGACAGATTCTCAAAAAAAGCTAGAAATGTTGGCCATAATGTTGGGACTCTGAGGCCACAATCCCTCTAGACCCCTGATCCCACTCCAACCCTCTGCACCCACCAATAGGAAGGAGACATGGCGGATACAGCTGCTCCCCCATCACCTCAGTCTCAGAAAGCTAGCCTCCTGGCCTGCCTGGGCTGCCTGAAGAAACCAAAGCTTGCAGGTAGGGCCCGTTGGCGGCTGGCTTCCTTTTGATGTTTTATTGGACAGCCCGGGGTAGTTTGCTTGGCCACAGGGGGGACAAGGAGAGCCTTTTTTTGTCTGGCTTTTTTTTTAAATTTAATTTTCATGTGCAGGAGAGTGGGGTGTGGGAAGGGTCAAGGTCGAGGACGTAACATCTTGGAAAACACTCCAAGCTCCTTTATGGACGTCGTAAATTACTTTCCTCTTGCACGCTATCTTCAAGCGATTCACACTCTTTGAACGGCCCTGGGGCGCGCGGCTTGGATCCCGGAACACTTAGAGCGTCAGAAAGCGCGGGCCCTCGTTGCATCAGCCTCACGTGTGAGGAGCACCCCCTGCACAAGCCCTTTCCTCCTCCACGTAATCGCCCAAGAATTCTGGACATTTTGGAAGCTTAGAGCTTTCATACGTGTAAAATTTTGCTAAATCATTCAAAGCAGCTGTGAAATTGCATCTGGTTAATGGCACGTGCCATGGATTTTTGCCTCAGATTTACTTTGTTTCAATGTTCACTGTTGTACACAATCCCTTCCATTTCCCGCCCTGTCATTTTTTTGTTCCAGTACTTGTCGTTTTGCCCATTACTGCCCTGATTCCCCCACCCCCATGAGGAAGTTGCCTCTTTCTGTCTAATAAACCCTAGTTTAATGGTAAAACTCACTGCATAGATTCTCCAGAAAATTCAAAGTACAATATCATTCTCGTAACAATTAATAATATAGGATTCACAGCTTGAGCACAATGTCCAGTGTCTCCTACAAAAATAGACTGACGCAGCGAGGCAGGGGCGGTCTCTCTTCTCTTTTCTCGTTCATTCCTCCCCCAACCAAGCAAAAAGGCGCCAGTCCCTTTTCTCGTCCATTCCTCACCCAACTACTTTAGCGCTAGCCTCCATTTTATGCATGCCAAAAAAGGGGGTGCTCCAGTGTTCCCCAACATCCTATCGAATCTACTTGCTCCCTCCAAATACCAAGTTTGCTTCACAATTACTCCTTTCTATGCTCCTTTCTCTCATGTTTCTGATCTTTTTGCCATTTCCCCTCCCCAAATTGCTCCTTCCACTCACCTTCCCCGGTCTTGTGCTAACCCTGGCTCTTTTCTCTACTTTTGCTCCTCCATTTATATATGCACCGCTGCCACATGCAAATGATCCCTCTTTTTAGTCCTTGACTTCTTTCTGTGCACCCCTTCCACGCGTTAGTTACCCCTCTAATGACTCCCATTTAACGGCTGTTTGCAAGTAGTTCCTTCGGGTACCGCCTCTTGAAAATTATGTTCTTCTCCTCCCAGTAGGTACCCCCCTTTCTCTTAATAGTCTGTTCGAGATTTTTCCCTACATCTTCCTAGTTAACACCCTGGTGACCCCTTTGTCTTCTGTCTATGCTCATCCCAACTCCATTAGGCCCAGAATCTTCCTGTGAGTAAATCTTTCTGTCATTTTCCTATAGCTACTCTTAAATAATGAATATATTTCCTTCCCTACCTCGGTTGGCTTGTTGTGTTTTTCCTGCTCACCCTTCCCATATATTGCTCTTCCTTCATCTGGTATTCGTTTGTGTGTTGCCCTCCCCATTTCACTCCGTTGCG